>NC_086325.1:5333100-5703100 GCF_036172605.1 Pelobates fuscus
TCTCCCTGCACTTCACACTGCCTTCCCAGCATATCACGCTGCTGCTGGAGGGCAAGAACAACTACCTCTGCCCCCTTTAACTCAGCCTGCCACTGGGGAGGGAGGACGCTGCTCTCCTCTCCCTGCACTTTACACTGCCGCTGGGGAATGGAGACTGGGCTCCCAATTCCCGGCATCTCACACTGCCGCTGGGGAATGGAGACTGGGCTCCCAATTCCTGGCATATTACTCTGCCGCTGGGGAATGGAGACTGGGCTCCCAATTCCCAGCATATCACTCTGTCGCTGGGGAATGCAGACTGGGCTCCCAATTCCCGGCACATCACACTGCCGCTGGGGATCTGAGCGCACAAAACTACCGAATAGCACTCAGATCCTATACACACAGTTCAATTGCCATGGAGCCAAAGTCTTTAACTACAGGAATGGGCTCCATGGCATAGCTATCTGGGTTAACACATTCACATAAAATAACATACCGAATAGACATGTATTCGTGAAGCTGTACGAACAGGAACCAGGCGGCGGACGGCTCAGCGGTGTTCGTGCAAATAAGTGTCCGTTTTTAGTTCCATAGTTTAAGCGCCGAACACCGCTGGCTGTACGGGACTTTTAAAATGGGCACCGCCACGTGTTCGGTAGACGAACAAAGACCACCCCGCATTCGTCAATTAAGCTGCGGTTAACCGCAGCTTCAGGGAGGTAAATTGGCGGCACACTCCAGCTCCCAGGTGGTCGCTCCTTCGGTAGTTTGTTCGGTAGATAAAATCTACCGAATACCCCGGCAGAAAGGCACGAATAAGCCTTTCTGCAGGAAAAATAAGTATTTTAACGTCTGGCCCATAGTCCAACGGCAACAGGCGGGCAACCAGGCTTCTCCAATACAATGTGGCGAGATTGCTCTCGTCACAGTAAGTTATATTAAATACATCAATAATAAGTAAGATTAACATAGAAACTCACCAGCATTAATATATAACATATTTCCCCCCTACTACTCCCTAACTCTAACTACCTCGAATGTAACAAATCCCTTAATCCTAACTTATCCTCCCCATAACCCTAACCTTACCCTTACTTACACCTTAACTATAACCTTACCTTAGTGATGATTTTAATGGCATTACACCTTTACACAAAACATTCGTTAATTGCTATGCGGTGCCACCAATATAAGATAACGAGCTGAGTATTCTATTAATTGCCATCCCCGAATGTTCATCGTGCAAGTCATGAGACTCTTTAAGGGAAGGGCAGGAGGTACTTCTTCCGATTCTAGTAATATTGGACAATGCATACTGGTCATTTTAAAAGAGAGTGGGTGACTTTCATGGGTCCTACTAAGGATGATTAATTAAGTGTGTTTTACTTATCTTGAGAGGAGCATTGTCCTGTCATTTGGGCTGCTTTGCATATTGCATGTATCCCAGATCTTCATATGAATTTATATCTAACTAGTCAAACTCTTTAGAGTTAGACGATCTCTGGTGGTGATTGTAGAGTAAACAAATAATATGTAACAGGGTAAATTAACACTTTACCTATGTCTTGTTAAGAATTACATTATCTGCTACTTCTAAGTTATGGAGCCATGGAACCTGGGGATAAATATACATTTTAAATACGTATATTGCATACACAATTGTGTTTCCATCCCATTGCTCTCTAATAACAATATATGATTAAAACAATAAAAAAGAAATAAAAATAGCATAATTACCATATAATGCCCTCAATGTTTATAGCTTTCCAATGCCTTATGACAATACTTTTGACATTTTCATTCAGTAAAAAACGTCCAAATATCTTAGGTTAACCACTAGATGTCAGAGTATATAAAGTGAAGTTCAGCCGTCTCTGTGTTATAGCTATATTATTGATAGTATATATTACAACCAGGATTGCCTATGTGATTTTTTTATTTATTTCATTTTGTAAACCAATATTTATTGAATATTCATGAATCCCTTTTTTATGTATCCTTGTGAATCCATCCACATACTTGAGGCTACAAAGTTATTTCAATAAGTTCCTTGTATCTTGATTTATGTTATCACTTATGGGGTACTAATACTTAAAGCGACACTCCACTAACCAAATACAAAGTGAATAAAAATCAATGTTTAGTAGATATACCCAAATTGAAACTTGCGTGAATTTAATTATGAATATTTTTATGGGGCAAAAATGTAAAAACATCTTTTAAAACCTGCAGTTCTCTTGTCTGCAGCCTTCGCAAACCCTCCCCTCCCGGCCCTTCCCAGACTTTCTGTGGCTGTCCAATCACAGACTTCCCAATGTCTGTATAAGTATGCATACATGCACTCCCTTGTACACACATTCCGGTATATATAAGCCAAACAACAATATACAGGTAGCGCCAAGAAAAATACTCCAAACACAATAGTATATAATAATAAGAGCAATAAAAAACACACTCGTACTACCATATTGCACTATCGGTTGGCCTCTGTTTTTGCTTCCTTTTCATATTCTGCTTTTAAGAGAAGCTACCAATAAAGTCCCATACCAGCATTAGAAGATCTATTGCCACCTTTAAGACTGTGCCGTACCAGTTGGTATTTTTTATTCTTTTAAGTTTTATTGTGTTTTATTCGTTATATCCTGTGTGGTTTTTATTGTTCTTATTATTATATACTGTTGTGTTTGGAGAATTTTTCTTGGTGCTCCCGTATATTGTTGTTTGACTTGTTCTAGTTTTCTTGGGGGTTGGAGGGATTCTCCTATTATCGGGTGTTATGTCTCCCATCCTAATGTTCTTAGTTTGGCTAGCGCTGCTCTAGTCCTTATTCATTCCTATATATATGGTCAACATTCGGGTAAAAGTGAAGAATTCGGGTAAATTGCTTGAAGTTTGATGTATAGTCACACACTTGTTTTCTCTTGAGTAACTCTTTCCAGACATCCATTTATGTCAAAATACTCACTGTTCTCTTAACATTATTTGTCTTTGATTTATTTATTTGAGTAACAGGTCAGTTACTGGCACCCAAATATAATATCTTTCTAAAAGTTGTATTGAATATCATCATTCCATTAATATCAGTAACTTTAGATTAACTACAACGTTTCCAATCATCGATTTGAATGAGTTCTGAGTTGTTTACAGATGTTATTTGAAAACATATATAGAATCTTGCTGAATCAATTGGCCTCCTGAGATGAGCTCCTCTAGCTGTGTCCCTCGTGACGATCTAGAAAATTATAAAAATTGTGGGTAAGAACAGAAAGGTAAGACACAAAGTATGGATGTTTACAGGTAAGTGAAAGAGAAACAAAAGATGGGTTTTAGATGATTGTTTTAATTTTAGATAAGATTTTCAGATTACCACAATCTGTTAGAAAATCGTTTCAAATTCTATATCTACCAAAATTGCCAAAAATCGTTTAAGGGTGACTCCTCTGGATTGACCATTTGAAAAGTCTTTTTCTTTTCAAAAGCTTCTGCAAAAGTATTAAATGGAGGCCTTTGTGTTGTATTGTGCGTTACAAATCTATTCCGTAGCTCTGCTCGTTTTACAAATAAATGGTGATAAATTACTAACAGGAATGGAAAGACACAAATTGCCGGAAGAGGCACGGAGAAAGAAAGAGCTATAGAGTGAGAGAGTAGATATATCTTTCAGCCTGTATATCTACTTACTAAAATTAACCTTTGGTCAAGAAATATGTTAAAATAAATAACTCAAAACACTTTGAATTCTAGCAAAGACAAAAAAAGGCCCCCAAAAACCTATCGTCCACTATAGTATCACTAGATTTGAAGACGCTGATTAGTCCTGTTGGTAGTTTTTATATAACTGTTTCTTTATTCTAAGAAGAAGTTAAGCTGGTTTGGCTGTATTTAAGTGCATTGCAAAGATTAGATGTTCACAGTGATTTTGTTTAATCTTTACTTGATATTAAAGTATAGCAAAATCTAAGAATTAACAGTGGCCACATAATCCATTTTTTTCTGAAATTATTCATTATTGGCATCTGCACTAAATTGGAAATTCAAGAGATTGAGAAAGGAAACAAACAATATTTGGCCAAATTAACAGAACTCAAATATGTAGTCAGTGATTTTTCGAGCTGGGCTATATTGGCCTAAATTGTATAATCCCATTGTTATTGTTCCATATTTACCATTCAGTAAATAAAGAATATTTTATCATTGAACAACAATCTATGTATATTTGATGAAGTATTTCAAAGCATTTTCCCGATATCCAATGTTTGATTGTTTGGAAATTAACAGGGTTATTAACTGAAGTGAAAAATCTAAGTGAATTCACAGGGAATTTCAAATTTTATGCCAAAGTACCCGAACTAACTAAGAAAGCAGCCAAACATGAAGGATAACGGACAGAACATTATTACAGTTTAGCTATTTTACCTTAAATTTAAAATTCAATTTACTGAATAACCCTGTCAATAGCTTATGGTAAACTTTGAAGAATGTTATTTTAGCTTTTCATGTGTTAAATTAACTGAATGTTTCATTTGTGAAGATGGTGAAATGGTAATTGTTAGACATTAGTAAAGGAAGGATATTAGATTAGATTATATGATATTAGGTGGCCAAATATAAAATATACAATTCTCTGGTCAATCCCTCAACATTTATTTTAATAAATCTTTTTATATTATATATAAACAAAAATCCATTGGCATCGGAATATGAACGGAAGCTTGCAATTCAGCCCTCTATAGAACAAATGGACAGGATAAAATAACATATTTGGTTTATTATTTTATATTCATTTTTAGAAGTAAAACAACATATTGCAATTTGATTTGTTAAACCACCATAAGGAAATTATAATTATTGATATTCCTCAATAGTTGTATATCTTGGTTTCATTTTCCTAATGAATGAAATGGAAAGTAATATTCTTAATATTAGTTGTGAAAAACAGAGAAGGTGAGATTAATTGCAGAATGCTAAGATAATCATTATCCTACAATGTAACATTTCTCCTGTCTAATGACTGGGCAAGCCCAACATTCTACGATGCGTTAAATTATATTTACTCATTTACTACATGGTACACACACACACACACATATACACAAACACACACACACATATATTAATTCTTCTTTTTCTTATGTTTGCATGTGAATATATAGAATCACAAAATATAGATGTGTAAAACAACTGAATGCGACAAAGAACATGGCAAAGTGAACAAAGTAAAAATGTGACTGTTTAACATACAGAAATTACATTAAATAAAAACTGTGCATTCTTTCTCCCCCGGTGCCAAGAGCCTCTCCTAGATCCTCTCTTAGAAGGAAACACGATGGTTTAGATAATAGCATGCAGAGAGTCTATCATCGTGATCTTTAATTAAGCTTCTGATATTGATTAGGTTGGGCTGAGATTGACCAAAATAATAAATATATATCTAATGTTTGCTATTATTACAGTGTGAGAGTTTCTGTTTCACTTTTACATTCGTGTGGCCTACTGAAAAAAATAAAAGATCTACTTATCATCTGAGCAAGTTCTTCATTTCATCTAGATAAAAAAATATCTGTTTTCAGTGTAGAATCTTTACTATCAGATAACAGATGTAGAAATGGGTCCCCTCTGCCAACTAAAATGTTATTTTCTACAAAACTACAGGTTTATCAAGAAAACTGGAAAACGTGATAAAATGGATTTGATATCTTCAAGAGATTCTGTCTAATGAATAGTAGACTGGTGACTTATTTGTGGCTATTTTATGGTTTGTATTAGTGGTTATTCTAAGATCATTCTAACATGTTTTCATGTTATTGTGTAAATGTCAATACTAGGATAAACAGATAAAGATTAGGATCCCATGAGGCCCTAGGTGGGTTCCCCCTTCCTTCTTCACATAGCGTTGGATAATTGGGCCAACCAAATTTTGCCTTTCATTGAAGTTCAATAATGCATATTGCACTTAATTGATAATAATGCAGATTATGTCTTTACATATTTCTTAATATTAAAAAAATAACTATTCATATTAAAATATATTCTATACACTAAAAAAGAAAATAATACATGACAGCTGATCCCAAATCAGAAAGCAATCCCTCTTGTCAATAGGATACATAGATTTTGTTTACGTTGTTTTATGTTTTTTTTACTGGGCATAGCAATTGTTTAAATATTTTCCCAACTCAAGTCTTGTGGTTCAAACTTTTTAGATTTCTGTAAGTCATAATAGCAAAATGTTGATAATATTTTCTTTTGCAGTTATGGTGCTTATTAAAAAATATTTAATTGATATCTATTGTATAGATATATTTTATAACTGTTTTCATATGCAGTCTTGTTATATACAGGTTCCCTCTAACAGTCGATATGGGACAGCTAAATCACACAGTGGTGACGTATTTCATCATTAAGGGAATTTCTGATGAACCCAAGCTGCAGGTGCCGATTTTCCTTCTAGTTCTGTTTCTTTACCTTATTACTCTTGGTGGTAACATGGCCATACTTCTACTGGTCTGTTTGGATTATCAACTTCACACTCCCATGTACTTCTTCTTGGGTAACCTGTCCATAGTGGACATGTCTTCTGCCACGGTTGTTCTACATAATACCCTTATTATATTTGTAACAAAGAACAGAACAATTCCGTATGTCACATGCATTGCACAAATGTATTTTTTTGGAGCCTTTGTTAATGTTGAGTTATTAATCCTTACAGCTATGAGCTACGATCGTTATGTGGCCATCTGTAACCCCTTGAGATATATAAATGTTATGAACCCCAAAATGTATATTCTGTTGGCAATTGCCTGTTGGACTTTAAGTTTATTAGAGGTTTTGCCACATGTTGTTTTATTGGCAGAGTTTACTTGTTACAGATCAAATATAATTAATCATTTCTTTTGTGACATCATGCCTGTTATAAAACTTTCATGCAGTGACACGTCTGTTCTGGAGACTTTGTTTTTCAATGAAGGTGTTTTCCTTCTTGTCCTTACTCCCTTCCTACTTACCTTTTTCTCATATGTTTTTATCATTGCAACCATTCTGAAGATCCGTTCGAGCACTGGAAGACGTAAAGCCTTCTACACATGTTCCTCTCACCTCACTGTTGTCATCCTGCTCTACACAACCTTGGTCCTCCAATACCTAAGACCCATCTCAGAGGACAGCCTGGATTATAATAAATGCTTTGCTCTCTTTAACACAGCTGCCGTTCCCATATTAAACCCGTTGATATACAGCTTAAAAAACAAAGATGTGAAGTCAGGTCTAAGACGAAGGATATGTGTAGGATATGCTACAAAACCTTTTCAATAAACCTATGAAATTAACCATTATTAAAGTTCATATGTACTCTAAATATATAAAGAAATCAACCTACCAGGGAACAAGCAACAACACTTTGACATATTTGACAACTGCTGAAATGTATCTGTTTAGTTAAAATGGCAGACTGTAATGCAGACTACATGAAGGAATGAAATGATAATCGTAAATGTTATGTGAAAATTACAAGCATCCTGAAAATCGGTGGCGTCTTGTGTGTGAGCATGGCTTGAATGTACAGTTTTGTCATGGATAAAATATATGGATAAAAATGTTTACTTTGAAAATGTCGACATAGAAAGTGGCGATCATTATAGTGACTAGTAAATTTGCCCCCATATAATAAGTGCCCTTTTAACACTTTAAATGAACCCTAACCCCATGCACGTTATAACTCCAGCTTACTCTAAAGTTTTAAAAATCTTAACTGTCACCTAAACCTATCCTTATTCTAACTTACATGCAAACCAAAACTTTAATGTAATGGTTTGAAATCAGAGAAATGGCTTTCTGGTATTAAGAACATACCAACATAATTACATTGCTATAGTTATATCAATATCAATATTTAATACCTATATTTTAAAGTAAAGTTCTGAGCTATACCCCTAATTGTCACCATGAAATGTTCATCATATGTAGAATACACTTGTGCAATGTGAAAAAAATATGTTTCGACTCAACCAGTTCATCCAAAGATAACCCCATTTTTGGGATATCCTAATATCGGCCATATTGCAACATAGCTTGTCTGAATTTTGTACACCAAAAAGATTCAGACAAACAAATCAAACAAACCTAAAGGAAGCAAAAATTGGTAAATCCATGTACAGCAAAATATAATAAAAATATCATGGATGTATTTTGCAGTACACTGAGAGGAACATTTTCCCACCATTTGTTTCATAGATCAAGTAAGAACAAGTCTCCAACAGAGGGAAAAACAGGAGAAGCAGTAAAAACAAAATCTATATTTACATATAAAGTACAAGGTCCGGGGCACTCACGCATTCACTAAACAGAAAACTTATGACAACATATGTATCCACATTATATATTTATTAAGTATATAACATATAAATATAGATATTTTTCCCTCTCTTTTGTTCACTGCTCATTTGATCTAGTCATGATTTATTGACTGGTCCCTTGCCATCAATCATCTTCTTTTTGTCACCACAGGGGGAATTCAAATGCACAAATCAAAACAAATATGCTGGTCTAGTGCGTGATTTGTTTAGTTTATGATTCGGAAATTCATACAATCATACAATCAGCCCAAATTTAAATCAGATTAGACAATTGATACATGGAAAAGACAAGAGTCAATTAAAGGACAATAAATACTGGTTATGTCTGGAGTCCTATTCTGGAGTCTGCATGACTTTCAGAAGTCCAACAGGAATGGATAAATAATTGGAGTTTGTAAAATTACATAGTTACATAGTTACATAGCTGAAAAGAGACTTGCGTCCATCAAGTTCAGCCTTCCTCACATTTGACTTTGCTGTTGATCCAAAAGAAGGCAAAAAAACCCAGTCTGAAGCGCTTCCAATTTTGCAACCAACTAGGAAAAATTCCTTCTTGACCCCAGAATGGCAGTCAGTTATCTCCTTGGATCAAGCAGCTATTACCTCACTAATTAGAAATGATATTCCTGTATGTTATGTTTTTGCATGTATTTATCCAATTACTGTTTAAACATCAGTATGGACTCTGATAAAACCACCTCTTCAGGTAGAGCATTCCACATCCTTGTAGTCCTTACTGTAAAAAAAAAAACCTTTTATTTGCCGTAGACTAAATCTCCTTACTTCCAGCCTAAATGCATGACCTTGTGTGGTATGTATAGTCCTGTTTATGAATAGATATTCAGACTGAATATATTTGCATAATGTTATCATATCCCCTATGAGGCATCGTTTTTTCCAAACTAAAGATATTGCATTTTTTTAACCTTTCTTCATAACTAAATGAACATTCCTTCTATCAATTTTGCAGACTGTCTCTGCACTTTTACCAGTGCCATAATATCCTTCTTTAGAACAGGTTGCACAGAATATTAAAAGTTTGGTCTCACCAGTGAAAAGAGGCAAAATTATATTTTCATCCCGAGAATTTATCCCCCTATTTATACATGACAAAACCTTAGCAACTGCAGACTGACATTGCATATTGCTGCCTAATTTGTTGTCTATAACAATTCCCAAGTCCTTTTCGTGTGTTGTAATCCCTAATTCGCTTTCATTAGGGTGTAAATTGCTTGTGCATTCTTTATTCCAAAGTGCATAACTTTGCCTTTTTCTACATTAAATTTCATCTGCCATTTTAGTGCACAGTTCCCCAGTCTATTTAAATCCCTCTGCAGCAAAGCAATATCCTGCTCACATTTTATTACTTTACAGAGTTTTGTGTCATCTGCAAACACTAAAACATGGCTTTCAATTCCTATTTCAAGATCATTTATAAATATATTAAAAAAAATGAAATAGGAGAGCGCAATCGAAAATAGATATACAATAAAATAAATCAAACAGATATTCCAGCAGCTAAACACAAAATAAAATTCCTTAAAAAATCTTACCAAAATAACTTTAAGAGCAGAGTGTCAGCGCTATGTATGAACGATATGCATTTAAGCAATCTCTAAAAGTGTGCAAAAACACTTGTTTCAGGTAAATGGTGTAAATATAAATATAAACCACCTATGTACCCTCAATCCGTGATATTTCTTATGCACAACATAAAATATATTATTCAATTTGCAAAAAGAGTCCAAAAAGTTCTGGGTTGGAGTCTTTGGAGGGTTAATCTTTTGTTGCAGTAGTGGAAATGTCATCCATAGAATACACTGAAGTTGTTTTGTAGATTTTACCTTAAAAAGACACAAAAAAACTTTGCATAGTGTAAAACCGCTTTAATCATAAATAGATTCCCTTGCCCCCAGATATGGACTCTTACACTGTTTAGTGGTGATACTCGTCTCCAAGATATCACAATAAAGCATTTACAGGATCAGAGGGCTGAATAGCCGTTTTACCGTCCACTGACTGCTGGTTCGAATCTCCCGTCCAATCTCAGCGCTGATGGGGTGGAGTATACAGCGTCTGTGTGTGGTCGGTTCAAAAGCAGGCTGTCATAATCTCGGGCTTTTTCAAGTTCGAGAAAAAGCCCGAGAAAACGGGCGAAACGCGTTGAAGTGTGAGCAGCATCCAGGACACAGAGGCTCTGATTATGACAGCCTGCTTTTGAACCGACCACACACAGACGAGCTCAGCTTACAGGCTATACTCCACCCCATCAGCGCTGAGATCGGGCGGGAGATTCGAACCAGCAGTCAGTGGACAGTAAAACGGCTATTCAGCCCTCTGATCCTGTAAATGCTTTATTGTGATATCTTGGAGACGAGTATCACCACTAAACAGTGTAAGAGTCCATATCTGGGGGCAAGGGAATCTATTTATGATTAAAGCGGTTTTACACTATGCAAAGTTTTTTGTGTCTTTTTAAGGTAAAATCTACAAAACAACTTCAGTGTATTCTATGGATGACATTTCCACTACTGCAACAAAAGATTAACCCTCCAAAGACTCCAACCCAGAACTTTTTGGACTCTTTTTGCAAGTTTAATAATATATTTTATGTTGTGCATTAGAAATATCACGGATTGAGGGTACATAGGTGGTTTAGATTTATATTTACACCATTTACCTGAAACAAGTGTTTTTGCACACTTTTAGAGATTGATTAAATGCATATCGTTCATACATAGCGCTGACACTCTGCTTATAAATATATTAAATAGAAGCGGTCCCAGAACAGATTCCTGAGGGACACCACTTACCACGTTTGTCCAGCTTGAAAATTTACCATTAATGACAACTCGTACTCTATCCTTAAGCCAATGTTCTACCCAGGAACAAGAATATTCATCTAAACCAATTTATTTTAGTTTGAAGACTAACCTATTGTGAGGAACCGTATCAAATGCCTTGGCAAAATCCAAGTAGATCACATCCACTGCAACACCCTGATCTATACTTCTACTTACTTCTTCGTAGAATGCAATTAGGTTAGTTTGACATGATCTATGTTTCATAAAACCATGCTGATTATTGCTAATAACAAAGTTCTTACCACTGAATTCCTGAATATTATCCCTTAATAGCCCTTCAAATATTTTCCCAGTTACAGAAGTTAAGCTCACATGTCTATAATTTCCAGGTAAGGATTATAAACCCTTTTTAAATATAGGGACCACATCTGCCTTCCTCCAATCCTCCGGTACAATACCTGAAACAAAAAGATCTTGAAAGATTAAATACAGAGGTTCACTTATTTCTACACTCATGGGTGAATACTGTCAGGTAAATGTCTGCCTTTATCTGGTCTTCATTAACTAACTCTCCCATCTCTGTTTCCAGTGTACCTACACTTTCATTTTTTGTTTGTTTTTTAGAATCGATGTATATGAAAAATATTTTGGGGTTGATTTTGCTCTCTCTGGCTCTCAATTTCTCATTTTCTAGTTTAAGCATTCTAGTTGTCTTTTTGCATTCATTATTGGCTTCCTTATATCTTATATAGGATTCCTCTGGTTTGTCAGATGTAAATGCTTTAAATGTCCATTTCTTATTTTTAACCTCTTTATTCACTTTTCCACTAAGGCATTAGTTTCAATGTGTTTCTTTTTTATTTATTACCCAATGGTACATACTGAGAAATAGACCTTTCTAATATTTGTTTAAAGATATTCCATTTATTCTCAGTTGTTTTTTTTTTCACTTAGGAGTTTATGCCAGTCAATATTTAGAGCTACCCTAATCTTATTGAAATTGGCTATTTAAAATCATACGCTTTAGTTTACCCCACGTTCAGATTGAACAACCTCACAACATATTTCCACTGTGCTTTTCCACAAGAAAATGTTCTTTCTATGTTAACTTTTCATACTCTCAACTACTGTGTCAGAATTATTTGTACAACTTGAGGGAATTGCAAACTCAGGCTTAAAATACAGAAAGAGCTTGAGCAATAAGTTAACATGAAATATGAATAGACAACATAAAGTAACGTGTACTCTCTCTACAAAAGTCCTATTGCAAATAACATTCCAATGACTTTGATAGACTAGTGAATGTTGGTGGAATGATACATTTAATGTGGCTTCCTTGTAGATCTGTAAAATGTTTAAAACAAAGGGTTAACAAATGGTATTACTTACATTTGTTGATATATAACAATAACATTCCAAATTCTATTACAAGAAAACTAGAAATGACAATTAATCATTAAAAACCAACAAAAAAAAGTGTAATTCCTAATGAACTAAATGGACTCCAGACATCAATTTGTAATATTAAATATTAGCACCCAGTAATATATCTAGTTAATGAGTTGTTTACAATCATTAGATAAAGGTTAATATTCTGCTCAAACACTGTAGAGAATCTCCCTATATAGTCTGTTAGAATGTTGGTACATAGCCATTTGGAACCAGAACCACCAGCAAACACATGGCTAGCCACGACCAAAGGCATGTACAAATTCGGCCACTGCAAAGCCGGCGATTATGTGAAACCTTCTAAAATTGTAGAGTGCACACAAACTAAACAACAATTTAGCATAAAACAGTTTATCAACTGCACCTCTACAAAGATAATATATGTCATAACCTGCAGCTGTGGTATTCAGTATGTGGGAAAAACATATAAAAAATTTAGAAGACGTATACTGCAGCATGTCAATACAGTTACTAATACCAATATATCTACACCAGTGGCTAATAATATCAGGAAAAATCATGACAGTGATGCGTCACATCTAAAATTTCAGGCCATTGAACAAATCACCTTAAATTCTAGAAAGGGCAACTTTAACCTCAAATTGCTGAAACAAGAATCAAGGTGGATTCATACTTTTCAAACATTAACTCCTAGGGGTCTTAACGAAGAATTCAACTTCACCCCTTTTATCCATGGCTAAAAGGTGGTTTATGCTTCTTCTTCCTCCATCGTCTGTCTCAGTCCACATTCTAACAGACTATATAGGGAGATTCTCTACAGTATTTTTCTTTCTCAGAATACAAATACCCCCTAACAAATTGGTCTCTTTAAATATATCACAACAAAACAAAATAGGTTACCTGAATTTTTAAAAACAATATTGAGGGCCCCTATTATCATGAAATAATCACAATAAAGAAAAAATAGGAGGTGTGAACCTATTGCTTTTAAAGATTATGGTAAAACATAACAACAAAAAAATAATTCTTACATCAACATAAGGAAACCATCTTTCAAAAATACTCACATAAACTTCTCATTTATCAGTTGTCAAAAGTAATAGTAAATTTGTAGAATAAGTACTCACTAGAGATGTTGCGAACATAACATTTTCCGTTCGCAAACGGCGAACGCGAATTACCGGGCGAACCGGGCGAACCGCCATAGACTTCAATAGGCAGGCAAATTTTAAAACCCACAGGGACTCTTTCTGGCCACAATAGTGATGGAAAAGTTGTTTCAAGGGGACTAACACCTGGACTGTGGCATACTGGAGGGGGATCCATGGCAAAACTTTCATGGAAAATTACATAGTTGATGGAGAGTCTGGTTTTAATCCATAAAGGGCATAAATCACCTAACATTCCTAAATTTTTTGGAATAACGTGCTTTAAAACATCAGGTATGATGTTGTATCGATCAGGTAGTGTAAGGGTTACGCCCGCTTCACAGTGACAGACCAAACTCCCCGTTTAACGCACCGCAAACAACCGCAAACAGTCCATTTGCAAAACCGCAAACTCCCCATTTGCACAAGGTTGGATACCAAGCTAGCCATGTCCCGTTCCTTGTCCTCACAGATGTCATTGAAGGTCTCTTCCTCCACCCAACCACAAACAACACCAAGGGTCCCCGAAAGGTGACAACAAGCCCCCTGGGACACCTGCTGTGTTTGGTCTTCCACCTCCTCAAAGCCACCTTCCTCCTCTGACTCCTCTTCTTCAGACTCCTCTCTCTGCGTTGCCTCTCTCTGCGTTATTATAAGGTTTGTTAAGTAGTATGTAACGGATCACCTGGCACCCCGACTGGGCACCTCCGTTAATGGATGCTCCAAGCGCTTCCTGAGGACTCCAAGCACTCTGGCAGACACCACAATCACCAAACCGATGCAGCATATGAATCTTCTCAAGCATAGGAATGCTGTATACCGTTGAATAGGAACCATACGAATAGGCTTACACTCCTAGCAGTCAACTGGAACAGCATGCAATAAATCATTCCCCCAATAATGAGACGACACTTCACTTTGAGGGTAAAACAGGAACTCTGGACTGGCACATCCAGCCTGGCTTTTATTTCCATCTTACACATATAAGACTGCCCACAGGGGAGGTGTAAAATATCCAATGGCATAGATGTTACCTCCCACACATCTCCTCCCCTTAGATTAACACTTAACACAATTATACAGTACACACTTTTCCCCAATTCCTGGATGTACCCCAAATACATAGGACACACCCCTAAAACAGGTATCTCCTGATAGCCCTAATCTGGGTGAGCAACATACTCAAAAATCACCCAGATTGGACCAGGGGTTCGGGAGTTAGGAGCTGGCAAAGATTTGACCGACCGCATGGGTAAAGTATCCGAAAACAGTTCCATGCATTTTAGCCCTGCAGTCGGTCACAGACAAGGGAATAAAACAAACGAATTGCCTGGGTTATGGAGCCTAAGGAAGGTTTGAATGAATCCCCTAGTTCGTGGGGTTCTTTCTACCGAACGGTGGGCCGTTTGGTAGTTTCTACACAAAATACTGGAAGTCTGGAGGTCTCAGCGGTGTTTGCCTAGTCGAGTGTCCATTTTTAGTTCCAGACACTCGACGTCAAAACACCGCTGTTTGGGAGTTTAAGATGGCCGCCGCCACGTGTACGTTTCCCGAATGGTGGCCACCCAGAGGACAAAGACCGCACTGCACGGAGTGCCAATTACCCATTTGCAACATTGTTGCACACGGTAATTGGAGGCACACTTATTCCTGGGTGGTCTGGCTGTTCGGTAGTTTCACTCAATATAATGAATGGAGTGATTCTACCGAACAATCAGATGAATGCTGCATACATATCCCAGGTTAACTCCACACATAAATACATACATGATATTCAAGGCAGTATTACTGTAATATGCTCCACAGTCTTAAAGGGCCAGTATTCCCAAAAGTCCCAATATGTCCATGGATGATCCTAAAAGGGCCAGCAGCAGCAATACAGAATACAACATGCCCAAATATAGTCCAAACGTACCTATTGTCCAGGGGCCATAGTCCGTAGGTAGGAGGCAGGCAGCCAGGCCCCTCCAATGTCCAGTGGCGAGGTGGGTTCCGCCACATAGTACTATTCCTATCAGTTTAATTACTGTTACGTCCCCTATCAGGGGACGTGTATATGTCATCAATTTTAGGAACCGGGAGATGGAAAAAGATGCTTGGTCGGTCCTCCTACTTCAAATTTGGGGCTCTGCGCATGCAATCTAATGTGCCACCAGATAGGAGTGGTGTGTTAAGTAGTAATATTCTTATGAGTTTAATCCCTGTTACGTCCCCTATCAGGGGACGTGTATATGGTATCGATTTTAGGAACCGGGAGATGGAAAAAGATGCTTGGTTGGTCCTCCTACTTCAAATTTGGGGCACTGCGCGTGTAATCTAATGTGCCACCAGATAGGAGTGGTGTGTTAAGTAGTACTATTCCTATCAGTTTAATCCCTGTTACGTCCCCTATCAGGGGACGTGTATATGGCATCAATTTTAGGAACCGGGAGATGGAAAAAGATGCTTGGTTGGTCCTCCTACTTCAAATTTGGGGCCCCAGATGGTAATTAATATATAAAATATACGTTCATAAAAATTATTAACGATTCTTGTAAATCCTCAGAAATAAAAACAGAGAGAAAACATCATAGTGTAGTATTATTAAGTAAAAAATGAAATAATGGCGTGAATTAGGGTAATTTACACTCACATTTGGTAGAGCTTTCCAGGAGCTCTACCGTAATTTGCTTGGACGGAACAATCCCCGTCTTAGGATCTATATCTCAGCGGATAACTCCAAATTTCCAATAGTGGTGGTGTTATAAAAGGGATAAAAAAGAGAACTCCAATAGTGTAGTATGTACTGATAAAATAAATAAAAGTACAGATAGAGAATGTGGTACTCACATTTACTAGAGCAGAAACTTGCTCTAGTATAATCAGCTTGGGTGGTATAATCCCCACCGAAGGATATGGTGACCAGGAAGTAAAATAGAAAATAAGTGTATATAGCTTTAAAATATAATATTTAATAACAAATATATAAAACAAAATGGCTATATATATAAAAGAAAAAAGTCCCACCTTACGCGTTTCGCCCGTCAGGCTTCTTTAGAAGTGTGAGAGAGAGTCTTTATAAATGTCCTTTATATAGGTAGTGCAATTATGAACAATGACTTCCTGGTGTGTTCGCTCGTGGAACGCACGCGTCATTCCGGAAGTGACGCGGCGTTACCACGTGGAGTAGTGCTATGTGTTCCAGCGTGGAACACATCCGCGCCCATTTTAAGGCCGTGTGCGTCATACCGGAAGTGACGCGACGTCTATATACGCATTGAATACTGCGAATAGCGGCCATTTTGGGACCATGTGCGTTCCATTTCGAGAAGAACCGTTCGGCGGTATTACAATAAACATACTGATACCAATGGGAAAAGAACGTTTTTGGAAAACCATATCATTAATGTCCATCTTTTTTAAACAAAAAAGGTGCAAAATTTCTTTCTCTTTTTCAACTCCATGTGGAATGGCATCATTGAGTCTTCAAAAAGGGATGGGCTCAAATAACGGTATTATTTCAGTCATATTGGTGAATGGCACAATTGTGGGAAAATACATAAAAAGACATAAAGAATAATAAATCAATACTAATCAATACATAATAGTATATTATTTGTACATATGAAATCTTTATGAGTAAAATGTGCAAAAATATAAAATTAAATATAATTAAAAAATGACTTATATATAAGAATAAAAGTAAAATGATACAAAAACCACTTTGAAGGTTTATAAATGTATAGTAGGACATAGAGTTACATGTCATAAAATATTACATATCATAAAAATGTATACAATAAAATGCATATCCCTAAAGGGTTAATACAAACAAAACTGTATTTAAGATAATGCTGTACATAAAAAGACATACCAAATGTAATTGGGTAAGAGATGGAATGGGAGTAGTCTTATATTCTGGAAAAAAAGAACCAATTTTTTTAATTGTAAAATATTTTAAATTTTTTTAAAAAAAATTATATAAAATTCTAAAAAATTAAACAGATCAAATTCTATGTTTAATCCGTTAGGATATAAAGTATCTAGATGGTAGACCCATTCCATCTCTATCCGTCCTATTTTTTTAATGTAATCACCTCCTCTCCAGTGATTTTTAATGGGGGCAATCCCCATAAAAATAAGATCCTTAGGATTATTGTTGTGGGTGCAGAAGTGGGAAGGAACCGAGTGATTCTTATAACCCTTTTCTATATTTCTGCAGTGTTCAACCACCTTTACTTTTAATAGTTCGTCCAATATATTGGAGGCCACACGGGCACTCCAGCAAACATATCACATTTTTTGCTATTGCATGTAATTGTCTCTTTAATATTATATATTTTACCAATGTTGTTTGATTTAAAAGTAGTTATTAATCTGGATATTTGTTTTGTCTTTTTGCATGCAGCACATGTATTACATTTGTAAAAACCTTTAATATTATTTATAAAATTATCTTTTATTTTATTCTCTACTTTAGTATAATTTTTTGTGAGGTGCATCTTGAGATTAGGTGCTCCCCTAAATACTATTTTTGGTTTTGCTGAAATTAAATCTTTTAAAATATTGTCCTCTTTCAATAAGTGCCAATGTGTATTTATGATTTTTTTAAGTTTTCTATTTTTGTTATTGTAATCTAGTACAATTGGAAGGAATATGTTTTGTTTTTGAACTCATTTTTTAGATAATAAGTCCTTTTGGTTAGTTATTAAAGGACCACTCTAGTGCCAGGAAAACATACTCGTTTTCCTGGCACTAGAGTACCCTGAGGGTGCCCCCACCCTCAGGGACCCCCTCCCGCCGGGCTCTGGAGAGAGGAAGGGGTTAAACTTACCTCTTTTTCCAGCGCCGGGCGGGGAGCTTTCCTCCTCCTCTCCATCTTGATCGCGACGTCATCGGCTGAATGCGCATGCGCAGCAGGAGCCGCGCTCGCATTCAGCCGGTCGCATAGGAAAGCATTTACAATGCTTTCCTATGGACGCTTGCGTGCTCTCACTGTGATTTTCACAGTGAGAATCACGCAAGCGCCTCTAGCGGCTGTCAATGAGACAGCCACTAGAGGATTTGGAGGCTGGATTAACCCTCATTATAAACATAGCAGTTTCTCTGAAACTGCTATGTTTATAAAAAAAAGGGTTAATCCTAGAGGTACCTGGCACCCAGACCACTTCATTAAGCTGAAGTCGTCTGGGTGCCTAGAGTGGTCCTTTAATGCTTGTTCTAATGTGGATTGGATAATTGTATTGTCATATCCTTTTTGTAAAAAAATATATTTTATTTTTTCTGCTTGTTGTTTGAAAATAGTGGTCTCCGAACAGTTTCTCCTAAGTCTTAGCAGTTTACTTTTTGGTATACTGTCTAGCCAGACTTTATTGTGACAGCTATTGGCATCAATATAACTATTAACGTGAAATAGTGTTAATTACGTTATCCTTAATATAAATATTAAGATCCAAATACGTAATAATCAAGCTTTTCCCTTGTTCACATCTCATGGGATCTCCTTGTAAAATCAGAGGGATAGCAATTAGAAAGAGAAAACACTTTGTCACAATATATTGATATTAACAGGCCAGAAAGAGTTCCATTTGAGCTTCCGCAGTTTACAACTTTCTTATGACCCTACATTTTTAAAAAGTCAAGTACAAACATGAACCCTGGCAGATGACACAGGCTCCTGTCATGCAAATGAAATATTAAATATTTGTCTCCAATAATATTTCTTGTTGATGAGTTGTTTACACTCATTAAATAAGCATTAAGAGAATTCTGCTCATACAATTGGTCTCTTGGGGTGTTAGTGACTCTGATAATTTCCCACCAGACTAGAATGAGGATTATAAAACATTGGTTTTAGGACAGAAAAGAGAGACACAACAGAGGGACAATAGCAGGTGAGTGGAAAACACTGTTTTGTTTTTTTGCAGAATTTCATTCAATAGCCAAACTTACATTCAATTTAAAGGACCACTCTAGTGCCAGGAAAGCATACTCGTTTTCCTGGCACTAGAGTGCCCTGAGGGTGCCCCCACCCTCAGGGACCCCCTCCCGCCCGGCTCTGGAAAGGGGAAAAGGGGTAAAACTTACCTTTTTCCAGCGCTGGGCGGGGAGCTCTCCTCCTCCTCTCCGCCTCCGTTCCTCCCCGTTGGCTGAATGCGCACGCGCGGCAAGAGCTGCGCGCGCATTCAGCCGGTCACATAGGAAAGCATTCATAATGCTTTCCTATGGACGCTTGCGTGCTCTCACTGTGATTTTCACAGTGAGAATCACGCAAGCGCCTCTAGCGGCTGTCAGTGAGACAGCCACTAGAGGAAATAGGGGAAGGCTTAACTAATTGATAAACATAGCAGTTTCTCTGAAACTGCTATGTTTATAAAACAATTAGTTAACCCTAGCTGGACCTGGCACCCAGACCACTTCATTAAGCTGAAGGGGTCTGGGTGCCTAGAGTGGTCCTTTAAGTTCTGCTGTTCCATTAGGAGAAGGAAAGGGAGGTACATAGAGTTATTAGACTATGCCTGGCCAAAATAAAAGTCGCCACCTGGATTTAACGTGTGGTGAAATCAAATAGTAGAAAAACAACAGTAGAACTCAAGGCTATGTTTAAAAGGGAAAGTAAGAGCATTTCTACACGTACAATGCCTAGGGAACTCAAGGGATTGGGACTGAACAGCTGTGAAGCCTTAAGAAAGCCACTAATCAGTGAGGCTAACTGAATATACTGAATGACCAGGTTATTCCATCAATGGATTTTTTCTTCCCTGATGGACGGGCATATTCCAAGATGACAGTGCCAGGATTCATCGGGCTCAGATTGTGAAAGAGTGGCAGGGAGCATGAGACATCATTTTCACACATGGACTGGCTACCACAGAGTCCAGACCTTAACCCCATTGAGAATCTTTGGGATGTGCTGGAGATGGATTTGCGCAGTGGTAAGACTCAACCATCATCTAAACAAGATTTTGGTGAAAAATTAATGCAACAATGGATGGAAATAAATCTTGTGACAATGCAGAAACTTATCGAAACAATGCCACAGTGAATGTGTGCCGTAATCAAAGCTAAAGGCGGTCAAACAAAATATTAGAGTGTGTGACCTTTTTTTGCGGTGGCGATTTTTTTTTGACCAGGCAGTGTATATACTTGTGATATATCTCTCGGATGATAAGTCTCCAAATGCAGGATCTCAAAGTCTCAATCTTCAGTTACTGACAAGGTGACAACGTTCATTCTTTCATTGTCAATAAAATGCACATTTACCATAATTAGAGCTGATATATTAGATCTTTGGAATATAATTCTCCAATGTATTTTTAACGTAAATATTCTTTATAGAACTGATTCATTGCCATTTCCTTGTTACTTTTAACAGGAGAAATGCTCTCACTGTAAAAATGAAAAAATGTATCATTCAATGAACATAGTCAAACGAATTAAAAAATACAGAAGCAAAGTAAAAATAAATGGAACAAAGTTTATAATACTGCAATATTGCGCATGCATTTAATATTCATAAATCAAAGAACATTCATAAGTGGCAGTATTACCTGTATATATCAATATGAAACAAACATATTTATTAATATAATATCTGCTTGACATGCTAGAGGGATGGATTGACCTTATCATGTAATGTGCCCTAAAGTTCTATAGTAAGAGGAGACAGTGTTATTAGAATTGAGTAGCCAGGTGAAGGAATGGTGTAATAAGTGTTACAGTTAATAGAAATTCCGTATTCAATCCTGATGATAGCTGCATGATAGATAATTATCACATTTATATAGCAACATATTCTGCAGGGCTTTACAATTATAGAAAGGGGAAACAAGTGTACAATCTAAGAACATTTGAGGTAGGTGGATACATATTGTTTGGTTTCTTGCCCAGGGGCAGTAAGGATGACTAGACAGGATTTGATTCAGAACTGCCTTAACACAGCTTTAAATAGCCAATAATCACATTCTATTATCAATGGTTTCCTAAACATCATTTATCATACTTAACATGATGCTGGTATGGTACAAGAAAAGATAATTAAATTGGCTATGACTTCATACATCAGCACTGGAGTGATATCATGGGCATATAGCTCACTGTCATTTAATGGAAAATACATTGTTTATAAAGATGTTAATACAAGTTATATTTTAGCATTTTTCTTCTCTTTGATATAGTAATGTTCAGCATTTTTTAAAAACATTTTCATGTCACTTGTAGTTATCAATTCTTTATGATATTATGTGATAGAACATTGGCAAAATAAATGTAAAAGGTAATTTAAAAAAACATTTGTTCTATATTGTCCGAGATATAATAAGCATCCACAAATATCAACAATACCGTTTTCAATCTAAACCATTGCATTCCTTTGTAAATAGTCAACATCTTTATAAATTATCCTAGTCCTCTTGACTGACAAAGTCATTATATTTTTTCAGATTGGCAGACGTTTGACACATTGTGGTAATACATTATGTCATATGAGATGGTGGCTCTGTAAAACCACAATCATTTAATGTCACAAGAAATCATGTCTTGATAATTGTTTATTTTTGCTAGTTGATCACATTTTGGTATACATATAACTTTACATATACACCAAAATAGTTGCTCTGTGAATTATTATGGCCATTACAAAATAAAATATGCAATAATAATTCACTAAAGTCTAAATGGCCCCATACCGAATGGGCAAAACCATTCGATGCTGTACTGAGCCATTCAGACTGGAAAATCCAGATATTGTGTATGGAATTCTACAATATCCAGATTATTTAACTTAGGTCACGAATGGGCCTGAATTTGGTCAGGATTTCAGCCCAGTTGCTGGAAAAGGCCCCATACTGTGGGAACATCAATAGAGGTCTATTCTAATACTTAGTGTCGATCCACAGCCCCTACCCATTAGTGGTGGAGGACCCCAATGATAATACCAAAGTAGATAGGATCTAGTGTTTGGCCAGATGGGGGGCCTAATTATAATAGTAAAGATGGGATGACTTAGTGTCCCCCCAGCCTCCACCCATTTGCAGCTGGTGTGGGCCATAATCACAGCACTCTAACAGATAAATCTCCAAAGAAGTAAGACTTCTCTCAAGACTTGGCTGTCAGAGCACTCTGATTGGTTGGCATACTAGCCAACCAATCATAGAGTTATTGGTCATATTGCAATAACTGATATATTATGGGAAAAACTATAAAGGCTTTCCCCACTATCAGAGATCAGTCTGCAGCACGTCCTCCATAGATAGAGATGGATTCATTTTAATGCATTCTGTCTTTTTTCTTTTCTGCAGGTTTTTTTTTTGTAATCTGGCTTTTAAAAAACACAAAAAAAACAGTTGCATTGGGAATTCTGGATTTTAATTTTGCTTTTTTAATATTCATTTTTATTGTATTTATTGATTACAAAACACAAACAGTAAATAGTACATATTATCATTGGATTGTAATATATATATATATGTTTTTGTTTTCTTTCGCTTTTCTTTTTTCTCTTTCTGAGTCACTCCAATACTTAAGTCATCATTCAACTTGATAATTTACAAAGTAGGAGCTATCTACAACAAAAGAAATACAACTGTTTACAATCCACGTTCATAACCCATCCAGCCACACATCCAGAATTAACAACTATGCAATCTATCTTTGTATGAAGGATTTTATTCTTTCCTCCTTCTTAACCACGTAACTCTAATTTCACAAGGAATCATCAATAAACCTAAATTTGTTCTTCAGTCGAGTCACTCTCCCATAGGGGATTTCATGACACTTAAGTGTACTCAAACCAAGGGGTCCACATTTCTTTATATAAAGATGATTTACCATTCAAACTGTAACATTGTTTTCCATTCTGCCCTGGTGTGAAGTCTGACTAGGTCTTTTGGTCCATGCTGGTGGGTCAGGTTTTAGCCAATCTCTGGCAATGCATGTTTTAACCGCCAATAATATATTTATAACTCAGTATTTGTTCTGCTTGTTTATTGTGGGAAGATCTAAATGGAAAAAGCCAGGTTTGTAGTTAAAGCTCAATGTTTCCCTGCAATATTTTTGATAACACATTTTCTATTAGTGATTTTTAGTTGCTGAATTTTCTTGCACTTCCACCAAATGTGCGTTAATGTACCTTGTCTGTGTGAGCATCTCCAGCAACCCCTGTTATATAATTTAATAAATGTACTAATATTTCAAGGGACCATATACCAAAGATCAATTAACTTAAAGAACACCTCCTGCAGATTTATAGAATGTTCACTTCTCCTAACCATTGTCCAAACTTCTATCCATTTCTCCATTGGACTGTATACCTCAATGACCCTCTCCCATTTCTTTATAGACAACAGTTTTAAAGTTTGTTGGTAATTTGTTATTTGTTATTTTGTTTTTGAAATTATTTTGAAGCTATGAAGTTTTTCAATCTTAGATAAGTAAAAATATCTCGATTAGCTAGATCAAATCAAAGTTTTAAAAGATACCATCTCCCCTTCTGGAAATTCCTTTACTATTCCAGTTTGATAAATCTAGATCTTTGATATACTGGTTAAGAACTGTGTCCTGAGTAATATATGCCTTAATTCCCATCTTTGCTCTCACCTTTGCCCCAGCTTAAATTGCGTCTACAAAACAATGTAGTAAAACATGGTTACATCGTGTAGTAGGTTTAGATCCGGGAAACCTAATTGAGTGCTATCTTTTTAAATCACATTGTATGCTATTCGTGGTTTCCTATTCTCCCAGATAAAGGAGAGGAATATTTTTTACATTTTCTCCAAGATAGTACCTGGCACTCCGAATAAAATCATCCTAAACAAAAACAACACGTTAGTGACCAGATAAGCTTTCGCAATAGTTATTCTTACTACGAGTAATACCTCTAGTTTTTTTTTTATTTTGTCTATTTGCAAATAAAGATTGTGAACTAACAGCTCATAATTTTCCTATCTATATCTTTCTAACTTCAGCATTATTTTTATAACCAAATAATTTATCCGATCGTTATCCCAACTAAACTGGAATTTACTTTGCAACCATTGCCTTTAGAAGGATGATAACCCATTACTTACAATTTGGGTTTTTTTGAGGCTGAATATAAAAAGAATTACAAAAAAAGAAGATTCTTGATGGTAAGTAAGTATATATATTTTTTAACATGTATTAAATTAATTTCCCCCCCTTACAATTAGTGGTAGGTAGAATATTTTTTTTAATGGGGTGGCTAAGGGATTGGGGGCAACATCATGTCAATAATCCTATTTTATAATTAATTTACCCCTCATTGCCTATGGGTGGGAGCTGGGGTAAACGCTGGGTACTCCTCATGGTTATTAAAATGAGGGCCCTCACCCATCACCCAATGGTGGTGGCCGGGGGGCACATTAAGTCCTCCCCCTTTACTCTTATAATTAGGGCCCCCACCCTGTGCTAATAGGTGGGGACCGGTGGTGGGCTATGGGTGGACTATGTATCCATGTTATTTCACAGTTTTTGTTATTACCTTTATAAAAATCCAAATTTAAAATGAGAAAACTTTATATGTTTTTCTTTTTATATATATATATATATATATTATGTACTTTAAATTGCAAAATTCTGTTTTGTTCTATTAAACTAACATAACAGTAATTTACATTTCATTTTATTTACTATAAACCAGAGAACAGCTGATTGGGTAATTAAAGTGTGGGAATACACTCATAATGAACAAAGCAGAAGAAAAGCAATCAATGGATCCAGAATGTGTAAATCAAGTGAAAACTCAAGAAACTCGATTTCGAGTCGATTAATCCAGCATTATAATATACTTTAGTAATTACTCTAAAATCATTCTTTACATCTATAATCTTTTTATAGACAGGCAACTGGTATTTATCTACATGGAGCACACAAATCACACCAAGGTGGCATATTTCATTTTGAAAGGACTTTCTGATGACCCAAAGCTGCAAGTTCCAATCTTTCTTCTGGTTTTGCTACTTTATCTCATCACTCTTGGTGGTAACATGACTGTTTTTCTCCTAATCTGTCTGGATCATCATCTTCACACTCCCATGTACTTCTTCCTGGCCAACCTGTCCATTCTGGATATATCGTCTACCACAGTCGTTTTACATAATGTTTTAATTAGGTTTGTGACCAAAAACAGAACTATTCCATATGTTACATGCCTAACACAGATGTGTTTTTTTGGAACCTTTGTTAATGCAGGATTATTAATCCTTACAGCCATGAGCTTTGACCGCTATGTGGCAATCTGTAATCCATTACGGTACGTAATCATTATGAATCACAAAATTTGTATTCTGTTGGTCATTGTCTGTTTGGCTGTAAGCATGTTGGAAGTTCTCCCCCATGTTTTCCTACTGGCAGAGTTTACTTGTTACAGAAGAAATATAATTAATCATTTCTTTTGTGACATCATGCTTGTTATGGAACTTTCATGCAGTGATACGTCTGTTCTTAAGACATTATTTTTTATTGAAGGTGTGTTCCTTCTTGGCCTTACTCCCTTCCTTCTCACTTTTATTTCTTATGTTTTTATCATTGCAACCATTCTGAAGATCCGTTCGAGCACTGGAAGACGTAAAGCCTTCTACACATGTTCCTCTCACCTCACTGTTGTCATCCTGCTCTACACGACCTTTGTCCTCCAATATCTGAGACCCATCTCAGAAGACAGCCTGGATTACAATAAATTCTTCTCTCTGTTTAACACAGCTGCTGTTCCTATATTAAACCCATTAATTTACAGCTTAAAAAACAGAGAGGTGATGTCAGCTCTACAACGTAGATTAGTAAAAAAACTGAGCTACAGCAGAGATATACAGGGCTAGTAAATAGCTGTATCCCAGATATACAGGGTTACTAAATAGCTGTATCCCAGATATACAGGGTTAGTAAATAGCTGTATCCCAGATATACAGGGTTAGTAAGTAGCTGTATCCCAGATATACAGGGTTAGTAAATAGCTATATCCCAGATATACAGGGTTAGTAAATAGCTATATCCCAGATATACAGGGTTAGTAAATAGCTGTATCCCAGATATACAGGGTTAGTAAATAGCTGTATCCCAGATATACAGGGTTAGTAAGTAGCTGTATCCCAGATATACAGGGTTAGTAAATAGCTATATCCCAGATATACAGGGTTAGTAAATAGCTATATCCCAGATATACAGGGTTAGTAAATAGCTGTATCCCAGATATACAGGGTTAGTAAATAGCTATATCCCAGATATACAGGGTTAGTAAATAGCTATATCCCAGATATACAGGGTTAGTAAATAGCTGTATCCCAGATATACAGGGTTACTAAATAGCTGTATCCCAGATATACAGGGTTAGTAAATAGCTATATCCCAGATATACAGGGTTAGTAAATAGCTGTATCCCAGATATACAGGGTTAGTAAATAGCTATATCCCAGATATACAGGGTTAGTAAATAGCTGTATCCCAGATATACAGGGTTAGTAAATAGCTGTATCCCAGATATACAGGGTTAGTAAATAGCTGTATCCCAGATATACAGGCTTAGTAAATAGCTATATCCCAGATATACAGGGTTAGTAAATAGCTGTATCCCAGATATACAGGGTTAGTAAATAGCTGTATCCCAGATATACAGGGTTAGTAAATAGCTGTATCCCAGATATACAGGGTTAGTAAATAGCTATATCCCAGATATACAGGGTTAGTAAATAGCTGTATCCCAGATATACAGGGTTAGTAAATAGCTGTATCCCAGATATACAGGGTTAGTAAATAGCTATATCCCAGATATACAGGGTTAGTAACTAGCTGTATCCCAGATATACAGGGTTAGTAAATAGCTATATCCCAGATATACAGGGTTAGTAAATAGCTGTATCCCAGATATACAGGGTTAGTAAATAGCTATATCCCAGATATACAGGGTTAGTAAATAGCTGTATCCCAGATATACAGGGTTAGTAAAGAGCTATATCCCAGATTTGCAGGGTTAGTAAATAGCTATATCCCAGATATACAGGGTTAGTAAATAGCTGTATCCCAGATATACAGGGTTAGTAAATAGCTATATCCCAGATATACAGGGTTAGTAAATAGCTATATCCCAGATATACAGGGTTAGTAAAGAGCTATATCCCAGATATACAGGGTTAGTAAATAGCTGTATCCCAGATATACAGGGTTAGCAAATAGCTGTATCCCAGATATACAGGGTTAGTAAATAGCTGTATCCCAGATATACAGGGTTAGTAAATAGCTCTATCCCAGATATACAGGGTTAGTAAAGAGCTATATCCCAGATATACAGGGTTAGTAAATAGCTGTATCCCAGATATAAAGGGTTAGTAAATAGCTGTATCCCAGATATACAGGGTTAGTAAATAGCTGTATCACAGATATAAAGGCTTAATAAATAGCTATATCCCAGATATACAGGGTTAGTAAATAGCTGTATCCCAGATATACAGGGTTAGTAAATAGCTGTATCCCAGATATACAGGGTTAGTAAATAGCTGTATCCCAGATATACAGGGTTAGTAAATAGCTATATCCCAGATATACAGGGTTAGTAAATAGCTGTATCCCAGATATACAGGGTTAGTAAATAGCTGTATCCCAGATATACAGGGTTAGTAAATAGCTATATCCCAGATATACAGGGTTAGTAAAGAGCTATATCCCAGATATACAGGGTTAGTAAATAGCTATATCCCAGATATACAGGGTTAGTAAATAGCTGTATCCCAGATATACAGGGTTAGTAACTAGCTGTATCCCAGATATACAGGGTTAGTAAATAGCTGTATCCCAGATATACAGGGTTAGTAAATAGCTGTATCCCAGATATACAGGGTTAGTAAATAGCTATATCCCAGATATACAGGGTTAGTAAATAGCTGTATCCCAGATATACAGGGTTAGTAAAGAGCTATATCCCAGATATGCAGGGTTAGTAAATAGCTATATCCCAGATATACAGGGTTAGTAAATAGCTGTATCCCAGATATACAGGGTTAGTAAATAGCTATATCCCAGATATACAGGGTTAGTAAATAGCTATATCCCAGATATACAGGGTTAGTAAAGAGCTATATCCCAGATATACAGGGTTAGTAAATAGCTGTATCCCAGATATACAGGGTTAGCAAATAGCTGTATCCCAGATATACATGGTTAGTAAATAGCTGTATCCCAGATATACAGGGTTAGTAAATAGCTCTATCCCAGATATACAGGGTTAGTAAAGAGCTATATCCCAGATATACAGGGTTAGTAAATAGCTGTATCCCAGATATAAAGGGTTAGTAAATAGCTGTATCCCAGATATACAGGGTTAGTAAATAGCTGTATCACAGATATAAAGGCTTAATAAATAGCTATATCCCAGATATACAGGGTTAGTAAATAGCTATATCCCAGATACACAGAGTTAGTAAATAGCTGTATCCCAGATATACAGGGTTAGTAAATAGCTATATCCCAGATATACAGGGTTAGTAAATAGCTGTATCCCAGATATACAGGGTTAGTAAATAGCTGTATCCCAGATATACAGGGTTAGTAAATAGCTGTATCCCAGATATACAGGGTTAGTAAATAGCTATATCCCAGATATACAGGGTTAGTAAATAGCTGTATCCCAGATATACAGGGTTAGTAAATAGCTATATCCCAGATATACAGGGTTAGTAAATAGCTGTATCCCAGATATACAGGGTTAGTAAATAGCTATATCCCAGATATACAGGGTTAGTAAATAGCTGTATCCCAGATATACAGGGTTAGTAAAGAGCTATATCCCAGATATGCAGGGTTAGTAAATAGCTATATCCCAGATATACAGGGTTAGTAAATAGCTGTATCCCAGATATACAGGGTTAGTAAATAGCTATATCCCAGATATACAGGGTTAGTAAATAGCTATATCCCAGATATACAGGGTTAGTAAAGAGCTATATCCCAGATATACAGGGTTAGTAAATAGCTGTATCCCAGATATACAGGGTTAGCAAATAGCTGTATCCCAGATATACAGGGTTAGTAAATAGCTGTATCCCAGATATACAGGGTTAGTAAATAGCTCTATCCCAGATATACAGGGTTAGTAAAGAGCTATATCCCAGATATACAGGGTTAGTAAATAGCTGTATCCCAGATATACAGGGTTAGTAAATAGCTGTATCCCAGATATACAGGGTTAGTAAATAGCTGTATCCCAGATATACAGGGTTAGTAAATAGCTGTATCCCAGATATACAGGGTTAGTAAATAGCTGTATCCCAGATATACAGGGTTAGTAAATAGCTGTATCCCAGATATACAGGGTTAGTAAATAGCTGTATCCCAGATATACAGGGTTAGTAAATAGCTGTATCCCAGATATACAGGGTTAGTAAATAGCTGTATCCCAGATATACAGGGTTAGTAAATAGCTATATCCCAGATATACAGGGTTAGTAACTAGCTATATCCCAGATATACAGGGTTAGTAAAGAGCTATATACCAGATATACAGGGTTAGTAAATAGCTATATCCCAGATACACAGGGTTAGTAAAGAGCTATATACCAGATATACAGGGTTAGTAAATAGCTATATCCCAGATATACAGGGTTAGTAAATGGCTGTATCCCAGATATACAGGGTTAGTAAATAGCTATATCCCAGATATACAGGGTTAGTAAATAGCTATAAACCAGATATACAGGGTTAGTAAATAGCTATATCCCAGATATACAGGGTTAGTAAATAGCTGTATCCCAGATATACAGGGTTAGTAAAGAGCTGTATCCCAGATATACAGGGTTAGTAAATAGCTATATCCCAGATATACAGGGTTAGTAAATAGCTATATCCCAGATATACAGGGTTAGTAAATAGCTATATCCCAGATATACAGGGTTAGTAAATAGCTATATCCCAGATATACAGGGTTAGTAAATAGCTGTATCCCACATATACAGGGTTAGTAAATAGCTATATCCCAGATATACAGGGTTAGTAAATAGCTATATCCCAGATATACAGGGTTAGTAAATAGCTATATCCCAGATATACAGGGTTAGTAAATAGCTGTATCCCAGATATACAGGGTTAGTAAAGAGCTGTATCCCAGATATACAGGGTTAGTAAATAGCTATATCCCAGATATACAGGGTTAGTAAATAGCTATATCCCAGATATACAGGGTTAGTAAATAGCTATATCCCAGATATACAGGGTTAGTAAATAGCTATATCCCAGATATACAGGGTTAGTAAATAGCTGTATCCCACATATACAGGGTTAGTAAATAGCTATATCCCAGATATACAGGGTTAGTAAATAGCTATATCCCAGATATACAGGGTTAGTAAATAGCTATATCCCAGATATACAGGGTTAGTAAATAGCTATATCCCAGATATACAGGGTTAGTAAATAGCTATATCCCAGATATACAGGGTTAGTAAATGGCTATATCCCAGATATACAGGGTTAGTAAATAGCTATATCCCAGATATACAGGGTTAGTAAATAGCTATATCCCAGATATACAGGGTTAGTAAATAGCTATATCCCAGATATACAGGGTTAGTAAATAGCTGTATCCCAGATATACAGGGTTAGTAAATAGCTGTATCCCAGATATACAGGGTTAGTAAAGAGCTATATCCCAGATATACAGGGTTAGTAAATGGCTATATCCCAGATATACAGGGTTAGTAAATAGCTATATCCCAGATATACAGGGTTAGTAAATAGCTATATCCCAGATATACAGGGTTAGTAAAGTGCTATATCCCAGATACACAGGGTTAGTAACTAGCTGTATCCCACATATACAGGGTTAGTAAATAGCTGTATCCCAGATATACAGGGTTAGTAAATAGCTGTATCCCAGATATACAGGGTTAGTAAATAGCTGTATCCCAGATATACAGGGTTAGTAAATAGCTCTATCCCAGATATACAGGGTTAGTAAATAGCTGTATCCCAGATATACAGGGTTAGTAAATAGCTGTATCCCAGATATACAGGGTTAGTAAATAGCTATATCCCAGATATACAGGGTTAGTAAATAGTTATATCCCAGATATACAGGGTTAGTAAATAGCTTTATCCCAGATATACAGGGTTAGTAAATAGCTATATCCCAGATATACAGGGTTAGTAAATAGCTATATCCCAGATATACAGGGTTAGTAAATGGCTATATCCCAGATATACAGGGTTAGTAAATAGCGATATCCCAGATATACAGGGTTAGTAAATAGCTATATCCCAGATATACAGGGTTAGTAAAGTGCTATATCCCAGATACACAGGGTTAGTAACTAGCTGTATCCCAGATATACAGGGTTAGTAAATAGCTGTATCCCAGATATACAGGGTTAGTAAATAGCTGTATCCCAGATATACAGGGTTAGTAAATAGCTGTATCCCAGATATACAGGGTTAGTAAATAGCTGTATCCCAGATATACAGGGTTAGTAAATAGCTATATCCCAGATATACAGGGTTAGTAAATAGCTATATCCCAGATATACAGGGTTAGTAAATAGCTGTATCCCAGATATACAGGGTTAGTAAATGGCTATATCCCAGATATACAGGGTTAGTAAATAGCTATATCCCAGATATACAGGGTTAGTAAATGGCTATATCCCAGATATACAGGGTTAGTAAATAGCTATATCCCAGATATACAGGGTTAGTAAATAGCTATATCCCAGATATACAGGGTTAGTAAATAGCTATATCCCAGATATACAGGGTTCGTAAATAGCTATATCCCAGATATACAGGGTTAGTAAAGAGCTATATCCCAGATATACAGGGTTAGTAAATAGCTATATCCCAGATATACAGGGTTAGTAAATAGCTATAACCCAGATATACAGGGTTAGTAAATAGCTATATCCCAGATATACAGGGTTAGTAAAGAGCTATATCCCAGATATACAGGGTTAGTAAATAGCTATATCCCAGATATACAGGGTTAGTAAATAGCTATAACCCAGATATACAGGGTTAGTAAATAGCTATATCCCAGATATACAGGGTTAGTAAATAGCTATATCCCAGATATACAGGGTTAGTAAATAGCAGTATCCCAGATATACAGGGCTAGTAAGTAGCTGTATCCCAGATATACAGGGTTAGTAAATAGCTATATCCCAGATATACAGGGTTAGTAAATAGCTATATCCCAGATATACAGGGTTAGTAAATAGCTATATCCCAGATATACAGGGTTAGTAAATAGCTATATCCCAGATATACAGGGTTAGTAAATAGCTATATCCCAGATATACAGGGTTAGTAAGTAGCTATATCCCAGATATACAGGGTTAGTAAATAGCTATATCCCAGATATACAGGGTTAGTAAATAGCTATATCCCAGATATGCAGGGTTAGTAAATAGCTATATCCCAGATATACAGGGTTAGTAAATAGCCGTATCCCAGATATACAGGGTTAGTAAATAGCCGTATCCCAGATATACAGGGTTAGTAAATAGCTGTATCCCAGATATACAGGGTTAGTAAATAGCTATATCCCAGATATACAGGGTTAGTAAATAGCTATATCCCAGATATACAGGGTTAGTAAATAGCTATATCCCAGATATACAGGGTTAGTAAATAGCCGTATCCCAGATATACAGGGTTAGTAAATAGCCGTATCCCAGATATACAGGGTTAGTAAATAGCTATATCCCAGATATACAGGGTTAGTAAATAGCTATATCCCAGATATACAGGGTTAGTAAATAGCTATATCCCAGATATACAGGGTTAGTAAATAGCCGTATCCCAGATATACAGGGTTAGTAAATAGCCGTATCCCAGATATACAGGGTTAGTAAATAGCTGTATCCCAGATATGCAGGGTTAGTAAATAGCTATATCCCAGATATACAGGGTTAGTAAATAGCCGTATCCCAGATATACAGGGTTAGTAAATAGCCGTATCCCAGATATACAGGGTTAGTAAATAGCTGTATCCCAGATATACAGGGTTAGTAAATAGCTATATCCCAGATATACAGGGTTAGTAAATAGCTATATCCCAGATATACAGGGTTAGTAAATAGCTATATCCCAGATATACAGGGTTAGTAAATAGCTATATCCCAGATATACAGGGTTAGTAAATAGCTATATCCCAGATATACAGGGTTAGTAAATAGCCGTATCCCAGATATACAGGGTTAGTAAATAGCCGTATCCCAGATATACAGGGTTAGTAAATAGCTATATCCCAGATATACAGGGTTAGTAAATAGCTATATCCCAGATATACAGGGTTAGTAAATAGCTATATCCCAGATATACAGGGTTAGTAAATGGCTATATCCCAGATATACAGGGTTAGTAAATAGCTATATCCCAGATATACAGGGTTAGTAAATAGCTATATCCCAGATATACAGGGTTAGTAAATAGCTATATCCCAGATATACAGGGTTAGTAAATAGCTGTATCCCAGATATACAGGGTTAGTAAATAGCTGTATCCCAGATATACAGGGTTAGTAAATAGCTGTATCCCAGATATACAGGGTTAGTAAAGAGCTATATCCCAGATATACAGGGTTAGTAAATGGCTATATCCCAGATATACAGGGTTAGTAAATAGCTATATCCCAGATATACAGGGTTAGTAAATAGCTATATCCCAGATATACAGGGTTAGTAAAGTGCTATATCCCAGATACACAGGGTTAGTAACTAGCTGTATCCCACATATACAGGGTTAGTAAATAGCTGTATCCCAGATATACAGGGTTAGTAAATAGCTGTATCCCAGATATACAGGGTTAGTAAATAGCTGTATCCCAGATATACAGGGTTAGTAAATAGCTCTATCCCAGATATACAGGGTTAGTAAATAGCTGTATCCCAGATATACAGGGTTAGTAAATAGCTGTATCCCAGATATACAGGGTTAGTAAATAGCTATATCCCAGATATACAGGGTTAGTAAATAGTTATATCCCAGATATACAGGGTTAGTAAATAGCTTTATCCCAGATATACAGGGTTAGTAAATAGCTATATCCCAGATATACAGGGTTAGTAAATAGCTATATCCCAGATATACAGGGTTAGTAAATGGCTATATCCCAGATATACAGGGTTAGTAAATAGCTATATCCCAGATATACAGGGTTAGTAAATAGCTATATCCCAGATATACAGGGTTAGTAAAGTGCTATATCCCAGATACACAGGGTTAGTAACTAGCTGTATCCCAGATATACAGGGTTAGTAAATAGCTGTATCCCAGATATACAGGGTTAGTAAATAGCTGTATCCCAGATATACAGGGTTAGTAAATAGCTGTATCCCAGATATACAGGGTTAGTAAATAGCTGTATCCCAGATATACAGGGTTAGTAAATAGCTATATCCCAGATATACAGGGTTAGTAAATAGCTATATCCCAGATATACAGGGTTAGTAAATAGCTGTATCCCAGATATACAGGGTTAGTAAATGGCTATATCCCAGATATACAGGGTTAGTAAATAGCTATATCCCAGATATACAGGGTTAGTAAATGGCTATATCCCAGATATACAGGGTTAGTAAATAGCTATATCCCAGATATACAGGGTTAGTAAATAGCTATATCCCAGATATACAGGGTTAGTAAATAGCTATATCCCAGATATACAGGGTTAGTAAATAGCTATATCCCAGATATACAGGGTTAGTAAAGAGCTATATCCCAGATATACAGGGTTAGTAAATAGCTATATCCCAGATATACAGGGTTAGTAAATAGCTATAACCCAGATATACAGGGTTAGTAAATAGCTATATCCCAGATATACAGGGTTAGTAAATAGCTATATCCCAGATATACAGGGTTAGTAAATAGCTATAACCCAGATATACAGGGTTAGTAAATAGCTATATCCCAGATATACAGGGTTAGTAAATAGCTATATCCCAGATATACAGGGTTAGTAAATAGCAGTATCCCAGATATACAGGGCTAGTAAGTAGCTGTATCCCAGATATACAGGGTTAGTAAATAGCTATATCCCAGATATACAGGGTTAGTAAATAGCTATATCCCAGATATACAGGGTTAGTAAATAGCTATATCCCAGATATACAGGGTTAGTAAATAGCTATATCCCAGATATACAGGGTTAGTAAATAGCTATATCCCAGATATACAGGGTTAGTAAGTAGCTATATCCCAGATATACAGGGTTAGTAAATAGCTATATCCCAGATATACAGGGTTAGTAAATAGCTATATCCCAGATATGCAGGGTTAGTAAATAGCTATATCCCAGATATACAGGGTTAGTAAATAGCCGTATCCCAGATATACAGGGTTAGTAAATAGCCGTATCCCAGATATACAGGGTTAGTAAATAGCTGTATCCCAGATATACAGGGTTAGTAAATAGCTATATCCCAGATATACAGGGTTAGTAAATAGCTATATCCCAGATATACAGGGTTAGTAAATAGCTATATCCCAGATATACAGGGTTAGTAAATAGCCGTATCCCAGATATACAGGGTTAGTAAATAGCCGTATCCCAGATATACAGGGTTAGTAAATAGCTATATCCCAGATATACAGGGTTAGTAAATAGCTATATCCCAGATATACAGGGTTAGTAAATAGCCATATCCCAGATATACAGGGTTAGTAAATAGCCGTATCCCAGATATACAGGGTTAGTAAATAGCCGTATCCCAGATATACAGGGTTAGTTAATAGCTGTATCCCAGATATGCAGGGTTAGTAAATAGCTATATCCCAGATATACAGGGTTAGTAAATAGCCGTATCCCAGATATACAGGGTTAGTAAATAGCCGTATCCCAGATATACAGGGTTAGTAAATAGCTATATCCCAGATATACAGGGTTAGTAAATAGCTGTATCCCAGATATACAGGGTTAGTAAATAGCTATATCCCAGATATACAGGGTTAGTAAATAGCTGTATCCCAGATATACAGGGTTAGTAAATAGCTATATCCCAGATATACAGGGTTAGTAAGTAGCTGTATCCCAGATATACAGGGTTAGTAAATCGCTATATCCCAGATATACAGGATTAGTAAATAGCTATATCCCAGATATACAGGGTTAGTAAATAGCTGTATCCCAGATATACAGGGTTAGTAAATCGCTATATCCCAGATATACAGGGTTAGTAAATAGCTATATCCCAGATATACAGGGTTAGTAAATAGCTATATCCCAGATATACAGGGTTAGTAAATAGCTATATCCCAGATATACAGGGTTAGTAAATAGCTATATCCCAGATATACAGGGTTAGTAAATCGCTATATCCCAGATATACAGGGTTAGTAAATAGCTATATCCCAGATATACAGGGTTAGTAAATAGCTGTATCCCAGATATACAGGGTTAGTAAATAGCTGTATCCCAGATATACAGGGTTAGTAACTAGCTGTATCCCAGATATACAGGGTTAGTAAATAGCTATATCCCAGATATACAGGGTTAGTACATAGCTATATCCCAGATATACAGGGTTAGTAAATAGCTATATCCCAGATATACAGGGTTAGTAAATAGCTATATCCCAGATATACAGGGTTAGTAAATAGCTGTATCCCAGATATACAGGGTTAGTAAATGGCTATATCCCAGATATACAGGGTTAGTAAAGAGCTGTATCCCAGATATACAGGGTTAGTAAATAGCTATATCCCAGATATACAGGGTTAGTAAATCGCTATATCCCAGATATACAGGGTTAGTAAATAGCTATATCCCAGATATACAGGGTTAGTAAATAGCTGTATCCCAGATATACAGGGTTAGTAAATCGCTATATCCCAGATATACAGGGTTAGTAAATAGCTATATCCCAGATATACAGGGTTAGTAAATAGCTATATCCCAGATATACAGGGTTAGTAAATAGCTATATCCCAGATATACAGGGTTAGTAAATAGCTATATCCCAGATATACAGGGTTAGTAAATAACTGTATCCCAGATATACAGGGTTAGTAAATAGCTATATCCCAGATATACAGGGTTAGTAAATAGCTATATCCCAGATATACAGGGTTAGTAAATCGCTATATCCCAGATATACAGGGTTAGTAAATAGCTATATCCCAGATATACAGGGTTAGTAAATAGCTGTATCCCAGATATACAGGGTTAGTAAATAGCTGTATCCCAGATATACAGGGTTAGTAACTAGCTGTATCCCAGATATACAGGGTTAGTAAATAGCTATATCCCAGATATACAGGGTTAGTACATAGCTATATCCCAGATATACAGGGTTAGTAAATAGCTATATCCCAGATATACAGGGTTAGTACATAGCTATATCCCAGATATACAGGGTTAGTAAATAGCTATATCCCAGATATACAGGGTTAGTAAATAGCTATATCCCAGATATACAGGGTTAGTAAATAGCTGTATCCCAGATATACAGGGTTAGTAAATAGCTATATCCCAGATATACAGGGTTAGTAAATAGCTATATCCCAGATATACAGGGTTAGTAAATAGCTGTATCCCAGATATACAGGGTTACTAAATAGCTGTATCCCAGATATACAGGGTTAGTACATAGCTATATCCCAGATATACAGGGTTAGTACATAGCTATATCCCAGATATACAGGGTTAGTAAATAGCTATATCCCAGATATACAGGGTTAGTAAATAGCTGTATCCCAGATATACAGGGTTAGTAAATAGCTATATCCCAGATATACAGGGTTATTAAATAGCTATATCCCAGATATACAGGGTTAGTAAATAGCTATATCCCAGATATACAGGGTTAGTAAATAGCTATATCCCAGATATACAGGGTTAGTAAGTAGCTGTATCCCAGATATACAGGGTTAGTAAATAGCTGTATCCCAGATATACAGGGTTAGTAAATAGCTATATCCCAGATATACAGGGTTAGTAAATAGCTGTATCCCAGATATACAGGGTTAGTAAATAGCTATATCCCAGATATACAGGGTTATTAAATAGCTATATCCCAGATATACAGGGTTAGTAAATAGCTATATCCCAGATATACAGGGTTAGTAAATAGCTATATCCCAGATATACAGGGTTAGTAAATAGCTATATCCCAGATATACAGGGTTAGTAAATAACTGTATCCCAGATATACAGGGTTAGTAAATAGCTATATCCCAGATATACAGGGTTAGTAAATAGCTATATCCCAGATATACAGGGTTAGTAAATAGCTGTATCCCAGATATACAGGGTTAGTAAATAGCTGTATCCCAGATATACAGGGTTAGTAAATAGCTGTATCCCAGATATACAGGGTTAGTAAATAGCTATATCCCAGATATACAGGGTTATTAAATAGCTATATCCCAGATATACAGGGTTAGTAAATAGCTATATCCCAGATATACAGGGTTAGTAAATAGCTATATCCCAGATATACAGGGTTAGTAAAGAGCTATATCCCAGATATACAGGGTTAGTAAATAGCTATATCCCAGATATACAGGGTTAGTAAATAGCTATATCCCAGATATACAGGGTTAGTAAATAGCTATATCCCAGATATACAGGGTTAGTAAATAGCCATATCCCAGATATACAGGGTTAGTAAATAGCTATATCCCAGATATACAGGGTTAGTAAATAGCTATATCCCAGATATACAGGGTTAGTAAATAGCTGTATCCCAGATATACAGGGTTAGTAAATAGCTGTATCCCAGATATACAGGGTTAGTAAATAGCTGTATCCCAGATATGCAGGGTTAGTAAATAGCTGTATCCCAGATATACAGGGTTAGTAAATAGCTATATCCCAGATATACAGGGTTAGTAAGTAGCTATATCCCAGATATACAGGGTTAGTAAAGAGCTATATCCCAGATATACAGGGTTAGTAAATAGCTATATCCCAGATATACAGGGTTAGTAAATAGCTATATCCCAGATATACAGGGTTAGTAAATAGCTGTATCCCAGATATACAGGGTTAGTAAATAGCTGTATCCCAGATATGCAGGGTTAGTAAATAGCTGTATCCCAGATATACAGGGTTAGTAAATAGCTATATCCCAGATATACAGGGTTAGTAAATAGCTATATCCCAGATATACAGGGTTAGTAAATAGCTATATCCCAGATATACAGGGTTAGTAAATAGCTGTATCCCAGATATACAGGGTTAGTAAATCGCTATATCCCAGATATACAGGGTTAGTAAATAGCTATATCCCAGATATACAGGGTTAGTAAATAGCTGTATCCCAGATATACAGGGTTAGTAAATAGCTGTATCCCAGATATACAGGGTTAGTAAATAGCTGTATCCCAGATATGCAGGGTTAGTAAATAGCTGTATCCCAGATATACAGGGTTAGTAAATAGCTATATCCCAGATATACAGGGTTAGTAAGTAGCTATATCCCAGATATGCAGGGTTAGTAAAGAGCTATATCCCAGATATACAGGGTTAGTAAATAGCTATATCCCAGATATACAGGGTTAGTAAATAGCTGTATCCCAGATATACAGGGTTAGTAAATAGCTGTATCCCAGATATGCAGGGTTAGTAAATAGCTGTATCCCAGATATACAGGGTTAGTAAATAGCTATATCCCAGATATACAGGGTTAGTAAATCGCTATATCCCAGATATACAGGGTTAGTAAATAGCTATATCCCAGATATACAGGGTTAGTAAATAGCTGTATCCCAGATATACAGGGTTAGTAAATCGCTATATCCCAGATATACAGGGTTAGTAAATAGCTATATCCCAGATATACAGGGTTAGTAAATAGCTATATCCCAGATATACAGGGTTAGTAAATAGCTATATCCCAGATATACAGGGTTAGTAAATAGCTATATCCCAGATATACAGGGTTAGTAAATAACTGTATCCCAGATATACAGGGTTAGTAAATAGCTATATCCCAGATATACAGGGTTAGTAAATAGCTATATCCCAGATATACAGGGTTAGTAAATCGCTATATCCCAGATATACAGGGTTAGTAAATAGCTATATCCCAGATATACAGGGTTAGTAAATAGCTGTATCCCAGATATACAGGGTTAGTAAATAGCTGTATCCCAGATATACAGGGTTAGTAACTAGCTGTATCCCAGATATACAGGGTTAGTAAATAGCTATATCCCAGATATACAGGGTTAGTACATAGCTATATCCCAGATATACAGGGTTAGTAAATAGCTATATCCCAGATATACAGGGTTAGTACATAGCTATATCCCAGATATACAGGGTTAGTAAATAGCTATATCCCAGATATACAGGGTTAGTAAATAGCTATATCCCAGATATACAGGGTTAGTAAATAGCTGTATCCCAGATATACAGGGTTAGTAAATAGCTATATCCCAGATATACAGGGTTAGTAAATAGCTATATCCCAGATATACAGGGTTAGTAAATAGCTGTATCCCAGATATACAGGGTTACTAAATAGCTGTATCCCAGATATACAGGGTTAGTACATAGCTATATCCCAGATATACAGGGTTAGTACATAGCTATATCCCAGATATACAGGGTTAGTAAATAGCTATATCCCAGATATACAGGGTTAGTAAATAGCTGTATCCCAGATATACAGGGTTAGTAAATAGCTATATCCCAGATATACAGGGTTATTAAATAGCTATATCCCAGATATACAGGGTTAGTAAATAGCTATATCCCAGATATACAGGGTTAGTAAGTAGCTGTATCCCAGATATACAGGGTTAGTAAATAGCTGTATCCCAGATATACAGGGTTAGTAAATAGCTATATCCCAGATATACAGGGTTAGTAAATAGCTGTATCCCAGATATACAGGGTTAGTAAATAGCTGTATCCCAGATATACAGGGTTACTAAATAGCTGTATCCCAGATATACAGGGTTAGTACATAGCTATATCCCAGATATACAGGGTTAGTACATAGCTATATCCCAGATATACAGGGTTAGTAAATAGCTATATCCCAGATATACAGGGTTAGTAAATAGCTATATCCCAGATATACAGGGTTAGTAAATAGCTGTATCCCAGATATACAGGGTTAGTAAATAGCTATATCCCAGATATACAGGGTTAGTAAATAGCTATATCCCAGATATACAGGGTTAGTAAATAGCTGTATCCCAGATATACAGGGTTACTAAATAGCTGTATCCCAGATATACAGGGTTAGTACATAGCTATATCCCAGATATACAGGGTTAGTACATAGCTATATCCCAGATATACAGGGTTAGTAAATAGCTATATCCCAGATATACAGGGTTAGTAAATAGCTGTATCCCAGATATACAGGGTTAGTAAATAGCTATATCCCAGATATACAGGGTTATTAAATAGCTATATCCCAGATATACAGGGTTAGTAAATAGCTATATCCCAGATATACAGGGTTAGTAAGTAGCTGTATCCCAGATATACAGGGTTAGTAAATAGCTGTATCCCAGATATACAGGGTTAGTAAATAGCTATATCCCAGATATACAGGGTTAGTAAATAGCTGTATCCCAGATATACAGGGTTAGTAAATAGCTATATCCCAGATATACAGGGTTATTAAATAGCTATATCCCAGATATACAGGGTTAGTAAATAGCTATATCCCAGATATACAGGGTTAGTAAATAGCTATATCCCAGATATACAGGGTTAGTAAATAGCTATATCCCAGATATACAGGGTTAGTAAATAACTGTATCCCAGATATACAGGGTTAGTAAATAGCTATATCCCAGATATACAGGGTTAGTAAATAGCTATATCCCAGATATACAGGGTTAGTAAATAGCTGTATCCCAGATATACAGGGTTAGTAAATAGCTGTATCCCAGATATACAGGGTTAGTAAATAGCTGTATCCCAGATATACAGGGTTAGTAAATAGCTATATCCCAGATATACAGGGTTATTAAATAGCTATATCCCAGATATACAGGGTTAGTAAATAGCTATATCCCAGATATACAGGGTTAGTAAATAGCTATATCCCAGATATACAGGGTTAGTAAAGAGCTATATCCCAGATATACAGGGTTAGTAAATAGCTATATCCCAGATATACAGGGTTAGTAAATAGCTATATCCCAGATATACAGGGTTAGTAAATAGCTATATCCCAGATATACAGGGTTAGTAAATAGCCATATCCCAGATATACAGGGTTAGTAAATAGCTATATCCCAGATATACAGGGTTAGTAAATAGCTATATCCCAGATATACAGGGTTAGTAAATAGCTGTATCCCAGATATACAGGGTTAGTAAATAGCTGTATCCCAGATATACAGGGTTAGTAAATAGCTGTATCCCAGATATGCAGGGTTAGTAAATAGCTGTATCCCAGATATACAGGGTTAGTAAATAGCTATATCCCAGATATACAGGGTTAGTAAGTAGCTATATCCCAGATATGCAGGGTTAGTAAAGAGCTATATCCCAGATATACAGGGTTAGTAAATAGCTATATCCCAGATATACAGGGTTAGTAAATAGCTATATCCCAGATATACAGGGTTAGTAAATAGCTGTATCCCAGATATACAGGGTTAGTAAATAGCTGTTGTGGCGAAACCAGCTTCGCCACTGTGAACTGGAGAGGCCTGGCTGCTAGCCTCCTGCCCGCTGACTATGGCCCCTGGACATATTGCACTTTAAAGACTATATTTGGGCATGTACTAATTTATATTGTTGCTACTGGCCCTTTAAAATCAGCAATGGACATTTTGGGACTACTGTCCCTTTAAGACTGTGAAGCATATCCTATTGTACTGCCTGTATATTGTATATGTATTTATGTATGCAGTTAACCTGGGTTATATATATATATGCAGCCTTCATCTGATTGTTCGGTAGAATCACTCCATTCATTGTATTGAGGAAACTACCGAACAACCAGACCACCCAGGATTAAGTGTGCCTCCAATTACCGTTTGCAACAATGTTGCAAACGGGTAATTGGAAATCATGTAATGTGTTCTGTGTCCTCTGGGTGGCCGCCATTCAGGAAACAACCACGTGGCGGCGGCCATCTTTAACTGCCGAACAGCGGTGTTTTGCCGTCGAGTGTCTGGAACTGAAATCGGACACTCGACTAGGCAAACACCGCTGAGACCTCCAGACTTCCAGGAATTCGTATAGAAACTACCGAATGACCCGCCGTTCGGTAGAAAGAAACATACGAACTAGGGGATTCATGCGAATCCCCCTTAGTCTCTATAACCCAAGTAATTCGTATGTTTCATTCACCTGTTTGTGACCGACCGCAGGGCCAAAATGCATGGAACTGTTTTCGGATACTTTACCCATGCGGTCGGTCAATACTTTAAAGTCCCATAACTCCCGAACCGTTTATCCGAATGGGCTGATTCTTGCATATGTTGTCCCCCTGAATAAGGGCTATCAGGGGATACCTGTTTTGGAGGTGTATCATATGTATTTGGGGTACATCCAGGAATTGGGGAAAAAGGTGTACAGTATAATTGTGTTAAGTGTTAATCTAAGGGGAGGAAATGTGTGGGAGGTACATCCATGTGATTGGTTAATTTCATCCTCCCCCTGGGAGTGTCCTGTATGTACTTGTTGGTAATAAAAGCCAGACTGGGTGTCCCAGTCTTGAGTTCCTGCTTAACCCTCAAAATGAAGTGTCGTCTCGTTCTTGGGGGGGATTGGATTGTAAGCTGACTGCCAAGAGTGTAAGCCGATTGTATGCTTTTCTTGTTCAGCTGTTCCAGTTCGGAGTGTCATTTCGTATCCAGCTCGTGAGTTCTGATGTTCTGCAGTAGCTGTGCCTGTCTATGGAAAAGGGGATTATCGCCTAAACGCATTTTTCCCCTTTTATGCTGAAACGGTCCGTTACAATTGGTGGCAGCGGTGGGATCGTTCCTACAACCAGAGGGACAGCTACAGACAACACCATTCCTGGATTACAAAGTGAGGGCAACGCCAGTACCCGTACAGCGACCCTATCTACGAAGGATTTGGGGAAAATGGGCAACACGCACACCTGGGCAACACACACACCTGAGGAAGAGAGTGAATTAGAATGGAGAGATAATGCCCGGATAGAATTATGGGATGATGCCCTGGAAGAAGTCCAGTATCAACGGCAGCAGCGCTTTCCTGGTGCCGCATACCAGTTGGAGGAACAAATGGCCTGGCGGATGCCGCTTCTGGGGGACCAACCCGGAGGGGAGCGGGTAAGACAACTTGAGTACCTCGTGGAAAGGGAACTGAGCCTGGACGTCTCATACCGGGCACTGTGGTGGTGCACTGTCCAGCCAGAGACGTGGAGGGCAGAGGGCATCCAGCCGGAGGGGGATCACTACACTAGCCCTGGCCTGTTGTGGAAGGCCCTAACAGAAGACGTCGACTTCGGCAGTCCAGCAGAGTCACGGTACTGGGCTATCGTGCATTACCGGAGTGAGATGTTACAGGGCCCGAGATCTATTGGACTGGGACAAGACCTCCGCCGTTTCGCTGGCATGGAACAAGGGCTGGAGATGGACTATGTAGAACTATTAAATTCCGGCCAGCCGCAGAGAGGGGACGCAGACCGGGAAAACTGGGTGGCAGACCCAGACCTGCTAGCCTACAGCTGGGAAAACGGGGCCGAGGTACCTCCTGCTTCACTACCAGCTGCAGAAGTGGGGGACCTCATGGACTGGCCCTGGAGAGACCCACAGATGGCCGGGGGAGATGGGACCGAGATCTCTCTACCGGCCCTACAGGGATGCTGGGCAGTCGGCCCAGATCCCCAGCGGCAGTGTGTGTCCCAGGGAGCAGAAGGTGCAGTCCTTCCTCCCCAGCGGCAGTGTGTACCCCAGGGAGCTGATGGTGTCGTCCATCCTCCCCAGCGGCAGTGTGTGTCCCAGGGAGCAGAAGGTGCAGTCCTTCCTCCCCAGCGGCAGTGTGTACCCCAGGGAGCTGATGGTGTCGTCCATCCTCCCCAGCGGCAGTGTGTAACCCAGGGAGCGGATGGTGTCGTCCTCCCTCCCCAGCGGCAGGCTGAGTTACAGGGGGCAGAGGTTGTTGTTCCTGCCCCCCAGCAGCAAAGTGAGATGCCAAGAAGGCAGTGTGAAGTGAAGGGAGAGGAGAGCAGCGTCCTCCCTCCCCAGCGGCAATGTGTGCCCCAGGGAGCTGATGGTGTCGTCCATCCTCCCCAGCAGCCGTGTGGGTCCAAAGGAGCCGAAGGTGCAGTCCTTCCTCCCCAGCGGCAGGCTGAGTTACAGGGGGCAGAGGTTGTTGTTCCTGCCCCCCAGCAGCAAAGTGAGATGCCAAGACGGCAGTGTGAAGCGAAGGGAGAGGAGAGCAGCGTCCTCCCTCCCCAGCGGCAGTTTACCGTCCAGAGAGAGGAGCTTGTTACACCCTCTCTCCAGCGGCAGCCTAACTCACCAAGGGGAGATGTTAAGCCCCACAACTGTGCAGATGGGACCGTAGTCTCTGCACTTACAGCACAAGGGATAGGGACGGTCGGTCCTGTTCCCCAGCCTCAGTGTGATGGATCCAAAGGGGAGACAGTCGGTCTCCCCCTCCGGCAGTCGAGCTGCGCACCTAAAGGGGAGACAGCCAGTCTCCAGCAACCAGACGCCCACCAGACTACTCCCGTGGTAGTGCTGGCAACAGGACAGAGTACCGCTGGTCTCTGCCCCCTCAGCAACCCACCAAGGCAGCCTACCCGTCTCCCACCCAGCAGTGGTGAAACACCAGAACTTGGACAAAATCCTTCCTCACCCAGATGTAGTAACCGGTTAGTGTGGGTGGGCTGCTCTGTTATTTCTGTTTTGTGGGTGGGTTGCTGGACTAACCAGGGCACTGACCGGCAGAAAGTCAGGTACCCTGTTAGTCTAATTGGCCAAGGGGAGAAATGTGGCGAAACCAGCTTCGCCACTGTGAACTGGAGAGGCCTGGCTGCTAGCCTCCTGCCCGCTGACTATGGCCCCTGGACATATTGCACTTTCAAGACTATCTTTGGGCATGTACTAATTTATATTGTTGCTACTGGCCCTTTAAAATCAGCAATGGACATTTTGGGACTACTGTCCCTTTAAGACTGTGAAGCATATCCTATTGTACTGCCTGTATATTGTATATGTATTTATGTATGCAGTTAACCTGGGTTATATATATATATGCAGCCTTCATCTGATTGTTCGGTAGAATCACTCCATTCATTGTATTGAGGAAACTACCGAACAACCAGACCACCCAGGATTAAGTGTGCCTCCAATTACCGTTTGCAACAATGTTGCAAACGGGTAATTGGAAATCATGTAATGTGTTCTGTGTCCTCTGGGTGGCCGCCATTCAGGAAACAACCACGTGGCGGCGGCCATCTTTAACTGCCGAACAGCGGTGTTTTGCCGTCGAGTGTCTGGAACTGAAATCGGACACTCGACTAGGCAAACACCGCTGAGACCTCCAGACTTCCAGGAATTCGTATAGAAACTACCGAATGACCCGCCGTTCGGTAGAAAGAAACATACGAACTAGGGGATTCATGCGAATCCCCCTTAGTCTCTATAACCCAAGTAATTCGTATGTTTCATTCACCTGTTTGTGACCGACCGCAGGGCCAAAATGCATGGAACTGTTTTCGGATACTTTACCCATGCGGTCGGTCAATACTTTAAAGTCCCATAACTCCCGAACCGTTTATCCGAATGGGCTGATTCTTGCATATGTTGTCCCCCTGAATAAGGGCTATCAGGGGATACCTGTTTTGGAGGTGTATCATATGTATTTGGGGTACATCCAGGAATTGGGGAAAAAGGTGTACAGTATAATTGTGTTAAGTGTTAATCTAAGGGGAGGAAATGTGTGGGAGGTACATCCATGTGATTGGTTAATTTCATCCTCCCCCTGGGAGTGTCCTGTATGTACTTGTTGGTAATAAAAGCCAGACTGGGTGTCCCAGTCTTGAGTTCCTGCTTAACCCTCAAAATGAAGTGTCGTCTCGTTCTTGGGGGGGATTGGATTGTAAGCTGACTGCCAAGAGTGTAAGCCGATTGTATGCTTTTCTTGTTCAGCTGTTCCAGTTCGGAGTGTCATTTCGTATCCAGCTCGTGAGTTCTGATGTTCTGCAGTAGCTGTGCCTGTCTATGGAAAAGGGGATTATCGCCTAAACGCATTTTTCCCCTTTTATGCTGAAACGGTCCGTTACAGCTGTATCCCAGATATGCAGGGTTAGTAAATAGCTGTATCCCAGATATACAGGGTTAGTAAATAGCTATATCCCAGATATACAGGGTTAGTAAATAGCTATATCCCAGATATACAGGGTTAGTAAATAGCTATATCCCAGATATACAGGGTTAGTAAATAGCTATATCCCAGATATACAGGGTTAGTAAATAGCCGTTGTAACGGACTCCAGTACTCCGACCGAGTACCTCCGCCAAGTCTGCTTCCTTGTAACTATCAGGGACCCTGAAACACTTCAGACGACACAGGATGAAGGTTAAACAGCAACTCCTTTTATCAATCAGCACACATGCAGCAAAAAAACTCCTCCTCAGAGGAAAACAAAACGACAGTTAAAGACAGACAGTGTTTGAAAATATGACAGTTATTAAGGGTTTTAAACTGGTGTTCTAGGAGGGAGGGGAATAAAACAGTCAAACTAAGTCCATAAAACAGGTTTTCTCTTCACACTCTGCATCCGAAGTGCATAGCAAAACTGCAGATCCTTTGTCAGAGCATTTAAAGGGCCAGAACCAGTCTAATAAAATCCACTATGCTCAAATAACATACAGTTCAAATACAGGCAATAATCAATGCAAAAGTCTCTTGTGGCTGCTTCTGCCACAATGCTCCCCCAGAACCAAGCCGGCATACACAGTCTGATCCCAACGGATCTGCTTGGGGATGTCCGGAGGAGTGCTCACAAAAAGCTGTTTCTAGGCTTTTTCTGCATCAGAAGTGATTCTCCTGCAAGGGCCCTACTTTTACAATCCCAAACATGAAAAATCTGGAGTTAGATAGCAACCATGCTAACTCTGTTTAAAGACAATCTCTAATACTTTCCATAAATACATTTTATACACTTACACAGGAAGAATATTACATTCTAATATTCAAAAAGGCATATTATTTTATACGCAAGTCAACATGTTTCTTTTTATGTTTCCGTTCTCTTTTGCGCCTGTTAGATTGCTGGTGATGCTTGGCTGGTTTACTGGACGCGACGGCAGTAGTATCGCAAGACCTTACACTTCTCACAAAGATGCTGTGGATGCTCTTTACTCTTATCAGACACATCAAGGCCATCTGGTTTTTCTAAAGGTCTCTGTTTGTGAGGGTATACGTTGATGTGACACTTTATGCATTCTTGACCCATATTAGCCCAAGAATTTCCACTCATCCATTTTCTTTTGCACGTTGGGCACTTGTATTCCCCAAAGCATCGCTTCTTTCCTTGGTATGGGGTTAGTCCTTCACCTTTTGGACGAGCCTGAGCCTCAGAGTCGGTGGGTGGTGCCGTGGTGCGAGCCTGTTGACGGGTGACGACTGGGTAAGCCTCCTGTGGGGTTGGTCGTGTAACAAAAGCGGAGGTTAGCTCCCCCAAGTCATTCCCCAGAATAACATCCGCAGGCAAGTCCTGCATCATCCCCACTTCCACTTGCCCCGACCCCGCTCCCCAATCCAAATGTACTTTAGCAGTGGGAATTTTGTAAATCGCTCCCCCTGCCACCCGGACTGCCACATATTCTCCAGTGAGCTGGTGCTTGGGGACTAGGTGATTGCGAACCAGGGTTATGGTGGCCCCAGAATCGCGCAGACCCTGAAGGTGTTTTCCCTCTACGTGTACCCCTTGGCGGTGTCCCTGTCGGTTGTCAGTAGCATGGATGAACATTACATCGTGCAAAACGCCCAGGGGTTCATCAGCCGACTCAAGCGGCACTCCTGGCAAAGTTGGCTCTGTATGATAATAATGGGCAGCTGCCCACGGGGCCATATTCTGCCGGAGCTGATTCCAGCTCTGGCGGCTCCGGTTTTGGGTGCACTCCCGGGCCATGTGCCCCCATTGCTTACAGGCATGGCACTGGATGTTGGCCCTGCCATTATAACGGAAGTGGGGAGGTTGTCCCACAAGTGCTGGTCTGGATGGTGCTGTCGCTGGGGCAGGAGCAATAACTGGAAACGGTTGCGGGTTGGGTTTTGCATACCCTCGGTTATTATTTTTATGATGCCTCCTAGCATCATAATGTTGGTCGGCCAATCGTGCCGCTTCGGTTAGGGTGTGAGGATTTCGGTCATTCACCCATTCTTGAGCCTCTGGTGCCAGGCCATTACAAAACTGCTCCAGTAGCAACATCTGGCGTAACTCCTCCATGGTGGTAGCTCTGCTGGCTTGTATCCAGCCTTGTGAGGCTTGGTCAAGCTTGTGTGCCCACTCCGCATGTGAGTCTTTGTCCCCTTTTTTCAATTCTCGGAACTTGCGCCGGTATGCCTCTGGGGTAATGGCATACCTTTCTAATAGCGCCTGCTTTACCTTGTCATAATTTTTGCTGTCCTCTCTGGGTACAGCCCGGTAGGCGTCTGCTGCACGCCCAGACAGTTTGCCTGCCAACAAGGGTACCCACATAGCTTGCTCTACATCATGCAAGTCACACAATCTTTCAAAATCTTGCAAGAATCCATCTATTTCGTCTTTATCTTCGCAAAAAGTTTTAAATGCATGATGTGGTATTTTTGGCCTTCCCTGGCCCACAGTTGAAACAGCAGCGGTTTCTGCTTGAGGTGAGAAGGCTTGATTTCTTTGCGCCATCACGTACTCCTGTGCATCCGCCGAAATTATGGTCATAATTTCTGGAGATACAGGAGCGGGCCAAAATGCCAATCTTGTCCTCATTTCTCGTTCAAATGGGGTCTCCTCCATGTTTGCTGGGGGTGTAGCACTACGAGCTCGGTCTCCTTCCATTAGCTCGGCAATAAGTCTTGCTTTAGGCTTATTGCTGGCTATCTTACCCCTGGCCTCCAACAGCTCCTTTAACGTTTGCCGTTTCAATATGGTGTAGTCCGTCCCCATTCACTTCTGCATCTGTATCAATTGCCTTCTGCTTTCCAGTATGTCAATTCCAATTGTATAAACAGCGTTTTTCCTGCTGTACGGTTGGATCCCGCCGCTTGCCACCAATTGTAACGGACTCCAGTACTCCGACCGAGTACCTCCGCCAAGTCTGCTTCCTTGTAACTATCAGGGACCCTGAAACACTTCAGACGACACAGGATGAAGGTTAAACAGCAACTCCTTTTATCAATCAGCACACATGCAGCAAAAAAACTCCTCCTCAGAGGAAAACAAAACGACAGTTAAAGACAGACAGTGTTTGAAAATATGACAGTTATTAAGGGTTTTAAACTGGTGTTCTAGGAGGGAGGGGAATAAAACAGTCAAACTAAGTCCATAAAACAGGTTTTCTCTTCACACTCTGCATCCGAAGTGCATAGCAAAACTGCAGATCCTTTGTCAGAGCATTTAAAGGGCCAGAACCAGTCTAATAAAATCCACTATGCTCAAATAACATACAGTTCAAATACAGGCAATAATCAATGCAAAAGTCTCTTGTGGCTGCTTCTGCCACAATGCTCCCCCAGAACCAAGCCGGCATACACAGTCTGATCCCAACGGATCTGCTTGGGGATGTCCGGAGGAGTGCTCACAAAAAGCTGTTTCTATGCTTTTTCTGCATCAGAAGTGATTCTCCTGCAAGGGCCCTACTTTTACAATCCCAAACATGAAAAATCTGGAGTTAGATAGCAACCATGCTAACTCTGTTTAAAGACAATCTCTAATACTTTCCATAAATACATTTTATACACTTACACAGGAAGAATATTACATTCTAATATTCAAAAAGGCATATTATTTTATACGCAAGTCAACATGTTTCTTTTTATGTTTCCGTTCTCTTTTGCGCCTGTTAGATTGCTGGTGATGCTTGGCTGGTTTACTGGACGCGACGGCAGTAGTATCGCAAGACCTTACACTTCTCACAAAGATGCTGTGGATGCTCTTTACTCTTATCAGACACATCAAGGCCATCTGGTTTTTCTAAAGGTCTCTGTTTGTGAGGGTATACGTTGATGTGACACTTTATGCATTCTTGACCCATATTAGCCCAAGAATTTCCACTCATCCATTTTCTTTTGCACGTTGGGCACTTGTATTCCCCAAAGCATCGCTTCTTTCCTTGGTATGGGGTTAGTCCTTCACCTTTTGGACGAGCCTGAGCCTCAGAGTCGGTGGGTGGTGCCGTGGTGCGAGCCTGTTGACGGGTGACGACTGGGTAAGCCTCCTGTGGGGTTGGTCGTGTAACAAAAGCGGAGGTTAGCTCCCCCAAGTCATTCCCCAGAATAACATCCGCAGGCAAGTCCTGCATCATCCCCACTTCCACTTGCCCCGACCCCGCTCCCCAATCCAAATGTACTTTAGCAGTGGGAATTTTGTAAATCGCTCCCCCTGCCACCCGGACTGCCACATATTCTCCAGTGAGCTGGTGCTTGGGGACTAGGTGATTGCGAACCAGGGTTATGGTGGCCCCAGAATCGCGCAGACCCTGAAGGTGTTTTCCCTCTACGTGTACCCCTTGGCGGTGTCCCTGTCGGTTGTCAGTAGCATGGATGAACATTACATCGTGCAAAACGCCCAGGGGTTCATCAGCCGACTCAAGCGGCACTCCTGGCAAAGTTGGCTCTGTATGATAATAATGGGCAGCTGCCCACGGGGCCATATTCTGCCGGAGCTGATTCCAGCTCTGGCGGCTCCGGTTTTGGGTGCACTCCCGGGCCATGTGCCCCCATTGCTTACAGGCATGGCACTGGATGTTGGCCCTGCCATTATAACGGAAGTGGGGAGGTTGTCCCACAAGTGCTGGTCTGGATGGTGCTGTCGCTGGGGCAGGAGCAATAACTGGAAACGGTTGCGGGTTGGGTTTTGCATACCCTCGGTTATTATTTTTATGATGCCTCCTAGCATCATAATGTTGGTCGGCCAATCGTGCCGCTTCGGTTAGGGTGTGAGGATTTCGGTCATTCACCCATTCTTGAGCCTCTGGTGCCAGGCCATTACAAAACTGCTCCAGTAGCAACATCTGGCGTAACTCCTCCATGGTGGTAGCTCTGCTGGCTTGTATCCAGCCTTGTGAGGCTTGGTCAAGCTTGTGTGCCCACTCCGCATGTGAGTCTTTGTCCCCTTTTTTCAATTCTCGGAACTTGCGCCGGTATGCCTCTGGGGTAATGGCATACCTTTCTAATAGCGCCTGCTTTACCTTGTCATAATTTTTGCTGTCCTCTCTGGGTACAGCCCGGTAGGCGTCTGCTGCACGCCCAGACAGTTTGCCTGCCAACAAGGGTACCCACATAGCTTGCTCTACATCATGCAAGTCACACAATCTTTCAAAATCTTGCAAGAATCCATCTATTTCGTCTTTATCTTCGCAAAAAGTTTTAAATGCATGATGTGGTATTTTTGGCCTTCCCTGGCCCACAGTTGAAACAGCAGCGGTTTCTGCTTGAGGTGAGAAGGCTTGATTTCTTTGCGCCATCACGTACTCCTGTGCATCCGCCGAAATTATGGTCATAATTTCTGGAGATACAGGAGCGGGCCAAAATGCCAATCTTGTCCTCATTTCTCGTTCAAATGGGGTCTCCTCCATGTTTGCTGGGGGTGTAGCACTACGAGCTCGGTCTCCTTCCATTAGCTCGGCAATAAGTCTTGCTTTAGGCTTATTGCTGGCTATCTTACCCCTGGCCTCCAACAGCTCCTTTAACGTTTGCCGTTTCAATATGGTGTAGTCCGTCCCCATTCACTTCTGCATCTGTATCAATTGCCTTCTGCTTTCCAGTATGTCAATTCCAATTGTATAAACAGCGTTTTTCCTGCTGTACGGTTGGATCCCGCCGCTTGCCACCAATTGTAACGGAGCTCCAGTACTCCGACCGAGTACCTCCGCCAAGTCTGCTTCCTTGTAACTATCAGGGACCCTGAAACACTTCAGACGACACAGGATGAAGGTTAAACAGCAACTCCTTTTATCAATCAGCCCACATGCAGCAAAAAAACTCCTCCTCAGAGGAAAACAAAACGACAGTTAAAGACAGACAGTGTTTGAAAATATGACAGTTATTAAGGGTTTTAAACTGGTGTTCTAGGAGGGAGGGGAATAAAACAGTCAAACTAAGTCCATAAAACAGGTTTTCTCTTCACACTCTGCATCCGAAGTGCATAGCAAAACTGCAGATCCTTTGTCAGAGCATTTAAAGGGCCAGAACCAGTCTAATAAAATCCACTATGCTCAAATAACATACAGTTCAAATACAGGCAATAATCAATGCAAAAGTCTCTTGTGGCTGCTTCTGCCACAGCCGTATCCCAGATATACAGGGTTAGTAAATAGCTGTATCCCAGATATACAGGGTTAGTAAATAGCTATATCCCAGATATACAGGGTTAGTAAATAGCTATATCCCAGATATACAGGGTTAGTAAATAGCTATATCCCAGATATACAGGGTTAGTAAATAGCTATATCCCAGATATACAGGGTTAGTAAATAGCTATATCCCAGATATACAGGGTTAGTAAATAGCTGTATCCCAGATATACAGGGTTAGTAAATAGCTATATCCAGATATACAGGGTTAGTAAATAGCTATATCCCAGATATACAGGGTTAGTAAATAGCTATATCCAGATATACAGGGTTAGTAAATAGCTATATCCAGATATACAGGGTTAGTAAATAGCTATATCCCAGATATACAGGGTTAGTAAATAGCTGTATCCCAGATATACAGGGTTAGTAAATAGCTATATCCCAGATATACAGGGTTAGTACATAGCTCTATCCCAGATATACAGGGTTAGTAAATAGCTGTATCCCAGATATACAGGGTTAGTAAATAGCTGTATCCCAGATATACAGGGTTAGTACATAGCTCTATCCCAGATATACAGGGTTAGTAAATAGCTATATCCCAGATATACAGGGTTAGTAAATAGCTATATCCCAGATATACAGGGTTAGTAAATAGCTATATCCCAGATATACAGGGTTAGTAAATAGCTATATCCCAGATATACAGGGTTAGTAAATAGCCGTATCCCAGATATACAGGGTTAGTAAATAGCTGTATCCCAGATATACAGGGTTAGTAAATAGCTATATCCCAGATATACAGGGTTAGTAAATAGCTATATCCCAGATATACAGGGTTAGTAAATAGCTGTATCCCAGATATACAGGGTTAGTAAATAGCTGTATCCCAGATATACAGGGTTAGTAAATAGCTGTATCCCAGATATACAGGCTTAGTAAATAGCTATATCCCAGATATACAGGGTTAGTAAATAGCTGTATCCCAGATATACAGGGTTAGTAAATAGCTGTATCCCAGATATACAGGGTTAGTAAATAGCTATATCCCAGATATACAGGGTTAGTAAATAGCTGTATCCCAGATATACAGGGTTAGTAAATAGCTGTATCCCAGATATACAGGGTTAGTAAATAGCTATATCCCAGATATACAGGGTTAGTAACTAGCTGTATCCCAGATATACAGGGTTAGTAAATAGCTATATCCCAGATATACAGGGTTAGTAAATAGCTGTATCCCAGATATACAGGGTTAGTAAATAGCTATATCCCAGATATACAGGGTTAGTAAATAGCTGTATCCCAGATATACAGGGTTAGTAAAGAGCTATATCCCAGATTTGCAGGGTTAGTAAATAGCTATATCCCAGATATACAGGGTTAGTAAATAGCTGTATCCCAGATATACAGGGTTAGTAAATAGCTATATCCCAGATATACAGGGTTAGTAAATAGCTATATCCCAGATATACAGGGTTAGTAAATAGCTGTATCCCAGACATACAGGGTTAGTAAATAGCTGTATCCCAGATATACAGGGTTAGTAAATAGCTGTATCCCAGATATACAGGGTTAGTAAATAGCAGTATCCCAGATATACAGGGTTAGTAAATAGCTATATCCCAGATATACAGGGTTAGTAAATAGCTGTATCCCAGACATACAGGGTTAGTAAATAGCTATATCCCAGATATACAGGGTTAGTAAATAGCTATATCCCAGATATACAGGGTTAGTAAAGAGCTATATCCCAGATATACAGGGTTAGTAAATAGCTATATCCCAGATATACAGGGTTAGTAAATAGCTATATCCCAGATATACAGGGTTAGTAAATAGCTATATCCCAGATATACAGGGTTAGTAAATAGCAGTATCCCAGATATACAGGGTTAGTAAATAGCTATATCCCAGATATACAGGGTTAGTAAATAGCTGTATCCCAGATATACAGGGTTAGTAAATAGCTATATCCCAGATATACAGGGTTAGTAAATAGCTATATCCCAGATATACAGGGTTAGTAAATAGCAGTATCCCAGATATACAGGGTTAGTAAATAGCTATATCCCAGATATACAGGGTTAGTAAATAGCTATATCCCAGATATACAGGGTTAGTAAATAGCTATATCCCAGGTATACAGGGTTAGTAAATAGCTATATCCCAGGTATACAGGGTTAGTAAATAGCTATATCCCAGATATACAGGGTTAGTAAATAGCTATATCCCAGATATACAGGGTTAGTAAATAGCTGTATCCCAGATATACAGGGTTAGTAAAGAGCTATATCCCAGATTTGCAGGGTTAGTAAATAGCTATATCCCAGATATACAGGGTTAGTAAATAGCTGTATCCCAGATATACAGGGTTAGTAAATAGCTATATCCCAGATATACAGGGTTAGTAAATAGCTATATCCCAGATATACAGGGTTAGTAAATAGCTGTATCCCAGACATACAGGGTTAGTAAATAGCTGTATCCCAGATATACAGGGTTAGTAAATAGCTGTATCCCAGATATACAGGGTTAGTAAATAGCAGTATCCCAGATATACAGGGTTAGTAAATAGCTATATCCCAGATATACAGGGTTAGTAAATAGCTGTATCCCAGACATACAGGGTTAGTAAATAGCTATATCCCAGATATACAGGGTTAGTAAATAGCTATATCCCAGATATACAGGGTTAGTAAAGAGCTATATCCCAGATATACAGGGTTAGTAAATAGCTATATCCCAGATATACAGGGTTAGTAAATAGCTATATCCCAGATATACAGGGTTAGTAAATAGCTATATCCCAGATATACAGGGTTAGTAAATAGCAGTATCCCAGATATACAGGGTTAGTAAATAGCTATATCCCAGATATACAGGGTTAGTAAATAGCTGTATCCCAGATATACAGGGTTAGTAAATAGCTATATCCCAGATATACAGGGTTAGTAAATAGCTATATCCCAGATATACAGGGTTAGTAAATAGCAGTATCCCAGATATACAGGGTTAGTAAATAGCTATATCCCAGATATACAGGGTTAGTAAATAGCTATATCCCAGATATACAGGGTTAGTAAATAGCTATATCCCAGATATACAGGGTTAGTAAATAGCTATATCCCAGGTATACAGGGTTAGTAAATAGCTATATCCCAGATATACAGGGTTAGTAAATAGCTATATCCCAGATATACAGGGTTAGTAAATAGCTGTATCCCAGATATACAGGGTTAGTAAATAGCTATATCCCAGATATACAGGGTTAGTAAATAGCTGTATCCCAGATATACAGGGTTAGTAAATAGCTATATCCCAGATATACAGGGTTAGTAAATAGCTGTATCCCAGATATACAGGGTTAGTAAATAGCCGTATCCCAGATATACAGGGTTAGTAAATAGCTGTATCCCAGATATACAGGGTTAGTAAATAGCTATATCCCAGATATACAGGGTTAGTAAATAGCTGTATCCCAGATATACAGGGTTAGTAAATAGCTGTATCCCAGATATACAGGGTTAGTAAATAGCTGTATCCCAGATATACAGGGTTAGTAAATAGCTATATCCCAGATATACAGGGTTAGTAAATAGCTATATCCCAGATATACAGGGTTAGTAAATAGCTGTATCCCAGATATACAGGGTTAGTAAATAGCTGTATCCCAGATATACAGGGTTAGTAAATAGCTATATCCCAGATATACAGGGTTAGTAAATAGCTATATCCCAGATATACAGGGTTAGTAAATAGCTGTATCCCAGATATACAGAGTTAGTAAATAGCTATATCCCAGATATACAGGGTTAGTAAATAGCTATATCCCAGATATACAGGGTTAGTAAATAGCTGTATCCCAGATATACAGGGTTAGTAAATAGCTGTATCCCAGATATACAGGGTTAGTAAATAGCTATATCCCAGATATACAGGGTTAGTAAATAGCTATATCCCAGATATACAGGGTTAGTAAATAGCTATATCCCAGATATACAGGGTTAGTAAATAGCTATATCCCAGATATACAGGGTTAGTAAATAGCTATATCCCAGATATACAGGGTTAGTAAATCGCTATATCTCAGATATACAGGGTTAGTAAATAGCTATATCCCAGATATACAGGGTTAGTAAATAGCTATATCCCAGATATACAGGGTTAGTAAATAGCTGTATCCCAGATATACAGGGTTAGTAAATAGCTATATCCCAGATATACAGGGTTAGTAAATAGCTGTATCCCAGATATACAGGGTTAGTAAATAGCTATATCCCAGATATACAGGGTTAGTAAATAGCTGTATCCCAGATATACAGGGTTAGTAAATAGCCGTATCCCAGATATACAGGGTTAGTAAATAGCTGTATCCCAGATATACAGGGTTAGTAAATAGCTATATCCCAGATATACAGGGTTAGTAAATAGCTGTATCCCAGATATACAGGGTTAGTAAATAGCTGTATCCCAGATATACAGGGTTAGTAAATAGCTGTATCCCAGATATACAGGGTTAGTAAATAGCTATATCCCAGATATACAGGGTTAGTAAATAGCTATATCCCAGATATACAGGGTTAGTAAATAGCTGTATCCCAGATATACAGGGTTAGTAAATAGCTGTATCCCAGATATACAGGGTTAGTAAATAGCTATATCCCAGATATACAGGGTTAGTAAATAGCTGTATCCCAGATATACAGGGTTAGTAAATAGCCGTATCCCAGATATACAGGGTTAGTAAATAGCTGTATCCCAGATATACAGGGTTAGTAAATAGCTATATCCCAGATATACAGGGTTAGTAAATAGCTGTATCCCAGATATACAGGGTTAGTAAATAGCTGTATCCCAGATATACAGGGTTAGTAAATAGCTGTATCCCAGATATACAGGGTTAGTAAATAGCTATATCCCAGATATACAGGGTTAGTAAATAGCTATATCCCAGATATACAGGGTTAGTAAATAGCTGTATCCCAGATATACAGGGTTAGTAAATAGCTGTATCCCAGATATACAGGGTTAGTAAATAGCTATATCCCAGATATACAGGGTTAGTAAATAGCTATATCCCAGATATACAGGGTTAGTAAATAGCTGTATCCCAGATATACAGAGTTAGTAAATAGCTATATCCCAGATATACAGGGTTAGTAAATAGCTATATCCCAGATATACAGGGTTAGTAAATAGCTGTATCCCAGATATACAGGGTTAGTAAATAGCTGTATCCCAGATATACAGGGTTAGTAAATAGCTATATCCCAGATATACAGGGTTAGTAAATAGCTATATCCCAGATATACAGGGTTAGTAAATAGCTATATCCCAGATATACAGGGTTAGTAAATAGCTATATCCCAGATATACAGGGTTAGTAAATAGCTATATCCCAGATATACAGGGTTAGTAAAGAGCTGTATCCCAGATATACAGGGTTAGTAAATAGCTATATCCCAGATATACAGGGTTAGTAAATAGCTATATCCCAGATATACAGGGTTAGTAAATAGCTGTATCCCAGATATACAGGGTTAGTAAATAGCTGTATCCCAGACATACAGGGTTAGTAAATAGCTGTATCCCAGATATACAGGGTTAGTAAATAGCTATATCCCAGATATACAGGGTTAGTAAATAGCTGTATCCCAGATATACAGGGTTAGTAAATAGCTATATCCCAGATATACAGGGTTAGTAAATAGCTATATCCCAGATATACAGGGTTAGTAAATAGCTATATCCCAGATATACAGGGTTAGTAAAGAGCTGTATCCCAGATATACAGGGTTAGTAAATAGCTATATCCCAGATATACAGGGTTAGTAAATAGCTGTATCCCAGATATACAGGGTTAGTAAATAGCTGTATCCCAGATATGCAGGGTTAGTAAATAGCTATATCCCAGATATACAGGGTTAGTAAATAGCTGTATCCCAGATATACAGGGTTAGTAAATAGCTATATCCCAGATATACAGGGTTAGTAAATAGCTATATCCCAGATATACAGGGTTAGTAAATAGCTGTATCCCAGATATACAGGGTTAGTAAATAGCTATATCCCAGATATACAGGGTTAGTAAATAGCTGTATCCCAGATATACAGGGTTAGTAAATAGCTATATCCCAGATATACAGGGTTAGTAAATAGCTATATCCCAGATATACAGGGTTAGTAAATAGCTATATCCCAGATATACAGGGTTAGTAAATAGCTATATCCCAGATATACAGGGTTAGTAAATAGCTATATCCCAGATATACAGGGTTAGTAAAGAGCTGTATCCCAGATATACAGGGTTAGTAAATAGCTATATCCCAGATATACAGGGTTAGTAAATAGCTATATCCCAGATATACAGGGTTAGTAAATAGCTGTATCCCAGATATACAGGGTTAGTAAATAGCTGTATCCCAGACATACAGGGTTAGTAAATAGCTGTATCCCAGATATACAGGGTTAGTAAATAGCTATATCCCAGATATACAGGGTTAGTAAATAGCTGTATCCCAGATATACAGGGTTAGTAAATAGCTATATCCCAGATATACAGGGTTAGTAAATAGCTATATCCCAGATATACAGGGTTAGTAAATAGCTATATCCCAGATATACAGGGTTAGTAAAGAGCTGTATCCCAGATATACAGGGTTAGTAAATAGCTATATCCCAGATATACAGGGTTAGTAAATAGCTGTATCCCAGATATACAGGGTTAGTAAATAGCTGTATCCCAGATATGCAGGGTTAGTAAATAGCTATATCCCAGATATACAGGGTTAGTAAATAGCTGTATCCCAGATATACAGGGTTAGTAAATAGCTATATCCCAGATATACAGGGTTAGTAAATAGCTATATCCCAGATATACAGGGTTAGTAAATAGCTGTATCCCAGATATACAGGGTTAGTAAATAGCTATATCCCAGATATACAGGGTTAGTAAATAGCTATATCCCAGATATACAGGGTTAGTAAATAGCTATATCCCAGATATACAGGGTTAGTAAATAGCTATATCCCAGATATACAGGGTTAGTAAAGAGCTGTATCCCAGATATACAGGGTTAGTAAATAGCTATATCCCAGATATACAGGGTTAGTAAATAGCTATATCCCAGATATACAGGGTTAGTAAATAGCTGTATCCCAGATATACAGGGTTAGTAAATAGCTGTATCCCAGACATACAGGGTTAGTAAATAGCTGTATCCCAGATATACAGGGTTAGTAAATAGCTATATCCCAGATATACAGGGTTAGTAAATAGCTGTATCCCAGATATACAGGGTTAGTAAATAGCTATATCCCAGATATACAGGGTTAGTAAATAGCTATATCCCAGATATACAGGGTTAGTAAATAGCTATATCCCAGATATACAGGGTTAGTAAAGAGCTGTATCCCAGATATACAGGGTTAGTAAATAGCTATATCCCAGATATACAGGGTTAGTAAATAGCTGTATCCCAGATATACAGGGTTAGTAAATAGCTGTATCCCAGATATGCAGGGTTAGTAAATAGCTATATCCCAGATATACAGGGTTAGTAAATAGCTGTATCCCAGATATACAGGGTTAGTAAATAGCTATATCCCAGATATACAGGGTTAGTAAATAGCTATATCCCAGATATACAGGGTTAGTAAATAGCTGTATCCCAGATATACAGGGTTAGTAACTAGCTATATCCCAGATATACAGGGTTAGTAAATAGCTATATCCCATATATACAGGGTTAGTAAATAGCTATATCCCAGATATACAGGGTTAGTAAATAGCTATATCCCAGATATACAGGGTTAGTAAATAGCTATATCCCAGATATACAGGGTTAGTAAATAGCTGTATCCCAGATATACAGGGTTAGTAAATAGCTATATCCCAGATATACAGGGTTAGTAAATAGCTATATCCCAGATATACAGGGTTAGTAAATAGCTGTATCCCAGATATACAGGGTTAGTAAATAGCCATATCCCAGATATACAGGGTTAGTAAATAGCTATATCCCAGATATACAGGGTTAGTAAATAGCTATATCCCAGATATACAGGGTTAGTAAATAGCTATATCCCAGATATACAGGGTTAGTAAATAGCTGTATCCCAGATATACAGGGTTAGTAAATAGCTGTATCCCAGATATACAGGGTTAGTAACTAGCTGTATCCCAGATATACAGGGTTAGTAAATAGCTATATCCCAGATATACAGGGTTAGTAAATAGCTATATCCCAGATATACAGGGTTAGTAAATAGCTATATCCCAGATATACAGGGTTAGTAAATGGCTATATCCCAGATATACAGGGTTAGTAAATAGCTGTATCCCAGATATACAGGGTTAGTAAATAGCTATATCCCAGATATACAGGGTTAGTAAATAGCTGTATCCCAGATATACAGGGTTAGTAAATAGCTGTATCCCAGATATACAGGGTTAGTAAATAGCTATATCCCAGATATACAGGGTTAGTAAATAGCTATATCCCAGATATACAGGGTTAGTAAATAGCTGTATCCCAGATATACAGGGTTAGTAAATAGCTATATCCCAGATATACAGGGTTAGTAAATGGCTATATCCCAGATATACAGGGTTAGTAAATAGCTATATCCCAGATATACAGGGTTAGTAAATAGCTGTATCCCAGATATACAGGGTTAGTAAATAGCTGTATCCCAGATATGCAGGGTTAGTAAATAGCTGTATCCCAGATATACAGGGTTAGTAAATAGCTATATCCCAGATATACAGGGTTAGTACAGAGCTATATCCCAGATATACAGGGTTAGTAAATAGCTGTATCCCAGATATACAGGGTTAGTAAATAGCTATATCCCAGATATACAGGGTTAGTAAATAGCTATATCCCAGATATACAGGGTTAGTAAATAGCTATATCCCAGATATACAGGGTTAGTAAATAGCTATATCCCAGATATACAGGGTTAGTAAATAGCTATATCCCAGATATACAGGGTTAGTAAAGCAGTCAAACTATTTTAGCATCATTTGTCGTGACCTCCACTGGCCCCTGCTTCGCGTCTTCTCCTTTAGACAGAGCCCAGGTCTTAGAATTGTTGGATAACATTTTAAAAACGTTAACTTATTGGACAAGCTTATCCAACCAAATTATATTGTGGCCTAAATTTGAATGGAAAAATTAGGCAAAAATCAGCCGGATCTGGAAAGATTTCCAGCACAGCCACAGTTACAACTTTGACTTATTTTGCCTCCATTTTTCCAGAGATATTTAATTTAGAAAAATGTGGTGTTTTAGTGAACAACCCTGAAAGAGACAGTGTTTCAAGACGTACATGTGCCCTGTATTGTAAAGCTTCGAGAAGCTGTTCAATCAGCTGGCAAATGATCCGTGCTGGTGATCTCCTGGTGGTTAAAATGGATCTGTCACTGGATTAGAGGTAAGTTAACACTTAAATTCAACACTCCAGCATTCCATAAAACAGATACTGATGTATATTGCTGGCGTGATCGTCTAATGAGCCATCTGTGTCAATCTCTTGGGATGTTAGTGATTTTAGGAATATCCCGTCGGACTAGAATAAAGATTCTAAACAATAGATTTTGAAATGCTTTATCTGTCTGGAGTCTGCCATATTTGCGACAGTTAATAAAAGTGTCGATTTCAATAGCAATCAGTACTTTTATAATTGGGAGCTGAAATACCTCCCTGGCTCCCCCCTTTCTCCACAAGGTAATGGCGAAGCATAGGAAAGCCATAATCTATTTGCAGGATAAAGAGGGGAGGGCTTGAAAAGGCTGCAGACAGCAGTTCTGCAGTTTTTCCAAGCTGTTTTTTTTTTTTTTTACCCCTAGAGAAACGATCCAGGAAAAATAAATGCAATGGCGTGGTATATCTACTAAATTGTTTTTAAAAATTAGTGGACAGTTTAATTTAATAGACCCTGTTGTAAGTAAACTAAAAAAAATATATATTTGTGTTGGTCCTGTATAATATTAATGGAAAGTATACAAGTTATTGATGTAATTATGTTTCATTTTTTTAACACGTGTGTCATATCGCTTACGAGTCTTTATAATATTATGTTGATTATTGTCTTTCTTTTTGACCTTAAAAAGACCGTTTAAAAAATAGTTATGGAGTCCTGCCGCATAATACAATATGCTGAATACAACCCACTATAGTTACAAGTAAAAAATGCTTTTAGTAATACAATACATACTATACAATTACTACAAGTTATATTTGATATTTTTTAACCTTGTTTGCATATAATATTATTCATCCAGTTTTTTAACTATGTTTTAGCATCTGAACAAGCCGCATCACTGAAATGAGAAAAAAAGATACATTTCAGAAAATTTGCTGATGATTTAGGAGTTATAAATTATATCACACCTAAACTTATCAAATAGAATTGAGCAGTTTAACAGCAGCTAAGAGACTGTTCATTTGTAGAATGAGAAGGTAATTTCTTGTTTTATTGGGAGGTTTTTTTTTGTGTTATTTATTAATTCATTATAAAAATGTATTATGTAAACATTTATATTATATTTAAATCTTCCCAACATTCGTCATTGTCACATTCCTCATAGCAAATATAGTGCTTTCTCTAGACTATTACCAGTTTTGCCCACACGGGGGCATGTGATATCAAACTATCATCCTTCATGTAGATAATATTTTTTTAGTGGCCCAATTATTATTATTATTATTTGGCATTGATATAGCAACAATTTTTTTCACAGATCGTTACAATGTTATAAAGAGGGGTAATTTTACAACAAATGAGACAAACTATTAGAAATTAGACTGGAACGCTGGGTTAAGAGGATTCTGCTCAAGTGAGCTTACAATCTAGAGGAGGTGGAGAATAAAAGCAAAATATGAAGGGCAACATGGGGGCATAGGAACCAAGTGACAGGGGGGGAAGTAGCAGAATTGGAGAATGGACCCACTAGAGAAGTTGATAAAGTAGGATATAGGTTTGTAAAATGACAGTTACCCTGGGAGGTCATGGGCTATTTAGAAGTGAAGGCAAGGCAGGCTGTTCCATAAGAGTGGAGTTATCTGGATGACGTTCTGTAAATGCGAGTGAGCAGTATGGGTGCAAGCAGTGGACAGAAGAACGTCACAGAGAAAAATCACAAATAATTTCTCTGAATGTTCCTGGATTTTAGCTTATTGTTGAGGTTTACTATTAAGCATTTGTTTGGATGCAAATATATCTTCAAATATAATATGTGGTGTTTAGCAGGATAGATTATTAATGTCGTTCTCTTTTCAGCTCGGAAATAAAAAATACATTTTATAGAAATATTCTCATGTTCTAAGACCACACTTGCCCAAAATAAAACAGAAAGTAAAGATAAAATCAATACAAAATAACAGGGCGCCACAATCACTAATACTTACCAGCTGCATATGGAACATCTCAAAAGAGAGAGAAAACAGAAAAAAATTATTAGTAAAAACCATGTACAATTCATTGAAAATAGGAGTTACACTAAATATATTAATAGAAGGTTACAGAATCCCAGTGAGTGGTAGGAATAATAATTGAAACTCTAACACCTTAGTGAGTTTCCCTTATGTCTCACAATAAACACAAATATACGTAAATATAAGGTGGAGTTTCTTCTTATAAATGGTTATTACAAGCACATATCGTCCTAATAGGAAAATACAAAATAGGAAAGTGATAGTGCAATATTGTCGATCTACATATAAAAATGTAGTAAATAAGTGAAAAAACACTCACAAAGTAGGAGCCAATAAATATAGGCTCAAATCTCCAGCTTGGTGGGGTATAAAGGTCCCCACCTCCTTCTTTAGATGGATGGGATGATTTCCAAAGAATCTAGTATCCTCTCAGTAGTTTTAAAGTGCTTTATTATGAAGTGCACAAGTGATAAATAGAAACTATAAAATAAAGTAAAAACATATAAATAGGAACCTTACAGTTCAAAGGTAAGTCCTTAATCAAGTCTCTGTAGGTCCTTTAACCCCTTAAGGACCAAACTTCTGGAATAAAAGGGAATCATGACATGTCACACATGCCATGGGTCCTTAAGGGGTTAAAGTGCAATACGCGTTTCACCTCGCTGGGAGGCTTCCTCAGTTGCTAATGTTGTCTTGTTTGTGAGTCTCCTTTTAAATGTGCCTCAATTCGCGGTTGTTTTACTGTCACTTCCGGTTTCGGGTTATGCGTTCCATGAGTGGAACGCATACATTTTACTTCCGTCTATCTTCATTTCGCATGTTTATTACCGGTTACGGTTTTCGGACTTTGCGTTCCACGGGTTGAACGCATGCATATCAAATTCGTTTCTGTAACGGACCGTTTCACTTACAAGAGGATAAAACCCAGTTTAGGCGATATCCCCCTTTCCAGATGCACAGGCAGCTACTGCAAACACCATTCTCCCGACTGGAACCACACGAACACTGGAACAGCTGAACAAGAAAAGCAGACATCGGCTTACACTCTTGGCAGTCAGCATACAATCCCATTCCCCCAAAGACCGAGACGACACATCGCTTTGAGGGTTAAGCAAGAACTCTAGACTGGGACACCCAGTCTGGCTTTTATTTCCAACTCACACATACAGGCCACACCCAGGGGGAGGCATAAAAGAACCAATGACATAGATGTTACCTCCCACACATCCCCTCCCCTTAGTGTGACACATAATCCCATTATGCATACAGAGTAAAATATACTTTTACACAACTTTCATAACTTTAAAACCATACATCACATTCACATAAAAATACATATCCACAATCAATCCATTCAGGGGAACAACATATTAAAAAATGGCATGAATCCGACCAGGGGTTTAAAAGTTACTAAAAGTATCTTTTGGGCCTGGGCTTGCAGCATGGCACAATCTGGCTCAAACAGAAGTAAAACATCCCCCACAATGCATCCCGGCTTCCTCCCTTCTGCCCTGGAGATAATTGGAGAAGTAATTCAATTATCTAGGACTAGAGTCAGACTCCATTAACCACATGGTTGCAAAAAGACAGTAAAAGACATAAAATTACATACTGATACATTTAACACATAAAACACACATTTCTACATATCCCCAGTTTAACTGAACACATAAATACCTACATAATATTTAAGACAGTATTACTGTGATATGTTACAAAGTCTTAAAGGGACATTAGTCCCAAAAGTCCCAATATGTCCATCGCTGATTTTAAAGGGCCAGTAGCAGCAATATAAATTATTACATGCCCAAATATAGTTTTTAAAGTGCAACATGTCCAGGGGCCATAGTCAGCGGGCAGGAGGCTAGCAACCAGGCCTCTCCAGTTCACAGTGGCGAAGCTGGTTTCGCCACATTTCTCCCCTTTGCCAATTAGACTAACCGGGTACCTGACTTTCTGCCGGTCAGTGCCCTGGTTAGTCCAGCAACACACCCACAAAACAGAAATAACAGAGCAGCCCACCCACACTAACCGGTTACTACATCTGGGTGAGGAAGAATTTTGTCCAGGTCCCGGTGTCTCACCACTGCTGTGTGGGCGACTGGTAGGCTGCCTTGGTGGGTTGCTGGGGGGGCAGAGACCAGCGGTACTCTGTCCTGTTGCCAGCACTACCACGGGAGTAGTCTGGTGAGCGCCGGGTTGCTGGAGACTGACTGTCTCCCCTTTAGGTGCACATCTCGGCTGTCGGAGGGAGAGACCGACTGTCTCCCCTTTGGATACATCACTCTGAGGCTGGGGGACAGGACCGACTGTCCCTACCCCTTGTGCTGTAAGTGCAGAGACTACGGTCCCATCTGCACAGTTGTGGGGCTTAACATCTCCCCTCTGTGGGTTAGGCTGCCGTGGGAGAGAGGGTGTAACAAGCTCCTCTCTCTGGATGGTAAACTGCCGCTGGGGAGAAAGGATGGCACCTTCATCTCCCTGGGGTACACACTGCCGCTGGGGAGGGAGAACGCTGCTCTCCTCTCCCTTCACTTCACACTGCCTTCCTGGCACATCACTTTGCTGCTGGGGGGCAGGAACAACAACCTCTGCCCCCTGTAACTCAGCCTGCCGCTGGGGAGGAAGGACGACACCTTCATCTCCCTGGGGTACACACTCCCGCTGGGGAGGATGGACGACACCATCAGCTCCCGGAGACACACACTGCCGCTGGGGAGGGAGGACACTGCTCTCCTCTCCCTTTACTTCACACTGCCTTCCTGGCATATCACTTTTCTGCCGGGGGGCAGGAACAACAACCTCCGCCCCCTGTAACTCAGCCTGCCGCTGGGGATCTGGGCCTGCTGCCCACCATTCCGTTGGGCCCGGTGGAGAGACCTCGGTCCCATCTCCACCTGCCTGTTGTGGTTCCTCACAGGACCAATCTTGTTGGTTCCTCTGCGTCATTCGCAGCATGAGGTATGCCTGTAAATCGTCGTAGACCCGGGATGCCATCTGCTCCGCTCGGGCTGGTGAGAATAGAGCCATCCTGCTCCTATATTCCCTGGCAAAATCGAATTCCTCCTCCTCCCTCGGAGGTGCTGTAGCAGCTGCGACTCTGTCTCCTTCCATTTTCCTGATTTCCTTTGTAGATAGGGTCGCTGTACGGATACTAGCGTTGCCCTCAATTTGTAATCCAGAAATGGTGTTGTCTGTAGCTGTCCCTCTGGTTGTAGGAACGATCCCGCCGCTTGCCACCAATTGTAACGGACCGTTTCACTTACAAGAGGATAAAACCCAGTTTAGGCGATATCCCCCTTTCCAGATGCACAGGCAGCTACTGCAAACACCATTCTCCCGACTGGAACCACACGAACACTGGAACAGCTGAACAAGAAAAGCAGACATCGGCTTACACTCTTGGCAGTCAGCATACAATCCCATTCCCCCAAAGACCGAGACGACACATCGCTTTGAGGGTTAAGCAAGAACTCTAGACTGGGACACCCAGTCTGGCTTTTATTTCCAACTCACACATACAGGCCACACCCAGGGGGAGGCATAAAAGAACCAATGACATAGATGTTACCTCCCACACATCCCCTCCCCTTAGTGTGACACATAATCCCATTATGCATACAGAGTAAAATATACTTTTACACAACTTTCATAACTTTAAAACCATACATCACATTCACATAAAAATACATATCCACAATCAATCCATTCAGGGGAACAACATATTAAAAAATGGCATGAATCCGACCAGGGGTTTAAAAGTTACTAAAAGTATCTTTTGGGCCTGGGCTTGCAGCATGGCACAATCTGGCTCAAACAGAAGTAAAACATCCCCCACAATGCATCCCGGCTTCCTCCCTTCTGCCCTGGAGATAATTGGAGAAGTAATTCAATTATCTAGGACTAGAGTCAGACTCCATTAACCACATGGTTGCAAAAAGACAGTAAAAGACATAAAATTACATACTGATACATTTAACACATAAAACACACATTTCTACATATCCCCAGTTTAACTGAACACATAAATACCTACATAATATTTAAGACAGTATTACTGTGATATGTTACAAAGTCTTAAAGGGACATTAGTCCCAAAAGTCCCAATATGTCCATCGCTGATTTTAAAGGGCCAGTAGCAGCAATATAAATTATTACATGCCCAAATATAGTTTTTAAAGTGCAACATGTCCAGGGGCCATAGTCAGCGGGCAGGAGGCTAGCAACCAGGCCTCTCCAGTTCACAGTGGCGAAGCTGGTTTCGCCACAGTTTCATTAAAACTTATTATTATCCTACTCACCTTCATAAATTCACAAATAAATGTATTCCAATCTCATAGTCCATGGGTGAGTAGGTGCATCAATCACAATAAAAAGAGAGAAAAAAGGGAATGAATAATGGCAAAAGTTAAAAATAAATAAAAATAAGAATATTAATATAAAATCTATAAATATTGATGTTAAAGGTATACAAGCTCTTTTGAAACTTTTCAGATAATTTAAACCTTAAAAACCCCTGAATATAAGCGCAAAAGAACATTAATAGTATAAATATAAAAGATAATGATAAAAGAGGAGAAGGGTGATTAATTAGAAATGGCAAACTTCAAAATCTGAATTTAAACCATGGGGAATCAAAGTTTTTAAATTAAAAATAAAACTCATTTCTTCCTTTCCCAATTTTTAAATATAATTTCCTCCTCTCCAGTCTCTTTTCACTTCATTTATGGCACAGAAGAAGAGGTTTTTGGGGTTTTGATTATAATTTTGTTTAAAATGTAAGGATACACTATGAGTTTCTAATCCATTTTTTATATTTCTAATATGTTCTGCGATACGGATTTTAGTGGTCGGATCGTCCTGCCTATATAAAGAAGGTCACATGGGCATTTCAAAAGATATATGATGCCCTTGGAATGGCAAGTTAGGTGATCCTTAATAATAAACGTTTTTTTAATTACATTTTCTATATTCACTAAGTGTCTTATTACTTTTCGTTGTTCTACATGGGAGACACATACCGCATCCATAGAATCCTTTAAGATCTTGTATAAAATGTTTAGGTTTTTTGGGGGCTAGATGGCTTTTTACTAAAATATTTTTAAAGTTGTTAGCCCCTCTATATGTAATCCTTGGTTTTGAAGGTAAGATTTTATTTAAAATAGGGTCGTCTTTTAACAAATGCCAGTGTTTTTTTAATGGTTTTCTGAATACGTTTGTTTTGTCCATTAAAATTGCAAATAAAAAGTATTTCATTTGAATAAGTTTGATTATTTTTTGATTTATATTTTATCAAGTTTTTTCTTTCTATTTTCCCTTCTTCTTCCAGTTCTTTTCTCAAAATGTCCTCGTCATAGCCCTTTTCTATGAATTGTTTCTTTATATGGTTTGCCTTTTCTTTGCAGTCTGAATTAAGTTTACAGTTGCGCCGAATTCTAAGAAATTGGCTTCGAGGAGCGTTATCGAGCCATGGTCTGTGGTGGCAACTTGTTTTTTCAATGTAGCTGTTGGCATCTACTGGTTTGAAGTAGTTTTTTGTTACTATTTGCAGATTTTGGATATTAATATGTAGATCTAAAAAAATAATTTATTTTTCACTACTATGGCAAGTAAGGTTAATTCCCCAATCATTAATGTTCAAGTATTGAATAAAATCTTGCAGGGTTTCTACAGTACCAGTCCATATAAAAAAGATATCGTCTATGAACCGGCAATAGGACACCAAGTTCGCCACCCATTTGTGACCTTATTGTACGTATGTTTCCTCCCAATATGCCATAAAGAGGTTGGCATAACTTGGGGCGAACTTGGTGCCCATTGCCGTGCCACGAATTTGTAGATAAAAAGAATCTTCAAACCAAAAAAAGTTATTTGTTAAGATGAGTAATATTCCCTCTAAAATAAAATCAATTTGTTCTGTCTTAAAATCAGATTTCTCAAAAAAATATTTCAATGCTGCCATTCCTTTATTGTGTGGGATAATACTGTACAAGGAGGTGACATCGCAAGTTACCATTAAATATCCTTCCTCCCATTCACTGCACACAATTCACAGCACGCAATTCACAGTATGCAATTCATGGCACACAATGTTTTAATTAATATCAGTTCAAAACGTATCCCGTCTATTACCCCTGTAATTTTTTATGTACATGCAGTTTTTCAATGTTATTTTCAGTGAAGGCATTTCACCAATGTTTTTTTGTAAATGTTGTTATTAATATTTTTGAAGATTTTGGTTGGCAAACTTTTCAATTGTACACAAAAAAAAGTTTGAGTACCTTCTCATGATTCCGTCTGTCCCAGCCCCTCCATGTATGTCATTCCCTCAGTCTCAGCCCCTCCTTGTGTGTCATTCCATCCACCCAAGCCCCCCCATTGTGTATGTGTCAGGGATGACAATTGTGTGTGTGTGTGTGTGTGCGTGTGTGTAGGGATGCAATGTGTGTGTGTGTAGGGATGCATTGTGTGTATGTAGGGAAGCATTGTGTGTGTAGAGATGCATTGTGTATGTTTAGGAATGCAGTGTGTATGTGTTGGGATGCAGTGTGTATGTGTTGGGATGCAGTGTGTGTGTGTAGGGATGAAGTGTGTGTGTGTGTGTGTGTCTGTAGGGATGCAGTGTGTGTGTGTGTGTGTGTGTAGGGATGCAGTGTGTGTGTGAGAGCGTATTTGGTGGGTAGGATAAGGGCTGTAAGGGCTGAGAAGTATATCCCCCCTCCCTGTTTTCTACCAGTATCCCTGGAATGGACAGCATATACCCTGTTGGTCCAGTGGTGCTGCGGATGCTCTCTGCTTTCACATCAGCCAGCTCTCCCGTGAGAGCACCATGTGGCATCGAGCATTGCAGTGATTACCGTGGCAAAGCTTTGAAAGCCGGGACTGCTGTGCATCTCTGCAAAGGCCTGGGATGGAGATTAGTCCGGGTCTGTGTGCATGTAATGGGCCCGGGATCACGGGGCCCTAAGGTTGCCTGGGTCCCTTACAAGTGAAATGGCTGTACCCACTGGTGTACACACAATCCACGGGACCCCAGTGCAAAACTGATCTGTGCCCTCCACACGCCAACCAACAGACACACACACACACACACACATACATACATACATACATACATACATAGAGACACACACACATACATAGACATAGCTCCTTGGCAGCATCTTGTGGGTGATATTTTTAAGGTGGAATCAACAGGTTTTAGCAACATACTGTATATGTGGTGTAAAGGTGAGGCCAGGATCAAAGATGTTACGGACCGTTTCAGCATAAAAGGGGAAAAATCGGTTTAGGCGATAATCCCCTTTTCCCAAAAAGGCACAGCTACTGTAAAAGCACCAAAACTCACGAACTGGATATAGATGAATAAGGTAGCACTCCAGCTGGAACCTCACAAATAGCTGCTAGCAGATGAATAGGAAAAGCAGACATCAGCTTACACTCCTTAGCAATCAATCTCAAACAGCATACAGTGAATCCCCCCAAGAACGAGACAAGGCTCCGTGTTGAGGGTCAAGCAGTGGTCTGAGGTGCTGGGCACCCAGCCTGGTTTTTATTACATGAGTACACATACAGGCCACACCCAGGGGGAGGCATAAAATAACCAATCACATACATAGCCCTTATTCAGGGGGGAAACATATCCAAAATTCAAGTCATTCGGATGAACAGTTCGTCAGATATGGGTTTCCAAAGATTTGACCGACCGCATGGGTAAAGTATCCGAAAACAGTTCCATGCATTTTGGCCCTGCGGTCGGTCACAAACAAGGGAATGAAAACAGACGAATTGCCTGTGTTATAGAGCCTGGAGAGGGTTTGAATGAATTCCCTTGTTTGTGGGGTTCTTTCTACCGAACGGCGGGTCATTCGGTAGTTTCCATACGAATTTCTGGAAGTATGGAGGTCTCAGCGGTGTTTGCCTAGTCAAGTGTCCGATTTTAGTTCCAGACACTCGACGGCAAAACACCGCTGTTCGGTAGTTTAAGATGGCCGCCGCCACGTGTTTGTTTCCCGAATGGCGGCCACCCAGAGGACAAAGAATACATTACATGGATTGCCAATTACCCGTTTGCAACATTGTTGCACACGGTAATTGGAGGCACACTTATTCCTGGGTGGTCTGGTTGTTCGGTAGTTTCACTCAATATAACGAATGGAGTGATTCTACCGAACAATCAGGTGAATGCTGCATACATATAACCCAGGTTAAACTTAACACATGAATACATATACAATATTACAGGCAGTACACTAGAATATGCTTCACAGTCTTAAAGGGACAGTAGTCCCAAAAGTCCCAATCTGTTCATAGATGATTTTAAAGGGCCAGTAGCAGCCATATACATTATTACATGCCCAAATATAGTTTTTATAGAGCAATATGTCCAGGGGCCGTAGTCGCAGGGCAGGAGGCGGGCAACCAGGCTCCTCCAAAACAATGTGGCGAGATTGGTTTCGTCACATCTCTCCCCCTTTCCAAAAAGACTAACAGGGTATCTGACCTCCTGCCGGTCAGTGCCCTTGTTAGTCCAGCAACCCACCCACAAAGCAAAAAAAAAACAGTACAGCCCACCCACAATAAATAGTTACTACACCTGGGTAGAGGAGAAGTTTGTCCATGTCCAGGTGCCTCACCACGGCTGTGTAGGGGACTGGTAGGCTGCCTTGGTGGGTTGCTGAGTGGGCAGAGACCAGCGGTACTCTGTCCTGGTGCCAGCACTACCACCGGAGTAGTCTGGTTGGAGCCTGGTTGCTGGAGATGGACTGTCTCCCCCTTAGTTGCATAGCTCTGCTGCTGAGGGGGGAGACCGGTTGTCTCCCCCTTGGATACACAGCTCTGTCGTGGGGGGGTAGGACCGACCATCCCTACCCCCTGTGTGGTAAGTGCAGAGACCACGGTCCCATCTGCACTGGTGGGGGGTTTACAGTCTCCCCCTGGTACATTAAGCTGCCGCTGGGGAGAGGGGGTAACAAGCTCCGCTCCCGATAGAACACTCTGCCCATTAATGATCCGCCGCTGGGGAGAGGTGGTAACAAGCTCCTCTCCCATACATATTTCTAGTCTTTGCGGAGGGAGACCGACTGTCTCTCCTCCCAATACAGAGTCCTGCCGCTGGGGAAAGGAGACAGGGCTCTCTATTCCCTGCTGGATACTCTGCCACTGGAGAATGGAGACTGGGCTCCCAATTCCCGAAAACTCACGCTGCCGCTGGGGAGGGAGGACGCTGCTCTCCTCTCCCTGTATTCCACATTGCCCTCCTGGCATATCACTCTGCTGCTGGGGGGCAGGAACAACTACCTCTGCCCCCTGTAACTCAGCCTGCCGCTGGGGAGGGAGGACACTGCTCTCCTCTCCCTGCACTTCACATTGCCCTCCTGGCATATCACTCTGCTGCTGGGGGGCAGGAACAACTACCTCTGCCCCCTGTAACTCAGCCTGCCGCTGGGGAGGGAGGACACTGCTCTCCTCTCCCTGTACTTCACACTGCCTTCCTGGCATATCACTTTGCTGCTGGGGGGCAGGAACAACAACCTCTGCCCCCTGTAACTCAGCCTGCCGCTGGGGAGGGAGGACGCTGCTCTCCCTGTCCCGTAACTGTAATTTCCGGTGGAGGTCCACCCAACGTGGCAGCTGACCATCATCCTCTGCCCGGTATAGCAGAGTCTTGAACACTAGATCCCTCACGATCTTCACGTATTTCTCAGCTGGATTAGGTCTGTAGAAGTTCAGCCGCAACCACATCATACGGTCAAATTCCTCTACAGAATATCTGTACTCCACTGCTGGTTCCATGCTGTTGCTTTTAGGGTCGCTGTACTGGGACATGCGTTGCCCTCAAATTGTACAATCCAGAGTAATGGTGTCTCCTGTAGCTGTCCTTCTGGCTGTAGGAACGATCCCGCCGCTTGCCACCAATTGTTACGGACCGTTTCAGCATAAAAGGGGAAAAATCGGTTTAGGCGATAATCCCCTTTTCCCAAAAAGGCACAGCTACTGTAAAAGCACCAAAACTCACGAACTGGATATAGATGAATAAGGTAGCACTCCAGCTGGAACCTCACAAATAGCTGCTAAGAGATGAATAGGAAAAGCAGACATCAGCTTACACTCCTTAGCAATCAATCTCCAACAGCATACAGTGAATCCCCCCAAGAACGAGACAAGGCTCCGTGTTGAGGGTCAAGCAGTGGTCTGAGGTGCTGGGCACCCAGGCTGGTTTTTATTACATGAGTACACATACAGGCCACACCCAGGGGGAGGCATAAAATAACCAATCACATACATGGTTCAGCCCACACATCCCCTCCCCTCAGATAACATTAAACCCAATTATCCGGTACACTTTTCCAGCCAAGTTCTGGATGTACCCCAAAAACAGGGGGTACACCTTTAAATCCAGCATCGCTGTATAGCCCTTATTCAGGGGGGAAACATATCCAAAATTCAAGTCATTCGGATGAACAGTTCGGCAGATATGGGTTTCCAAAGATTTGACCGACCGCATGGGTAAAGTATCCGAAAACAGTTCCATGCATTTTGGCCCTGCGGTCGGTCACAAACAAGGGAATGAAAACAGACGAATTGCCTGTGTTATAGAGCCTGGAGAGGGTTTGAATGAATTCCCTTGTTTGTGGGGTTCTTTCTACCGAACGGCGGGTCATTCGGTAGTTTCCATACGAATTTCTGGAAGTATGGAGGTCTCAGCGGTGTTTGCCTAGTCAAGTGTCCGATTTTAGTTCCAGACACTCGACGGCAAAACACCGCTGTTCGGTAGTTTAAGATGGCCGCCGCCACGTGTTTATTTCCCGAATGGCGGCCACCCAGAGGACAAAGAATACATTACATGGATTGCCAATTACCCGTTTGCAACATTGTTGCACACGGTAATTGGAGGCACACTTATTCCTGGGTGGTCTGGTTGTTCGGTAGTTTCACTCAATATAACGAATGGAGTGATTCTACCGAACAATCAGGTGAATGCTGCATACATATCACCCAGGTTAAACTTAACACATGAATACATATACAATATTACAGGCAGTACACTAGAATATGCTTCACAGTCTTAAAGGGACAGTAGTCCCAAAAGTCCCAATCTGTTCATAGATGATTTTAAAGGGCCAGTAGCAGCCATATACATTATTACATGCCCAAATATAGTTTTTATAGAGCAATATGTCCAGGGGCCGTAGTCGCAGGGCAGGAGGCGGGCAACCAGGCTCCTCCAAAACAATGTGGCGAGATTGGTTTCGTCACAAAAGATAACACCAAGACACTGAGCTTGCATAATTGCTGCTCAGCACAAACCCTCCTGTGGATTTGATTGCTGCTCAGCACAACTTTTTCTGTCTGAACAGTAAATTCCATTAATCACATTTTTATAAGTGGATGAATACCTGACATTACCCCACACCTGAAGAACGCCCACAGGGCGGGCAGGACAAGGCTTGAGAGGAAATTTGGCGTGAAAATAGCGAATCTTGCGGCCAGGATGTATATCAGATGCCGGAACCCAAGAACGATCGGCTGGTCCATAACCTTTCCAATCCACCAAGTACTGTAAAGTGCCCTGAGAAAACCTGGAATCAATTATGGAGGAGACCTCATACTCTTCCTGTCCAGAGACACTTGAGACAGTATATTTATTGCAAACAAGAGGTTTGAGTAAGGACACATGAAAGGTATTAGGAATTTTCAAGGAGGCCGGAAGGGCCAGAGAGTATGCAACAGGATTGAAAGGTCCAAGGAACCTAGGAGCAAATTTCATGCTAGGGACTTTGAGCCTGATGTTACGAGACGAAAACCAAACCCTCTCACCCACTTGGTAAACAGGGTTTACACCTCGACGTGTATCAGCATAATGCTTGAAACGGTCAGCAGCAGTACCCAGAGCATATTGAACTTTAACCCAGGTATCAGCCAGAAGGTCATCCAAAGCAGGAATAGCCGTATCAGAAAAAACAGCCAGTAGGACAGTAGGATGCCGGCCATTATTAACAAAAAATGGACTATGCCCAGAGGAGTCATGGTCAGCATTGTTCCTAGCAAACTCAGCCAATGGTAGTAATTCGGACCAATTGTCTTGAGTGCTATTAACGAAACAATGCAAATATAATTCCAAGGACTGGTTAGCCCTCTCAGCTGTACCATTGGTCTGGGGGTGGTAAGAGGTTGAAAAAGACAATTCAATCCCTAATTGTTTATTTAAGGCCCTCCAAAACCGAGACACAAACTGAGAACCTCTGTCAGATACTATATTGTGAGGAATGCCATGCAGATGAACAATTTCTCATATAAAGATTAGTACTAGGTCTTGAGCTGACGGCAATTTCTTGCGAGAAATAAAATTAGCCATTTTAGAAAATCGGTCCACAACCATGAGAATGGTGGTATAACTGTTAGAACTAGGAAGTTCAACAATGAAGTCCATGGACAAGTGGGACCATGGGACCTCAGGAATAGGAAAAGGTTGTAACAAGCCACAAGGGAGTTTATGAGGCACTTTGGAAACCGCACAAACAGAAGAAGCCTGCATATATTCCTTAACATCCTTCCTGAGGGAATCCCACTAGAATGACCTCATGATAGCAAAAGTGAATTTATTAATACCTGGGTGACCAACAGACACATTGTCGTGAAACACCTTCATGGTATTAACCCTTTCCCCAATGGGGAGCCAAGCAGTGGAGAGGACAATGAAAGTACAGTGGACACAATGATGCATTCTGAATGATATGGGATGTTTCTTGCTCTAGTATAGCCTCAGTATCAAACTGCCTGGACAAGGCGTCGGCCTTGACATTTTTAGAACCAGGTCTGTAAATGATAAGAAAATTAAAGCGAGAAAGAAATAGAGACCACCTAGCTTGTCTAGACGATAATCGCTTAGCATCTCCTATGTAAGTCAGGTTTTTGTGATCAGTAATGATCAATAGGGGGTCCTTGGAACCCTCTAAAAGATGTTGTCACTCCTTGAGAGCTAGAATAATGGCCAACAATTCTCTATTGCCAATATCGTAATTGCGCTTAGCAGGAGACAACTTTCTAGAAAAGTAGCCACAAGGATGCAATGGAGTATCCTGGCTCTCCCTCTGGGAGAGAACTGCCCCTACCTCTGTCTCTGAAGCATCAACCTCCAGTATGAAAGGCTTACTGATGTAAGGATGTATCAATATGTCGGCAGAGGCAAACCGCCGTTTGAGAGTTTCAAAAGCTTCAATATCCTTCTTAGACCATATCATACTACGAGCCCCCTTGCATGTCATATTGGTGATGGGGGCTATTACTGAAGAAAATCCCTTTATAAATCTTCTGTAATAATTGGTGAAACCAATAAACTTTTGAATGGCTCTCAACCCAGTGGGTAAAGGCCACTGTAAAACAGACTCTAGTGTTTTAGGATCCATCTGAAACCCCGAGGCAGAAATATTATATCCTAAAAACTGTACTTCACACTGGACTGGTCACTGGTCACTGGACTGGTCACAGATATATTTTTCCAAATTTACAATAAAGTTGTAAAGTTTGCAGAACTTGTTTAACATGATCGTGGTGAGACTGGAGGTCAGGAAAATAAATAAGGATATCATCCAGATAGACCAAGACAAACGAGTAAATGTGATCCCTGAGTACATCGTTAATTAAATCTTGGAAAACCGCTGGAGCATTGCACAACCTGAATGGCATCACTAGATATTCATAGTGTCCACTTCTGGTATTAAATGCAGTTAAAAACCTATTTTTATTCTTATCAGAGGATGTTTCCATTACACCTAAGACCTGCCCCCTTAAGGTGCTTAGGTGCGGTAGTTTTCCGGACGTATGGGACAATTGTTTCTCATATGTCCCTTCCTACCGCAGTATAGACATAGGCTTTCTTTTCTCCTATGTTGTCTTTCTGCTTCCGACAGTCTAGTGACCCCCAACTGCATGGGTTAGGGTTCGGACTGTACAGGAATTTCAGGGACAATAGGTCTGAAAAAACGGGGTACTAAATGTATACTCATGTGTCTGGTCTTGTTTCTAGTAGCTTCTCAGGTTCTCAGTCTATTATCAATTTGTATGACAAAGGTGATAAATTCATTAAGCTTTTTTGGTACGTTTTTGGCGGCAATCTCATCTAGCATAGTTTCAGATAGTCCCTTTTTAAATGCAGAGATTAACCCACTATTAGTCCAGTCTACCTCGGAAGCTTGGGTATGAAATTCTATGGCATATTCCGAGATAGACCGGTTCCCTTGTCTGATGTGCATCAGGGCAGTAGAGGCGTCATCCTCTCTGCCTAAAGGGTCAAACGTAAGTTTGAATTCCGTAAGGAACTCCTGGTAATTGTGTGCCACACTCCTATTACTCTCCCATAATGGATTGGCCCAAGCTAAAGTTGTACCTTTTAACTGATTCATTAGGTAACCAATGTTAGCTCTGTCTGCGGGAAAAGATTCCGGTGAGGCCTCAAAATGATACTCCATTTGGTTAAGAAATCCCCGGCATTCTTGAATATTACCATCAAAATGCAGGGGAGGAGATAGGGAGATAGTAGGTGCGTTGTGTACTATGGGTGGAGGTACATAAGGTGGAGGTGAGGCCGCAGGTTGCAGGTGCGCTGTTCAGGTAATAAGCGTACTGAAGGCCTGGGCAAACTGATACAGTTTCCTTTCGCAAGCAGCTATGTGCTTACACAATTCTACAGGATCTATGGCCATGTCGTAATGTCAGGATTACAGTATGATCCAGTACGTAGAATAGTGTAACACAGAGGACTGATAGGTAACATATACCGGACCTTAGAATAGCTGGACTAACAAACCAAAGAATAGTCAGGAATAGCCGAGGTCGAGGGATACAGAAAAGAGACACAACGATAAGGAAAAGCCAGGGGTCAGAGATGCCAGAAAAAAGGGAAGTCAAAAACAATGCCAAAGTCAAATAACCATAATTACCAGAATCAATAACGCACACTCTCGGACAACCACAAGGGAAACCATGACAGGGCACTGAGCAGGATGAGAACTGGGCCTAACTACCCCTCCTCTGGAACTGATAGGCTGTAATCGGCCTTTGACCCATAAGGCAGTTAGCAGGTTCACATTTGCATAATTGCTGCTCAGCACAAACCCTACTGTGGATTTGATTGCTGCTCAGCACAACTTTTCCTGTCAGGACAGTAATGTTGTTCGGCACAACTTTTCCTGTCTGAACAGTAAATTCCATTAATCACATTTTTATAAGTGGATGAATATGTGACACGAAGGAGGATCAGCATTATGAGGGGGAAAAATATGAAGCTCGGTTTTAGAGAGATTGAGTTTCAGAAAGTGAGAGGACATCCAATCAGAGATTGAAGAAAAGCAAGCGGTAAAAAGATCAGGGGAGGAGAGATATATCTGGGTGTTGTCGGCATACAGATGGTAGTGGAATGAGTTAATGAGTTTGCCAAGAGAGGCAGTATAAAGAGAGAACAGAAGGGGACCAAGAACAGATCCTTGGGGGCCTTCAACCGAGACAGGGTGAGAGGAGGAGGTGTCATTGCAAAAGGAGACACTGAACGAACATTGGGAGAGATAGGAGGAGAACCACGAGAGGACATTGTCACAGAGACAGATTGCAGAGTTTGGAGAAGGAGGACATGATCAACAGTGTCAAAGGCAGCAGAGAACCTTTGGATCTGTGATTAGGTAATTTGTAACTTTAATAAGAGCAGTCTCAGTAGAGTGTAGGGGGCAAAAGCCAAATTGAATATGATCGAGGAGGGAGTTGGAATTTAGGAAGTGAGTCATACGAGTAAAGACAAGTCTTTCTAGAGGTTTTGAGGAAAAAGGAAGCAGGTATAAGGGACAATAGTTGGAAGAGGAAGGGATGGCTTTTTTAGGATAGGTATGACAGTAGCATACTTAAGGGGAGCAGCACCAGATGAAAGAGAGCAGTTTAGGTACTGCAGCAAGCGGACACGTGGTGGGACGAGAGAAGAGGAGAAACAAAGCCAACTCCTGTTCTGTAGCTGGGGAGAAGACCTGTAGGGTAGGGAAGGTACAGTCCACTAATTAAACAGTATGTAATCCTGTGACCAAACAGAACTCTGCCGAATGTGTGTGGTATGATGAAGGTTTAGCTAGTTGGAAGAAGTGTCCCTTAGTTAAGGACAGATGAAGGAATCTTTCTGATGCACATAGTATGAAAGCATGCCTAAACGTTTCTAAGGATGGCACCAGCACACAGACATATAGCGTCTATTGCTTTAACACATTATTAGCATTTATTATTGCATATGGCAGCTATAATATGCATCATCAAATTTAACATCTATGAACGGATTGCCACCAGAAGCCATTTTTTGGTTGCAATTCAGTCATTTCCGGCATGTGGTGTGTATAATGATGCAGTTTAATGACTGACCAATTGACATTCAGGGAAGGCAGTTCACATTATGTAGGGAGTCTAAGATTAGAAGCCTGCTCCTCAACCTCAGCTAACTAATAAACACTGACATAGAAACATAGAATGTGACGGCAGATAAGAACCATTCGGCCCATCTAGTCTGCCCAGACTAGACGTTAAGGTACGAGACAGATAGCTTTATTGACGTGTATCACCATATATAGATTTCCTTTATGAAGAAAAAGGTGTACAGGCCATGTGTATGCAAATGGGGAAAAGATGATTATATTGTACAAATTGTTTGGTTTTCCTTTTTATCTTTGATTAAGACATGTCAGGATTAGGAGATTTTAGCTTGTTTTAATTTGAAACATATTTAGTAGAAGTGAATGAATGGAAAAACAATAGTGTTGTCTATCATGTGTGGATTATACAGGTTACAGATCTCTCAAACATTCAGACAGTTAATTCTCCTATTAGGATATAGAGATTTTAAATGAAAATTATTTATTATGTTGCACCATGGTAAAATTAAACTTCTGGGATATGTCTTTCTCTGGGGACGTTTTGCAAAACCGACCAAGAGAAATCTTATAAAATGTCTGCTTGTAACGAAATCCCCTCTAGCACAGAGCTGACTGTGAGGACAATGCAGAATTTCATTTTCATAAGGAGTCTTACAGCAAAAATAACCAAAAAAATAAAATGAAATTTATATTAAAAGCTGGATACATTTTACAAATCATTAAGCTATTTTTCATAAGCAACAGAAGTGGAATAATTCTGAACAAACGTTTTTACCAGATTACGTTCACCTCACACATCTCCGAACGCTTGAAATTGAAATTGTAAAGGGAAATAAATGACTGCAACTCCCACGATCCTCAACAATTTTTCCCTTACAGATCTACCATTTGCCCACTTACAGAAGTCAATTGTTCTATATTTCCACCCTGCCCCATGAACGCTTTATACAAGGTAATATCTAACCATGTGCTACATCCCTCCGTATATGTTGTAACATTAAATCAATACTAAAAACAGACAGTGGTCACAAATCAGAATTTTTAAGGCAGTTTTTATCAAGAACTGAGTCTGCAAGTTTATCTATAAAATAGCACACGTGTTTATGAAAAATATGAAAATTATTCATGTTAAAAACGATGTGAAATAGCTAAGCTTTGATGAGTCATAAAGAAGGAAGAAAAACATGCTTCACACTGTTAGTAGCTGCAATCCGCATGGAATTTAGATATTAGAGTTTTACACTCGAGCACTGTGTTTGTTGGCAGTCCCCATGGAGGGTTGGCTTCCTGGTACGGTAGACTTTTTTAGGTCGAGATATTCAGCCTAAACTTATATCACCTAACTTAGGGTTTTGGAAAAGCTAATTCTAAATACTTTAAAAGCAATCTCTTCTGTATGGGCTGCCTTGTGATATGCTAGCAAGCAGAGGTTATACTTTTTATTCCTCTCGTTTTTTTTCCTTTCTTCTTGTTCTTGAGTATTAACCGGTTCCAGCCTTGTGACTAAATAAGTTGCATCCCCTTAAAATATTACAGAGGGAGCAAATTCCATACTTTTGCTAGTCCAGAATCAAGCAGTTTTAGCAACTTATACCCAAAATCGGTTTTGCCGTGATAATTCCCCTATAGCTTAGCACTTTGCTATAAAGCAGGAGCCACTTTACACTTTTTTTATTATTATTATTAATATTATTATTGGTATTTATATAGCGCCAGCTTATTCCGCAGTACTTTACAATAAGAGGGGAATTTACCAAATGAGACAATAACAAAGTGTTACAGGAACAATAGGTAGTTGAAGACCCTGCTCAAATGAGCTTACAGTCTCGAAGAGGTATAAAAACACAAAAGAAAGGGTATTGAGGGAGACAGCAAATAGACGTGGTAGGAAAGCAGCAGAACTGGAGGTGAGAGTGGAGTGTGGCACTTTGGGAGAGAATAAGAGGAAGGATTAAGAGATAGAATTTACTTTTGGAGGCCGTAAGCATTCCTAAAAAGATGGGTTTTGAGAGACTTCTTAAAGGATTGACAACAGTGTCAAAGGCAGCAGAGAGGTCAATGAGAATTAGTTTGGAGTAATGGCCTTTTAGCTGCAATTAGATCATTTGTAACTCGAATCAGAGCAGTCTCTGTGGAGTGGAGGGGGTAGAATCCAGACTGAAGAGGGTCAATAAGAAATTTGGAATTGACGAAGCAAGTCAGATGGGTGAAGACAAGTCTTTCCAAAAGCTTTGAGGAAAAAGGGAGCTCCTTCCAACAAGACGTTTGTTGTAAGGGAGAGTTGGGTCCAGAGATGGCTTTTTGAAGACAGGTACAAAAGTAGCATTCTTAAGGGGAGCTGGGAAAACATCAGAAGAAAGATAGCAGTTGAAGATGTGTGTTAAGGAAGGCACAAGACAAGGGGAAAGAGATCTGATGAGGTGGGACAGGATGGGATCAAGCGCCGAAGTGGTGGGGCTAGAGGGAAGGAGAAGCACAGCCACCTCTTGTTCAGTAGCTGGAGAGAAGTCTTGGAGGATAGGGATGGTATGGTCCAAGTGAGGTTGAGATGGATAGGGGAGAACGGAGGAGAATTAATTCCTTAACTGTTTAATCTTGTTAGTAAAGTAACATGCAAAGCTATTAGCTAAAAGTTTAGTTTGCGGGGTGGAAAATAGCAGGGCGAAGAATAGAGTTAAAGGTATTAAAAAGATGCCTAGGATTGCAGGAGCATGAACTAATGAGAGAGGAAAAGTAGGACTGTTTAGCAAGGGTAAGGGCTGCACTGTATGACCGCAAGACAAATTTTAATGGAGGTTGGAGGTGCGAGACTTCCTCCAACAGCGTTCAGCTGAATGGGAGCTTTAAACATAATTGTAAGTGATAAGATCTACGTAAAAGAAAGGATACTTGGAATAGCATTACTGTGGCAAACCTAGCCACTTCTGGACTATGCTGTACTAAGGTTGTCCGTAGGCTGAAAGGGGGGACTGTATATTTTGTATTACGTGTGTATTATCTATGGCCGTTCGCACGCTGGCAGCCTTAAGCTACCAGCCTGCCAACACTTCGTTTGACGAATAGCGGCTATCCGGGCCGTTCGCCAAACGAATACGGGCTCCCCAGGTGGACCACACGCTTAGAGTCGTGTGGCGCTCATTAACCGATTGCAACAATGTTGCAATCGGTAATTAAAGGCTCTCCTAGGTGACCGTCGTTCGACTACCGACCATGCGGCGGTCGGCCATCTTGGATCCTTTGTCTCTCCAGCGGTGTTCGGTCGTCGAGTGCCTGGTACTAAAAACGGCTACTCAATGATACGAACACCGCTGGACTTCCAGAGCGTTCGGGAGTTCCGCTCTCATCACATAATGTTCCCCATCGGTGTTCGGTAGTTTCAAACCGAACTCGATGGTTAAGTATATTTCATGCGGCGTTCAGTTAGTTTAGCTGGGATCTGAGCGGTATTCGTACTAAATGTGCCCACAGACCCCAGCTATCTACCGAATGGTTGTTCGTACAAAAGCGATGAATATTATGTGAAATACAGATTTTATGTGAATTGTCAGTTTGGCTGCACGAGGGGATAATCCACTTAATCGTCCATTTTAATGGGAGTATGCCTCTTGTGCAGCAATGCCTGCTGGGATAATTACACTGCCTGATGGGAGAAATCCCCTGTAAAATCTGTAAGGAAACCCCTTGCAAGGGGAACTGCATAAATATGGATGTCTGTGAATAAAGCGAGTTAGTTGACTCCCAAACTGTGTTTCGTCCGGTTATTGGGAGGATTGGGGATATTGCCTTGCTTTCTAACTCTGACTGTGGATTACCTGTGATACCAACGGAAACCGTGGACTATACTACTGCATTCCGTTACAATTACAGTGAAGGCAGTAAATGCTAATGGTGAAATAGGAAGGATAGTTTTTGGGGGGCTATTGGTAGGTTATTGTAACGGAATGCAGTATAACCATACACGATATCCGTTGGTATCCTCAGGAAATCCACAGTCAGAGTAGAAAGCAAGGCAATATCCCCAATCCTCCCAATAACCGGACGAAACACAGTTTGGGAGTCAACTAACTCGGTTTATTCACAAGCAGCGTATTTATACAGTTCCCCATGCAAGGGGTTTCCACACAGATATTCCAGGGGATTTCTCCCAACATGCATTGTGACTTTCCCAACAGGCATTGCGGCACGAGAGGGATACTCCCACTAAAATGGACGATTAAGTGGATTATCCCCTCGTGCCTCAAAACCGACAATTGACTTTAAAATACATAATTCACACAATATTCGGTACTTTGGAATAATCGAACGTTCGGTAGATAGCTGGGGTCGGAGCGCACACTTTGTGAGAATACCGCTCCGATCCCAGCTGAATTGACCGAACGCCGCACCTAATACATTTAAACATGGAAGTTGGCCTAAAAGTACCGAATAAGTACGGGACACATAATGTACCGAACGCGGAACTCCCGAACGCTCTGGAAGTCCAGCGGTGCTCGGATCATCGAGTAGCCGTTTTCAGTTCCAGGCTCTCGACGACCGAACACCGCTGCAGAGACAAAGGATCCAAGATGGCCGACCGCCGCATGGTCGGTAGTGGATCGACGGCCACCTAGGAGAGCCCTTAACTACCGATTTCAACAATGTTGCAATCGGTTAATTGGTACCACACGACTTGGGAATGTGTGGTTGACCTGGGGAGCCCGTATTCGTACGGCGAACGGCCAGGATAGCCGTGTTTCGTCGTATGAATGCTTGTATGCTGGCAGCGTACGGCTGTCAGCGTGCGAACGGCCATAGCACAATACATACACATTTAACGGAACACATCACACATACAGTCTACGGACAACCTATACTGCATATAGCTCAGAAGTGGCTAGTTTTGCCACAATGCTCCCCCAGAACCAAGCCGGCATACACAGTCTGATCCCAACGGATCGGCTTGGGGATGTCCGGGAGAGTACTCACAGATCACTTCTCGAGTTCAGTCTGTCTGGATAACCCGTCAGCGTTACCGTTTTGTTTTCCGGGCCGATAGTGAATGGTAAAGTCAAAGGGCTGCAGTGCCAAACTCCAGCGCAGCAGCCTGGCATTGTCCCCAGATACACGGTTTAGCCACACTAACGGGTTGTGATCTGTGAGTAAGGAAAAAGGTTGTCCGTACAAATATGGCTGTAACTTTTTGAGGGCCCACACCACGGCCAGGCATTCTTTCTCGGTGGCAGCGTAGCTCACTTCACGCGGCAGCAACTTGCGGCTTAGGTAGGCTACGGGGTGTTCTCCGCCATCGGCTCCCACTTGGCTCAGTACTGCCCCCAATCCAAACATTGAAGCGTCTGTGTGAACAAGAAATCTTTTAGTTGGATCAGGAGCAGTTAACACAGGAGCATTAGTTAGAGCCGTTTTGAGTTGCTGGAATGCCTGCTCACACTCTGGGGCCCAGACAACCTGTCGGGGAAGGTTCTTTTTAGTCAAGTCCGTTAGGGGTTTGGCCAGGGTGCTATAGTCTGGAACAAACTTTCTGTAATAGCCGGCCGTCCCTAAAAACGCCAGCACCTGAGTCTTAGTCCTGGGGGTAGGCCACTTTGCTACGGCCTCAATCTTGGCTGGCTCGGGTCTCTGCTGCCCACACCCTACTCGGTGTCCCAGATACTGCACCTCAGCCATACCTATGTGGCACTTGCTAGGCTTTAACGTTAACCCAGCCTCCCCAATACGATCTAGGATCGCCCCTATATGGTGTAGGTGGTCTTCCCAGGTCTGGCTAAAGATGGCTATATCATCTAGATAGGCACAGGCATACTCCTGGAACCCGTCCAGTAGCCGATCTACCATCCGCTGAAAGGTAGCCGGAGCGTTTTTCATTCCGAAAGGCATGACCTTGAACTGGTACAGGCCAAACGGAGTGACAAACGCCGACTTGGGGATGGCGTCATCGGCTAGTGGAATTTGCCAGTATCCCTTACACAAATCAATGGTAGTGAGATACTGGCCCCGTGCCATCTTATCTAACAGCTCGTCTATCCGGGGCATCGGGTAGGCATCAGACACCGTTTTGTCATTTAGCCTCCGGTAGTCGACACAGAACCTGGTGGTGCCATCCTTTTTCGGTACCAGGACTACCGGCGATGCCCAGGGGCTATCGGAGGGTTCGATAACCCCTAGCTGTAACATCTCATCTAGCTCGGCTTTCATATGGGTACGGACTGATTCCGGAACCCTATATGGAGCCTGTCTCATAGGTAGCTGTCCCAGGGTGTCTACTCGGTGGGTGGCTAGCGGAGTGTAACCAGGTAAATTGGAGAAGGTAGCTCCTTTGGCTTCGATCAGCGCTTGTACCTGGGCACGCTCATGGGCGCTTAGCCGCTCCCCCAGCTGAACTCCCTGGGAGGGCTCTATCGGTGCCTCGGGTTCTAGTAGGTCAGGTAAGGGTAGGTTCTCCTGATCTTCTAAGGAGGAGGCACAGATGGCCGTTACATCCTCGATCCTCTCATGGTAGGGTTTGAGCATGTTCACGTGGAGCATGCGTCTCTTCCCTACCCCTGAGCAGGGGCCAATCACATAGGTAGTGTCGCATCGCTGCTCCACTACCTGGTATGGGCCTTGCCAGATGGCCTGCAGCTTGTCTGTGCGGACCGGTTTTAAAATTAAAACCTTCTGTCCCACCTGAAAGCTGCGGTCTCGGGCTCGTCTATCGTACCAGCGTCGCTGTCGTTGCTGGGCCGCCTGGAGGTTGGTGTGTACAGCCTGAGTGAGCGCCTCCAGACGGTCCCTGAACTCCAGGACGTAGGATATGATAGGGGTTTCGTTGGTAGTACTCTCTCCCTCCCAATGTTCCCTAATTAAGTTCAAGGGTCCCCGCACCCTCCTCCCAAATAGTAACTCAAACGGGGAGAATCCTGTCGACTCCTGGGGAACCTCTCTATAAGCAAAGAGTAGGTGAGGCAGAAACCTCTCCCAGTCTTTGTGGGTCTCCCCGAACGTCCGAAGCATCTGCTTCAGTGTCCCGTTGAACCTCTCACATAGCCCATTGGACTGGGGGTGGTAGGCGGAATTAACTATTGGCTTAATGCCACATACCTTCCACATATGTTGAGTAACTTCGGCCGTAAACTGGGTACCTCGGTCCGAGATTATCTCTTGGGGAAACCCTACCCGGGAAAACACTTTCATTAATGTTTCCGCTACGGTCTCAGCATGGATATTAGTGAGGGCCACAGCTTTGGGGTACCTGGTGGCGTAATCCACTACAGTTAGAATGTATCTTTTGCCAGAGGGACTGGGTTTTGGCAGGGGCCCTACGATATCCACCGCTACTCGGCTGAAGGGTTCTGCGATAATGGGTAGGGGACATAGCTTGGCCTTGTGGCGATCCCCTCGTTTACCTACTCGCTGGCAGACGTCGCAAGAGGTGCAATACTGGCGCACATCCTGCGAGATTCCGGGCCAGAAGAAGGCATGCGTTAAGCGGTACCGGGTACGGGTCATCCCTAGGTGTCCTGACAAGGGGATGTCATGAGCAATTCTAAGCAGCTCCTGCCTATACTTTTGCGGTACCACTAGCTGCTTGTTAGTCAGGGTGACAGACCCCCCCACATCTTTTGTCGTGACACGGTATAACAACTCCTTCTCCCAGATGTACCGCTCCCCCTCTAGCCCGGCTTGGTCTGTTTGTGCCCGGTCCCTATATACTTGGAGGGTGGGATCGGTCTGGACTTCGGTCGCAAAGGTAGTCGGGGTATCCCAGGGCATGGGGGTCGGTTGGGGAGCATGGTCTCTTACCTGAGCCTCAGAGTGTATCGGTGTAGCCATGGTGCGAGCCTGTTGCCGGGTGGTTACGGGGTGTGCCTCCTGGTAGGGAGTCTGGGGAATAAAAGCGGAAGTAATTTGGCCTAAGTCATTCCCCAGCACAACATCTGCAGGTAAATTTTGCATAAGCCCCACTTCCACAGTCCCCTCTCCCACACCCCAATCCAAGTGTACTTTGGCAGTCGGTAGCCGGTATACTGCTCCCCCGGCCACCCGTACTGCCACTGAACCGCCAGTGTGGGTTGTGCCCGGTACCAAATGTGGTGCAACCAAAGTTAAAGTGGCTCCCGAATCCCGGAGCCCTTGTACCTCCTTCCCCTCTAGGGTTACTAGCTGCCGATGATGTTGTCGGTTGTCGGTGGCTCGGACCGACATTACTTCTTGGAGCACCCCTAGAGGCTCCTCAATTTGAGCGCTCAGCAATTCTTGGGTGACGGGTGCTACCTGGTAATGGTGTGCAGCAGCCCTTGGTGCCAAATTTTGTCGCACCTGATTCCAAGCTTGCCGGCTCCGGTTTTGGGTGCACTCCCGAGAAATGTGTCCCCACTGCTTGCAGGTGTGACACTGAATGTTAGACCGGCCGTTGTATCGGGAGGGGGGTGGTGGAGTATTCAGTGCTGGCCTGTGCAGGGGTACGGTGGGGCCGGTAGGAGAAAAATTATTGGGTGGCCCGGTAATCCGAGGGAGGGTCTTATTCTGTGATCCGTGATGCCTCCTGGCATCAAAATGCTGATCCGCCAATCTAGCGGCTTCGGGTAGGGTGAGTGGTTTACGGTCTCTCACCCATTCTTGTGCGTCTGGGGACAAGCCATTAAAAAAATGTTCCAGTAGCATAAGCTGTCGCAACTCCTCCATATTAGTGGCGTTGCTGGCCTGTATCCATCCTTGCGATGCTTGATCCAGCTTGTGCGCCCACTCTGCGTGAGAATCTTTCTCCGGTTTGCGCAAGCCCCTGAACTTGCGCCGGTATGCTTCTGGGGTAATAGCATACCTCTCCAAGATCGCCCTCTTTACTTTAGGGTAATCTTTGCTGTCCTCTCGAGGTACAGCACGGTAGGCTTCAGCTGCCCTACCCGATAATTTGCCGGCCAGCAGCGGCACCCATACTGCGGGTTCCAAATCGTGCAAATCGCACAGCCGCTCAAAATCCTGTAAGTACCCATCAATTTCGTCCTTTTCTTCACAAAACGCTTTAAATGCGTGATGTGGGACTTTGGGCTTTACCTGTCCATAGGTGGAGGCAGTAACAGACTCTGCCCTAGGCGGGGTTGCTGGTGGGTTGGTTGCCAGCAGATAATCCTGTACATCCGATATCATCACGGTCAATATTTCCAACGATACTGGTTGCGGCAGAAACTCCAACCTGGTTCGTAGCTCTTTTTGGAATGGGGTCTCTTCCTTGGCTGGTGGAGGTGTAGCGCTGCGGGCTCTGTCTCCCTCCATCAGTTCAGCGATCAGCACAGCCTTAGATTTGTTGCTGGCTATCTTGCCCCTGGCTTCCAGTAGCTCTTTTAAAGTCTGTTGTTTCAGTATGGTGTAGTCAATCTCCATACGAATTGCCCTTGCTTTCCTTGTTCGGTAGTTCCAGTTTACACGAACGCTGCTTTTCGGCTGTAAGGTTCGGATCCCGTCGCTTGCCACCAATTGTAACGGAATGCAGTATAACCATACACGATATCCGTTGGTATCCTCAGGAAATGCACAGTCAGAGTAGAAAGCAAGGCAATATCCCCAATCCTCCCAATAACCGGACAAAACACAGTTTGGGAGTCAACTAACTCGGTTTATTCACAAGCAGCGTATTTATACAGTTCCCCATGCAAGGGGTTTCCACACAGATATTCCAGGGGATTTCTCCCAACATGCATTGTGACTTTCCCAACAGGCATTGCGGCACGAGAGGGATACTCCCACTAAAATGGACGATTAAGTGGATTATCCCCTCGTGCAGCAAAACCGACAATTGACTTTAAAATACATAATTCACACAATATTCGGTACTTTGGAATAATCGAACGTTCGGTAGATAGCTGGGGTCGGAGCGCACACTTTGTGAGAATACCGCTCCGATCCCAGCTGAATTGACCGAACGCCGCACCTAATACATTTAAACATGGAAGTTGGCCTAAAAGTACCGAATAAGTACGGGACACATAATGTACCGAACGCGGAACTCCCGAACGCTCTGGAAGTCCAGCGGTGCTCGGATCATCGAGTAGCCGTTTTCAGTTCCAGGCTCTCGACGACCGAACACCGCTGCAGAGACAAAGGATCCAAGATGGCCGACCGCCGCATGGTCGGTAGTGGATCGACGGCCACCTAGGCGAGCCCTTAACTACCGATTGCAACAATGTTGCAATCGGTTAATTGGTACCACACGACTTGGGAATGTGTGGTCGACCTGGGGAGCCCGTATTCGTACGGCGAACGGCCAGGATAGCCGTGTTTCGTCGTATGAATGCTTGTATGCTGGCAGCGTATGGCTGTCAGCGTGCGAACGGCCATAGCACAATACATACACATTTAACGGAACACATCACACATACAGCCTACGGACAACCTATACTGCATATAGCTCAGAAGTGGCTAGTTTTGCCACAGTTATCCATGTTCCATAACCCAAAGTGCCATAAGGACATTTCACAAAGAAACAAACCAGACAACAATGAGCATTTTGGTTTCTTTTGTGGTCAGTTTTGTGTAAACAATTTTCATATATAAATCTGAAAGGATAAAAAGGGCTTTATAGTGCAGGATATCTCTGAATTATTTGAATCCCTTATTAAATATCTATAGTAATGCACTCACAATTCCCAGAGCCACTTCAAACCGGCACTGAGAATTGTGACCAGAATTGGTTTACTTATTAATTGTTCTGTCTAGGCACATATAACAAGTACCTTGCAAAACTTTCACTCTATCCGTCCAAAGAGTGGTTCGCTTCATCCTATGATAAACTATCGATTCCAAAACCCCAAATTGGTGGAGCTGATTCCAGGTGAGGAATGAGTCTGCCTGTTACCGACACTTCTTAATAGTACTTTAAACTTGTTAGTATTTTTTTTTTATGTGTGTGCTTAATGCATTATCTACATAATGCAGAAATATAAACCAGTGCTGTATTTTATTAGTCTTGTCTCTGGGATTCCTTAACCCCATTTACACTCTGCACACTCATTGAAACATCACATTAAAAGTCAATATATTTAATAAAAGCATTAAATATGTAAAGGTGAGTTTAGTCTGCTGATTTTACAATTTATTTTCTTGTAGAACCAACACCATCAAAATAGAAATGTCAAATCACACCAAAGTAACATATTTCATTATTAAAGGGATTTCAGATGATCCCAACCTGCAGCTTCCAATCTTCCTCCTGGTTCTCTTCATGTATATCATCACTCTTGGTGGCAACATGACCATCTTCCTCCTGATCTGTCTGGATCGTCACCTTCACACTCCCATGTACTTCTTCCTTAGTAACTTGTCTATCATGGACATGTCTTCTACCACTGTCACTCTACATAGGATCCTGGTGAAGTATGTAACAGGTAATGGAACAATTTCATTTTTCTGCTGCATGACACAAGTGTATTTCTTCTCGAGTATCACCGGTGATCAACTGTTACTATTAACGGCAATGAGCTATGATCGTTATGCAGCGATCTGCATGGCTCTGCGTTATCCAATAGTCATGAACTCCAAGACCTGTGGCCTGTTAGCCATTGTCTGTTGGATGTTGGGATTTTTACAAGTTATACCGTATATCATTTTATTATCAAGTTATACCTGCTATCGTTCAAACTATGTCAATCATTTCTACTGTGATCTTGTGCCAGTCATGAAACTCTCTTGCAGTGATACGTCGGCTTTGGAGATACTGATATTTACAGAGGGGCTGTTACTGCTAAATCTCACCCCTTGTCTGCTTACCTTCATCTCTTATGTTTTCATTATTGTGACGATATTGAGAATTCAGACAAAAATTGGGCGACGTAAAGCTTTTTATACGTGTTCCTCACACCTCATTGTGGTCCTGTTTCTCTACATTACCCTCGGATGCCAATATTTAGCCCCAGTATCTACAAACACGGTGATCTCTTATAAACTGTTTTCTCTTTTTAACACCGCTGCTGTGCCCATGGTTAACCCACTGATTTACAGCTTGAGAAATAATGATGTGAAATCAGCCTTTGGACGAAGGGTGAAATATTTTAGAGCTTTAATCTAATTTCCAACATCAAATCATCGTAGTTCTTTCATTTTTGGATCTGTCAATCCAAAACAAAAAATATATATGTAAAATATAGAATGAAAAATGAAACTGTAAAGAGCAATACTAAAAGGAAAATGCTTATTAAAAGAAATAAATCAATTAAAGACAAACAAGTCTTTGGTGCATCTGCCGAATATTACACATTTATTTGAGTTTGGGCATATGGGACATTTATGCAGTATCAAGTGCTGACACTTTACCAAGTTATAAATATATAGCTACAGTTGTGCTCAAAAGTTTACATACCCTTGGAGAATTGGTAATATATGAACCCCTGTTCAAAAGTCGACATACCCTTAGTGCTTAATACTGTGTGTTGCCCCCTTTAGCATCAAGCGTGCAGTCGTCTGTTGTTGTCTGTTGTTGTCTGTGAGGCCCCTAATTCTTGCAGGTGGTATAGCTGCCCATTTGTCTTGCATGAACCGCACATTTGAGATCTCCTCAGTGACTCGATCAGGAGACTGATGGCCACTCCAGAACCTTCACCTCTTTCTGCTGTAACCACTGGAGGGTCAACTTGGCCTTGTGCTTGGGGTCATTGTTATGCTGGAAAGTCCAAGAGCGTCCCATGCGCAGCCTTCATGCAGAAGAATGCAAATTGTCTGCCATTTTTTTCTGATAACATGCTGCATTCATCTTGCCATCAATTTTTACAAGATTTCTCGTGCCTTTAGAGCTCACCCCCACCCCCCTCACATCGGTGAGCCACCACCATGCTGCACAGCGAGGATGGTATTCTTTTCGCTATAGGCCTTTTTAACCCCTCTTCAAACATAGCTCTTATAGTTGTGACTATAAAACTCGGACTTTGCTTTTTGTGGCATTGACGCAGTAAAGGCTTCATTCTGGCAATTCGACCATGTAGCTCATTTTTGTTCAAGTATCGTCGTATTGCGCTCCTTGAAACAACCACACAGTATTTTTCCAGAGCAGCCGGTATTGCTCCCGAGGTTACCTGTGGGTTTTTCTTTGTATCCGATACATTCTTCTGGCAGTTGTGGCTGAAATCTTTATTGGTCTACCTAACTTTGGCTTAGTAGCAAGAGAACCCCAATTACCCTTCTTAATACGTGATTGAACAGCGCTGACTGGCATTTTCAAGGCTTTGGATATCTTTTTATATCTTTTTCTTTTTTCTGCAAGGGTATGCAAATTTTTTAGCACATCTGTAAGTAAGCCAATGGGTCAGATATAAAGTGGGGGGTGCCATCACCCTGGTCTGGGAGCTGGAGGGGGCTGTGTGAGCCTTATGGACGAACAGTGTCCCATGGTAGTTAGGGTGCCGTGTGGCCAGAACAGCTCACAGACGCTAAGAGCAGCTGAACTGGCCGCACGGAGGTAAAGTGGGGGCGGAGCTAATACAAACCAGGGCGAAGCCAAATCGGCAGCGGGGGCAGGGCTTAATACAGCCCTTACCCGCTGCTGTTACTGCTGCACATGGAGGTGAAGCAAGAAGGAATCCCTGCCTCTCCACCTAACAGACTCCAGGGAAGGACTTCAGGGAATCCACTCCTCCTCCAGCTCCTGTCTGTAAGTAATAGTGTGTGTGTGTGACTGTGTCTGTAAAACTGTCTGTAACTGTGTGTGTGTGTGTGTAACTGTCTTCCTGTAACTTTGTGTGTGTGTGTGTGTAACTGCATGCCTGTAAGAGTGTGTTTGTGTGTGTGTGTGTCTGCATGCCTGTAACTGTGTGTGTGTGTGTGTGTGTAACTGTCTTCCTGTAACTGTGTGTGTGTGTGTGTGTGTGTGACTGCATGCCTGTAACTGTGTGTGTGTGTGTAACTGTCTTCCTGTAACTGTGTGTGTGTGTGTGTGTGTGACTGCATGCCTGTAATTGTGTGTGTGTGTGTGTGTCTGCCTGTAACGGTGTGTGTGTGTGTGTGTCTGCCTGTGACTGTGTGATGTTGCCTGTAACTGTGTGTGTCTCTGTAACTGTGTATGTGTGTGTGACTCTCTGCCTGTGACTGTGTGTGTGTGAGACTGTATATTTGACTGTCTGCCTGTAACTGTTTGTGTGACTGCCTGGCTATGACTCTGTGTGACTACCTGTAACTAAGTGTGTGTGACTGTCTGCCTATGACTCTGTGTGACTACCTGTAACTGACTGTGTGTGTAACTGTCTGCCTATAAATGTGTGTGTGACTGTCTGTATGTGACTATGTGTGTGTGACTGTGTGCATGTGACTGTCTGCTGCTGCCTTTTACTGTGTGTGTGTGTGTGTGTGTGTGACTGTCTGCCTGTGACCGTGTGTGTGTGTGAATGAATATGTGATTGTCTGCCTGTAACTGTGTGCATGACTGTCTCTGACTGTATGTGTAACTGTCTGCCTTTAACTGTATGTGACTGTATGCCTGTAACTGTGTGTGTGACTGTCTGCCTGTAAATGTGTGTCTGGGGCTGCAGGGATTTTGTAGAAGGGGGCAGGGGTTTTGTATTGGGACAGGAGTCTTTATAAGGGGATTTGTGGAAGGGGGTTGCAGGAGTTTTGTAGACAGGGGGCAGTACAAGATTTGTAGAAGGGGGCGGGACAGGGTTTTGTAGGAGGGGGCGGGGCACACAAGGGATTTGTAGAAGGGGGATGACAACAGTTTTGCAAAGTTTCCAAATTTGTTCAATACATTAAAAAAAAAGGAAAATATTTTTAAAATGTTACAGTTTTTTTTTGTTTTGCGGTGGGGGGGGATTGGGAGAGAGGTGGGATGAGGGGGTGGCAAGCCCAGGATCCTCCCTGGGTGCTAAATGCTCTAGGTATGCCCCAGTACAGTATATATTAATAAGAAGTAGGACCCAAAGCAACCCAAAGGTCACTAAGGTTAGGATCTCTAAGAGGGTGATTTGTATACTGGATGGGTAAATGACATAGAAAATTATGAGATTAAAATAGTCTTCCTTATACACCGACCAAACAAAAGTGTGTTTGTGTAAAAAAACTAATTTAAATGTTTTAAAAAATATATAATAATAATAATAATAATAATAATAATAATAATAATATCCAAATGATATACAATACTCCTACGTAAATAGACATGACTAGTATACCAGACAAACACATAAAAAGTATATATTATAAATGACACACATGAAGGATTACATACAAAGTCCAGGATACTGTGGTTGAGAAAGCAGAAGGGACAAATATGTGAATAAATGAATATCTCTCAGGGGGTGTAAACCCAGAGAGGTAATAACAGGGGTAGTACAGTGAGGGGAAAAAAGGATTTGATCCCCTGCTGATTTTGAACTTTTGTCCACTGACAAAGAATTGATCAGTCTATAATTTTAATGGTAGATGCATTCTAACAGTGAGAGACAAAATAACAAAACAAAAAAATAAATACAGAAAAACGCATGTCGAAAAAGTTATAAATTGCTTTGCATGGCAATGAGTGAAATAAGTTAGGGGAGGCCTGTTCTTAGACTGGTCATTTCTTTGTCTGTGGGCAAACATTCAAAATCAGCAGGGGATCAGATACTTTTCCCCTCTCTGTAGTAAGCGAATAAAATGTAACTTTTATCACTTTCTCGTACTAAACTAGATCAGACAAAATCCAAAATGATATTTACAAAAATATATAAACAAATAAACTAAGTGGAAAGAATATATATAGAGATAAAAAAAAATATATAGAATAGATAGAGGTAGACCCATTCTATATATCATGAAGAGCAGCACACTATGAGCAGTATACAGGAATGGTATGCTATCCGAAGTGTTAACAGAAGTTAGATACAATGTACACTATGAGCAGTATACAGGAATGTTATACAATATATTAGAGTGTTATCTGAAGTGTTAACAGAAGTTAGATACAATGTACACTATGAGCAGTATACAGGAGTGTTATACAATGTATCAGAGTGCTATCTGAGGTGTTAACAGAAGTTAGATACAATGTACACTATGAGCAGTATACAGGAATGTTATACAATGTATGCCCAGCACAGATGTCCCCAGGTAACCCTGTAGCTAGTCTGTGCCTTCAAGGGCACCTGCACTGTTATGGATAAAGCTCACTATCTAGTGCTGTCTGCCAAACTGAGATTATCCTGCTGTGTTACTATTAAATTGGGCAGGAATCAGAACGTCAGCATCAGTGGAGTACAGTTCCCTTAAATTGAACTAATAATCTCTGGACAGAAAATACAGCAGTGCAGAGATAACTGTGACATGTAAAGGAAAAATAGATGTGCCGCTCAGGCTAGTTTGTAACAAAACGAATAATGGTCAGGTAGCTATTGGTATGTAAAAGCTGAGCCAAGCTGGTCATCAAGCGGGGGAGAGTGCCCCAGAACACACAAAGGTTTAATGCGGCACAGTCATGGCTGCATCTGTAATTTTTGAAACCCCCTTCCCAACAGCAATACATTTTATTGTCACCCCAAACGCCTCTGTCCCCCATTTCACATTTGTTTACTTCTTTATTTCATCTCTGGATCTATCTCCTAGGTGCCATCATCTTAGTGTTCCCATATGAAGATCCTGTGGGACCCGTCTTCTGCCAACGCTGTGAAATTCCCATACAGACTTCGGCATTTGCTTTTCTCTGAAATTCAGATTGGGATATTGGCTATTCCTTCATTCATCAGAAAGACAAATTAATAAATAGAAATTACAAAGAATGAACGAAGATTGAAGACCAGCTCAGTTTAGTATTATGTTATAATAGAAACGGCAGATTGCTGTGCTCCCCCCACTTCCTAAATCACCCCATGCCCCCCCCCCCTTCCCTCTATAGGGGTCAATATGACCCTCATATTAGCATTAGGGAGGTTAAAATCTCTCTCTTGCTCCTACTTGCTATGCCGCGAGTAGGGGCATGTTACTAAACAGTTAGCAGCCACTGGCTGCTCACTGTTGTAAAAAATGAAACCCTCAAATCCAATAAAGGGGGGATGTAACGGATCGCCTGGCACCCCGACTTGGTACCTCCGTTAATGGATGCTCCTAGCGCTCCTGAGGACTTCAAGCACTGCAGCAGACACCACAACCACCGACTCTGAGAAGCATAGGAATCCTCTCTAGCATATGAATGCTGTATACAGCCGAATAGGAAAAACCATACAAATAGGTTTACACTCCTAGCAGTCAAACTGGAACAGCATACAACGAATCCTCCCCCAATAATGAGACGACACTCCACTTTGAGGGTTAAGCAGGAACTCTGGACTGGCTCATGCAGCCTGGCTTTTATTTCCAACTCACACATACAGGCCACACCCAGGGGGAGGCATAAAAGAACCAATGACATAGATGTTACCTCCCACACATCCCCTCCCCTTAGTGTGACACATAATCCCATTATTCATACAGTTTAAAATATACTTTTTACACAATATTTATAACTTCAAAACCATACATCACATTCACACAAAATTACATATCCACAATCAATCCATTCAGGGGAACAACTTATTAAAAAATGGCATGGATCAGACCAGGGGTTCAAAAGTTACTAAAAGTATCTTTTAAAACCCCTAGCTTTCCAGGGCCTTCTCTGTGCTGGAGAAGTAATCCAATTATCTCCCAGCACAGAGACAGACTCCATTAAGCACATGGGGACACAAAGACAGTAAAACACTTTAAAATACATAAATTCACCTTTTACACATAACACACAGACATTTCACCTATCCCCAGATAGCTGGGATCTGCGCGCACAAAACTACCGAATAGCGCGCAGATCCTACTCACACAGTACAATTGCCATGGAGCTAAAGTCTTTCCCATAGTCTTTCATTATGAATAGGCTCCATGGTATAGCTATCTGGGGTATCACATTCCCATAAAGTCTGGTCCATAGTCCAAAGGCAAGAGGCGGCAATCGGCCCCCTCCAAGGACACGTGGCGAGGTCGGTTTCGCCACAATCCCAAAAAGTCCCAATATGTCCATCGATGATTTTAAAAGGGCCAGTTGCAGCAATATAAAGTACAATATGCCCCAAATAACCCAGGGGCCATAGTCAGCAGGTAGGAGGCTAGCAAACAGGCTTCTCCAGGGCCCAGTGGCGAGGTTGGTTTCGCCACAGGGGACTTCTCACATGTAATTGATATTTGGTCCCCCCCTAGCCAGGCCCAAGTGACACACACACCTTTTGTCCAAGTGGATGGGGAGGGGAAGTATTCTACCCAATTGGAGGAGATTATCCTCAAAGAATGTCCCTCATTTTATCTAGCCTCCAAAGTGCATCAAGTCAAGCAGAAGGCATGTGACAATAATGGAATAAATATGAAGAAGTAAATAAAGCCAGATCACAGGTATAATAAAATATTTCTGGCATAACAGGCTAATCAGTAGAATAAATGAATCACACAGAGTAAAAGCACAGAAGGCACGTCAATAAAAGTGGTGTCACAAGAATCCTAAGTAGCAAGTTAGAGAGGGTAATTAAAACAGAAATTGGGTAAGTGAGTATGGAACATATGTGAGTATAATCCGCTGTAATAAATAATGTCCTAATAAATCCAACTTAAAGAGAAAGAACTATAATATGGAAAACAGAGATAAAAAGATGGCGCGAAAAATATTAAAATATCATATATAAAAAAAACAGTGTGCAAACCGAAAAAAAACACCAAAGTGTATAGTCACTATATAACACTTACATATAAAGATAAAACAACAGGAGATATGGTGATTGCGCACACGGTAAATTATATCCTTGTATAAAATGAGATCCCTAGGTTCTGTAAATATAAAAGACCATCATAGGGTAATACATCTCAATATAAATACACAATTATAAAACTTGGAAAAACTCACAATATTTAGAGCCTTTCTGAGTTGGCTCTAAACTTTAGAAGCAGATATATCAATCTGATATGGATTTGGATGTGTAGGTCCCTTGGAAAACGTCTATAGTCTTCTCTTTTATAAAAGTCAGGAACCAGGTTACCAAATGAATAAAAGGTAAGTACTTTTATTAAAACAAAAATAAAATAAAGCACAACGCATTTCGACCTAATACAATAGGTCTTCCTCAGGTGCATAACATAAACAGTACCACAACATTCTTATATAGCATACATAATGAATAAAATTACATTACAAACATTAACAGCTGTGTGATTGATGGTCCGTTATTGGCATAGTCACTTTACAATTTTTTTCCACCCTTCTATCCCTGGTTTAATAATCACAAACGTATTCTATGTTTTATACATTTTTTATTGTTGCTATTATCCTTTAATATTTTTTCAATTATATAATGTGATTCTACCATTTACACACTGTTACTTTTTTCTTTATTTTACTCTTGTAATAACCGGATGAAAAATGGACTTCGTTCCTATGGGAACACTATGTTTATATGCACTTTATTATACGGCCGTATGAAGAACTATACATCCACGCCCCTTTTGAACTACGTGACCGGAGCCGTGTCACGTGACCGGAGCCGGGCGAAACCGGAAGTGTTCATTTCCATTGAGACTGCAAAGATGCGCGGCCATCATTGTTTTCCTATCTAAGCCTGCATCCAATATCTGATTAAAATCTCCAGCCAAGAGTACTTTGCCTTGCTCTTCCTTATCTATCTTGTTCAATAGATCTAAAAAGTATTTATTTGATGGACTGTTTGGAGCATAAACATTGACCAACGTAAACAGTTCATTCTGTATCTCAACTATAAGTATGAGAACTCTTGCTTCATTATCAACCTCTATATCGTCACGTATCAAAATGGCTACCCCTCTTTTCCTTTCATTTTCTAGAGATGTGCAGACCACTGCTGAGAACTTTGACTCTGGACACCCATCTCAGAAATCAAATCCTGTGTGAAAAACCCTTACCACGAGTATAAAGTCCATCCATTTAAAACTTGGATGGAGCTAACAAAGCTGAACCTTGACTTCTCCCCACCTATATCCTTTGAGTTTAATTTAGAGGAAGGGAGGGAGGCAGAGAGGGAGGGAGGGAGGGGAGGGGGGGAGAAGACAAAAAACATCTCTCTTCTAGCGTGTACATCTTCATTTCTGTTTCATAACCGTGCTATGTGAACAGTACTTACTGATTATATATATATTTGTGTACGGGATTATGGAAGGGGCGCACATTAAAGTGTGTGTAGTTTTTAATATATAAGAGTCGGTTGAGGTGTGCCGAAACCGACGCGAGGTTAGGCCTGCAAAAAAAGGGCCCACCTGGGTATAATGATATATAAAGAGGGTGTGGTGGGAGGGAATTTCCAAAATCCTCGAAGACAGGTGAGTAAGGGGTTTGCTGGGTTTAAATAGGGTTAAAATCCCTCCCACAACTTCAGGCATACGCCTTCTATTTGTGTACGGGATTATGGAAGGGGCGCACATTAAAGTGTGTGTAGTTTTTAATATATAAGAGTCGGTTGAGGTGTGCCGAAACCGACGCGAGGTTAGGCCTGCAAAAAGAGGGCCAAAAAGTATGTAACATTTATTAATCATAACGACATCATTTAGACATATTATAGAAAGCGAGCCTGATTTCTTCACTGGACTTGGAATGAACCGGTCGTATGCCGAGGACTTCCAGCGTCCCCTCTTCTCTACAAGATGAGTTGGAACTTGACAACTAGAGGCTGCTGAGGCGGCCCTAATACGGAATGAATGTCCCGAGAAGGAAATTGGATTGAGGCCAAGACTAATAAACGAGGAGCGAATGTATAGCATGAACTGTTTGAGAGATGTGCCAAAAATTGTGCAAGCAACCATTATAATCGGAACGCATGTATTACCTTGAACCACATATAATACTTACACATATCGTAAGCCATAGAGTACGTTTGCTTAGTATTATCGGACAAATCTTACCTGCGTAGACTCTAACTCCAGGCATGATCGATACCTTTTTTGACCTGCAGAGGAAATCTGGACTGCGTGTTCTTTTATTCCAACCGTTACATTTAAGCAAGGTCCGACTTCAGGACTTCGGAAGTGGCTAAGGCGGAGGATACTGCAGGGGACTTGAGACGACAGGGTTAGCGTTTATTAAAGATAATACGATACCTGAAGCTAGCTGTTGTAGCGTGCTGTGAGGAGGAAGGAAACGTAAAAAGTTAAAATTATGCAAGACTCCGATGCCCATTGAATTTCTCGTGTAGTAGAGCTGCTAGCTAATGGGAACCAATTAAGGACTATCCCGTAAGAGTTGAGGCCGTGCCAGTAGCCCTGTGTTTGAGAAAGGCCCTACCTATGATTTGGGCCATGTGGACCCGTACCAACTACGCGTGGCAGGGTATTAACCTCTTGTGGACGAGCGTCAACCTGACCGTAAACGTGTGATTACCTGCAGTAAACCACAGCGAAAAAAGGACTGTAACCGGCACCTAATGAAACTAACTGTCGTGATGTGAACCGAAGAATAGAATGCAGAGCCGTGACTCACCGTAGGGAAATATTTGCACAAGAGAGGAACCTGAAAAGGCGCTTCGATTGTAGTTTAAATTCGAAGACGATATGTGTTTGTATAGCAAGTACCCTATAGCAGTTACTTGGTAGGCGCGAGATCGTAAAAGTTTGTATTATAGGATGCGTAAGGTGTTACAACTTAAATCGAAACATCCAGCATGACCGAAAGTAACTCCTGATGGACTTCTTAAAGTTAAATAAAGTGAAACGTGAACAACATCAAATGCGTGATGAATGAATTGGATGCGCATGGAGGACCCTGTGAACGCCAAGCGTGCAGACAAGTCCCTAATTAGTAGATTAAGGATTTGATCGGTATACGTTTGGTCGAAACGGAGGCAGAGTGAAGCCTGGATGTTCGATATGAAACAAGTGGGAATTCTGTTTACCCGGTCTAATCGGATTGCTAAAGCTTATCCTGCATTGCTTGTATAGGTGACTTAGACGTGAAAACTAAGTGAGAGTATGAGTCGACAAATTATAATTTAGAACTCAACGTACCAAATGCCCCCCAATATGTTGTGAAGTAACAAAATGTATAACTGTAATACATGAGTCTGGAGGCAGTCACTGTATGCACGTCAGCGCCTGGAGGACCTGACGACGGTCCAATACAAGGCCAAACCTGTACGACGTGTAACGTGAAAGGCAACGTGGGACCCAACATACGTATTTAACTGAAAATATGTAAGAAATGCCTGAAACAAGTTGTTGAAAGGAACCGCTGGTCTAGGTGACTACTAGCTCGGCCTGGGCACGTAGTGTATGTGGTACTTGAGGATCACCAGCAAGTGACAGGTTGGGGTAATATGTATATATGGCATCCTCGTACTGCTATAACTAAGTATCTAGCGGAGCCATAGCCCGTAAGAGATAACGTATTGAAAGCACAGGAATTAGCCTAGCATGAATGTTCTGACAAACTGTTTGGATCACTGTAAGAGTATGTAACACACAATCGAAACTAAAGCGGGAAATAAAGCGCTAGGATGTCAGATTTGGTTATAAGATCTAAAACATAGTGATTATGCGTGATGGGTCTGTAGTGTGCCGACCCCCCAGCGCACTAGGGGTGCGAGCGTGAGTGTGAGTGAGTGTGGGCTGGCTGACTAGCTAGTGCCGCGATGCGGCGAAACGATTACTCTAGGTTGGTGACAGGTGAGGCCCTGCTATTTGCCAAGCGGCTTGAGAGGCTCTATCTATGCGTTGGCGCGAGGGGGCAGTGTGGCCACTGGACGGCGTGGCGGGGTGTCGGCCTCTCGGTGAAAGTTAAACATAAGATAGAATGGGAGTGACAGATGAGGCCCTCTCTATGCCACCATGCGAGGCGACTAACTATGATTTGGCCCGAGGGGCAAAGTACCTCCAAGTATGAGGATGGGTGTTGGCCTCGCGGGACCACTAACCTATGGCAAAGAAGCCAGGGGGAATAACAACTAGTGGACACCTAGGAACCTGACAGCCAGCCGTTGCTAACTAAGAGGGAAGGTCAGTACGTGAAAGAGGACATGCCACGGAACGAAAAGCGGGTGGTAATGAGTTAGGATCATACAGCTGGACCGAAACTGGATTGCCCTGTGAGCATGTCGGGGTCCAGATGGTCGGGACGTATGAACAAGAATGTGTGTATGAATCGTATGTATGGCCCTCGGGGTCCATGGTGCCATATCGCGGCCCTGGTTTGTAATGTAAAACGAGTTTCAATTTTTTTTTTTTTTACGCGAACAGCAAAGACCTGATGTTTCTGAGATACAGCTTAGGGAGAGGAAACGCCCAACTAGTATAAAAACGCCGAACTTTGTATGAAGTGAAACATCGTTGTAACGAGAGAGAGAAACGGATACACGTATCAAGTGAAATCGCTGGCCATGTAGCCATTGGTATTTAGTATGCAGAATACCTACATACTAGCCGTTCTATTTATTTGGACGGAAATGTCGTAAAGAAGTATACCATGAAATAGACTGAACATTAACTGGTTAAGGAAGCTTTAAGAAATAATGAAAAGTGTACTAGATGAACAACCGTGTACGAGTGCTAGTTGTACCTATCATGTAATGCACAAAACCAGGTACTTGAACAGCGGTAATGAATGAGACCCAGCCCCATACTCACGTCATTTTTAGAAAGGAATTTTACTAACCAGACTGAAACGGGAACACTACGTAAGTGTAGCAACGTATGTCGGTGCCCAATTATTCCCTTACGTCCGGCAATTAAAACGAAAAAAGACCGACTAACACTAAATAGGTATGTAGCTTTAAGAGACACAGCGACCGTATACTAGACGAATTTCCCTGCCATCATGAAAAGGAAAAAAAAGAAAATTGTAAAGTTTCCAGATAAACGATGGAAGTGTGAAGTCCACATTCCCCAGGTCTAACTGTTCAATTGGAATCTATACATCCTGGGTTATTTGAAACGTGAGATGTAGATTACTAGCAAAATATTTTATGTTGTCAAGAACACATTTCTTTTTTTTTCTTTTTTTTTTTTATGCGAAGAATGTGGAAACATACAAAACCAGTGTAAGACTGACCATTTGAGGAATAAAAAATTCGGTATGGCATAAAGGTTGACAGGACATTGTGTTATAAGATGCGAACAATTATTTAAATATAGCATGGTTTAATTAAATGGTGGAAATAAATGAAGGTGAGGACTAGTGGTTCAGTTGAATGCCATGGGGAAGGGGTTCAGTACCATGGTGAGTGCGTGGATAGCGCTGAGGCTGGGTGACGTGAGTTAGTGTCGTTCATGTACGCGTGGTCGTAGTGCATAGGAGTCGGTCGTGGAAGACCTGTGTTAGTTAAGGTTCCGCACTAGGACAGTCGGGGTTGCGGTCTCGTCATTTCTAGTGAGTACGAAAGGTGGGGCGCCGCTCCTGTGTTGCGTGAATCCCCGTACCCTATGGTTGTAGGTGGTGCATGGTTTGTTAAGCGTCAGTAAGATGCTATGCGATCGTTGTGCCTTGCACTCTGGTGCAATGAATATAATGGCAACATTTAAATTCGAATAGCAGAGTTTTGAACATAACCAAGTGAGAGATTTTTTTTTTTTTTTTTTTTTTTTACCAGCTTAGCCATTTTGTTTTTAATTGCCCAATTAAACATAACTCATGACAGTCTAATATTTTTTAACAATCACCAGACTACGACATTAACGAGTGCACTAACATTAATTTTTTTTTTTTCAACCACTGTTAAAAGAAACCATTAGCTTTTTCGCCCAGTACAATGTCAAAAGCGTCTGTTTGTTCTCGTAACCTGTACGGCACTAAAAGTGTTCCTCTTGATCAGCGCGATGACCTAGACTTCACTATTTTGCTCAACAGACACACTGCTAAGGTCTGCCAGCTTTCTCAGCCTGTGCACTAACAGAGGGGTCCACTTGGTCTCGCAATATGTACAGAAGAAGAATGATCAATTAGCTCTTTCAGTCTTCCCCTTTACTGTACAATGCTCAAAGAGACAAATAGAACAATACCCAAAATTCTGAAATACATTTCACAGTCCATTTGATATAATTAGCCTCGTAGGCAAACAGACCAAGCCACCCAAGCTTCTATTACATACATGAATAGCCATGCTAAAATATAGAATTTGCCATTAGTTGTGTACGGGAGCTGCAGTTCCCAACATCGTTTTAAAATGCTATGAACACGTAATTTCACTCGACAATAGAGATTCCCCGAAGCGAGAAAGTAAACGTGTCTATGCAAAATCCGAAGTGTGTTTGCCGAAAAAAAAATAAAAATACTCACGATTGGAAACTAGCTGAAACGCCGAGGAACGTGTACTCGTGTCGAGGCGGAAATGACGTCAGAAGGTCTGCGCTACCCGGAAGAGGAATTTCCGAAATCGTCGAAGACAGGTGAGTAAGGGGTTTGCTGGGTTTAAATAGGGTTAAAATCCCTCCCACAACTTCAGGCATACGCCTTCTATATATATATATATAATTCAAAGTGTCAAAAAAATATTTTTCCCTTTTCCCCTTCCCCTACCGCCTTCCTTTATACTTAATAAACTTAGTAAACTGTTAGCGTGAATTTGTACATTTCTATCTTGTGACCTTACTACAAGAACAATGCTTATATTATTCTCATACACCATATTGACTATCGCTATCACCTTATATTAGATACTTTTACTTCTCAAAAACTTCAAAATTGCCTCGATGGTAATAGTATAGAAAAAAAATGAATAATAATGTATGTGTATACAAACAGAGAAAGGACTTCATTATTCTACTGCTCAATCTCTACTCCAACGTTTTGTGATATTGTCTTCTTGTGTCCATTATTTTGTAAATAGTGCTGGGTGAATATATATACCATGTTCTCAATTGGGGTCATTAATATGAGTTTTATATATCTCCCTAAATCCTATTCTATTTCTATAAATCTCCTTACCATACTATGTGCTTGGTGCTTTCTTCTCACCAATTTAAACTAATTGACTCCATTTTTAATTAAATCCAATCTCTATATATTTTAAAACGTGTATTGTGCTCCTATATTGACCTCACGCTTGCCTTTTGGCCATATTGTATTCACCTCCTCCCTCCGAACGTTGCAGCCCCATAGCTCATACCCAGGATTTTATCTTCCTCTAAGTCCGATACGCCTATTTACGGGGCTGACTCATTTATATAATCTTTCTCTACTCCATCTTGTGTTTTATCATAGTATAAGGAAAATAAATAAGTAGCTGGGAATAAGAGAGATAAAGACAAGAAAGAAAAAAACCCTCTGAATAGTATGCGTTCATATTCCTTATCTCCCTCCCACACCCCCGTCTTTGCCCCCTGTTTTAACCATTTCATTATTTCATTCACTGTATCTGTAACGGACCGTTTCCGCATATGAGGGGTTAAAATCCGTTTAGGCGATAATCCCCTTTTCTCAGAAAGGCACAGCTACTGCAGAACATCAGAACTCACGAACTGGATATAGGTGAATAAGGTAGCACTCCAGCTGGAACCTCACAAATAGCTGCTAGCAGATGAATAGGAAAAGCAGACATCAGCTTACACTCCTAGCAGTCAAATCTCCAACAGCATACAGTGAATCCCCCCAAGAACGAGACAAGGCTCCGTGTTGAAGGTCAAGCAGTGGTCTGAGGTGCTGGGCACCCAGCCTGGTTTTTATTACATGAGTACACATACAGGCCACACCCAGGGGGAGGCATAAAATAACCAATAACATAGATGTTACCTCCCACACATCCCCTCCCCTTAGTGTGACACTTAATCCCATTATGTGTACAGTTCAAAATATACTTTTACACAACTTTCATAACTTTAAAACCATACATCACATTCACATAAAAATACATATCCACAATCAATCCATTCAGGGGAACAACATATTAAAAAATGGCATGAATCCGACCAGGGGTTCAAATGTTACTAAAAGTATCTTTTATTCCCCCTGGCTCAAACAGTAAAAGTAAAACATCCCCACAATGCATCCTGGCTTCCTCCCTTCTGCCCTGGAGATAATTGGAGAAGAAATCTAATTATCCAGGACTAGAGGCAGACTCCATTAACCACATGGTTGCAAAACAACATAAATCTCTTTAAAATACATAAAGTCACTTTTTATACATTAAACACAGACATTTAACATATCCCCAGATAGCTCAGGTCTGCGTGCACATTATTAGGTGAATGGCACGCAGACCACACAAATACAGTTTAATTGCCATGGAGCCAAAGTCTTTCCCATAGTCTTTCATTATATGAATAGGCTCCATGGCATAGCTATCTGGGGGGTATCACTGCTCACACAGGGCAAGTACCGAATGGCCCCACTGTATTTAAAGGGCCAGAATGAGTGACATGCACTCTGTTAGGGCCGAATACTGTTTGTAAAGGGCCCAATCTCCCAGGGCCATAGTCCAAAGGCAGCAGGCGGGCAACCAGGCTTCTCCAGTTCTCAGTGGCGAGGTTGGTTTCGTCACATCTCTCCCCCTTTCCAAAAAGACTAACAGGGTACCTGACCTCCTGCCAGTCAGTGCCCTTGTTAGTCCAGCAACCCACCCACAAAGCAGAAACATCAGTACAGCCCACCCACAATAAATAGTTACTACACCTGGGTAGAGGAGAAAGTTGTCCATGTCCAGGTGCCTCACCCCGGCTGTGCAGGGGACTGGTAGGCTGCCTTGGTGGGTTGCTGAGTGGGCAGAGACCAGCGGTACTCTGTCCTGATGCCAGCACTACCACCGGAGTAGTCTGGTTGGAGCCTGGTTGCTGGAGACGGATTGTCTCCCCCTTCGTTGCATAGCTCTGCTGCTGAATGGGGAGACCGGTTGTCTCCCCCTTGGATACATAGTTCTGTCGTGGGGGGGTAGGACCGACCATCCCTACCCCCTGTGTGGTAAGTGCAGAGACCACGGTCCCATCTGCACTGGTGGGGGACTTACAGTCTCCCCCTGGTACATTAAACTGCCGCTGGGGAGAGGGGGTAACAAGCTCCTCTCCCGATAGAACACTCTGCCCTTTAATAATCCGCCGCTGGGGAGAGGTGGTAATAAGCTCCTCTCCCATGCATACTTCCATCATCTGCGGAGGGAGACCGACCGTCTTTTCTCCTAATACAGTGTCCTGCTGTTGGGGAAAGGAGACTGGGCTCCCAATTCCCAAAAAGTCACGCTGCTGCTGGGGGGTAGGACCAACTACCTCTGCCCCCTGTAACTCAGCCTGCCGCTGGGGAGGGAGGACGCTGCTCTCCTCTCCCTCTACTTCACACTGCCGCTGGGGAATGGAGACTGGGCTCCCAATTCCCAAAAAATCATGCTGCTGCTGGGGAGTAGGACCAACTACCTCTGCCCCCTGTAACTCAGCCTGCCGCTGGGGAGGGAGGACGCTGCTCTCCTCTCCCTGCATTTCACACTGCCTTCCCGGCATATCACTCTGCTGCTGGGGGGTAGGACCAACTACCTCTGCCCCCTGTAACTCAGCCTGCCGCTGGGGAGGGAGGACGCTGCTCTCCTCTCCCTGCACTTCACACTGCCTTCCCGGCATATCACTCTGCTGCTGGGGGGTGGGACCAACTACCTCTGCCCCCTGTAACTCAGCCTGCCGCTGGGAAATGGAGACTGGGCTCCCAATTCCCTGCAGGGCCGGTGGAGAGACCTCGGTCCCATCTCTACAGGCCACCTGGGGTTCTTCCCAGTAAATCTCTACAATATCTTCCCAGCGGAAGGGGTCTGGATCTGGGTCTGTCACCTTACTGTCCTGCTGAGCCTTCCCAATGAAGCGGAAGAGATCTTGGTAGTTTTGCTCCAGTTCCCACTCCAGGGCTGCTAGGTGAGCCAGGTCTTGCTCTACCTCATGGGGGTCATCCCACTCATGCCTAGCCTCCCTCTCATAGAAAATGTCCTGCAGTCTGGTTTGCGCAGGGCTCCCGAAGCCAGGCTCTGCAAAGGACTCCCATAACAAGCCAGGACCATCAAACTCCTCTCCCTCTGGCTTGTCATGTTCGGCTGTCCAGGGTATATACTGTGCCATATACCACCAGAGCGCCTGGTAGGCATCCTCCAGCCATAGCTCCTGCCATACCCGGTGCTCTAGTTCCTTCACCCATTCTTCCAGGGGCTGCTCTCCCAGGAAGGGCATCCGCAGGGCCACTTGCTTCTGCAACCGCTGCTCTTCACTGGGGAGACTCTCACCCCGCTGGTATTGTACATTATCCAGGGCCTGGTACCAGATGCCTTTCCTTATTGCATCCCGGTCATCCATGTCACCCTTATTGTACTCCACTGCTGGTTCCATCCTGGTGCTGTCAGGGTCGCTGTACTCAGACATGCGTTGCCCTCAAATTGTAAATCCAAAGAAATGGTGTTCTGTAGCTGTCCTTCTGGCTGTAGGAACGATCCCGCCGCTTGCCACCAATTGTAACGGACCGTTTCCGCATATGAGGGGTTAAAATCCGTTTAGGCGATAATCCCCTTTTCTCAGAAAGGCACAGCTACTGCAGAACATCAGAACTCACGAACTGGATATAGGTGAATAAGGTAGCACTCCAGCTGGAACCTCACAAATAGCTGCTAGCAGATGAATAGGAAAAGCAGACATCAGCTTACACTCCTAGCAGTCAAATCTCCAACAGCATACAGTGAATCCCCCCAAGAACGAGACAAGGCTCCGTGTTGAGGGTCAAGCAGTGGTCTGAGGTGCTGGGCACCCAGCCTGGTTTTTATTACATGAGTACACATACAGGCCACACCCAGGGGGAGGCATAAAATAACCAATAACATAGATGTTACCTCCCACACATCCCCTCCCCTTAGTGTGACACTTAATCCCATTATGTGTACAGTTCAAAATATACTTTTACACAACTTTCATAACTTTAAAACCATACATCACATTCACATAAAAATACATATCCACAATCAATCCATTCAGGGGAACAACATATTAAAAAATGGCATGAATCCGACCAGGGGTTCAAATGTTACTAAAAGTATCTTTTATTCCCCCTGGCTCAAACAGTAAAAGTAAAACATCCCCACAATGCATCCTGGCTTCCTCCCTTCTGCCCTGGAGATAATTGGAGAAGAAATCCAATTATCCAGGACTAGAGGCAGACTCCATTAACCACATGGTTGCAAAACAACATAAATCTCTTTAAAATACATAAAGTCACTTTTTATACATTAAACACAGACATTTAACATATCCCCAGATAGCTCAGGTCTGCGTGCACATTATTAGGTGAATGGCACGCAGACCACACAAATACAGTTTAATTGCCATGGAGCCAAAGTCTTTCCCATAGTCTTTCATTATATGAATAGGCTCCATGGCATAGCTATCTGGGGGGTATCACTGCTCACACAGGGCAAGTACCGAATGGCCCCACTGTATTTAAAGGGCCAGAATGAGTGACATGCACTCTGTTAGGGCCGAATACTGTTTGTAAAGGGCCCAATCTCCCAGGGCCATAGTCCAAAGGCAGCAGGCGGGCAACCAGGCTTCTCCAGTTCTCAGTGGCGAGGTTGGTTTCGTCACAGTATCATAATATCCCGTCTTGTCCTCCGTCATTACTATTAGTCTGGTTGGGAACCCCACCTATATTTTATTTAGATTTGCCTCAGGATAGCAATTGCTGGCATGAATTGTTTGCTTGTTTTTCTTGTCTTGAAGGACAGGTGTGGACATATTTTTATATCTTTACATTTCCATTCTTTTATTGTGCTTTGTCTTGCTGCATGCTACGTGTGGCAGCAGATAAATATTTCTCTTGGAGCCACTTGTGATGTGTTCCATGGTATATTTTTCTCAGATCTGCATAATTGCCTTGCACCTCTTGTTTTATCTGCTCTGTAACTAAAAACATGACTTCAGATATTCCGGCGTCACAGATTGTTGTTTTTCCGATATCCAATCGTTTTCTATATTTTCCTGTATATCTCCTTTTTGTTTCATTGACAGACTTTTATTTAGGGTTACTATCTGTAAAACATAAACGCAAAAATTAAAAAGAAGAGGAAACAAATAATAATAAAAAAAACAACTAGAATATTTTTAAAAATTTCACCACCATGAAAAATACAAAAATATTCCCCAAATAATCTAACGTCTCACTTTAATGTAATTGTATCATAGTAGTTCTACTGACAGAAACTGATTTAGGGAGAAAGACTCGCTGTTTGATCAGATCATTGCCAAGATCCCACTGTATGTTTAACAAATGGGTTGCTGGATCCTGTTGTATCAGTAGAAGCGCGGTGTCTGCTACAATCTGCATTTTGAGCTCATTGCAGGTTAAGAGATAAATCTGGTCGTCCTAGTTAGAATCAGGGGCAGCACTTTATATTAGGGTGTGCACTCTATGAAAAATACTGTCTCAACATTAAAATGTAAAATCAATCATTTCAAAAAACGGGATAGAAAGCATTATTGCTGTAGTAATGACCAGGTATATTGAGAGAAACACCCTTTTCCCCATAAAAACATATAATCAGTAATGTGTCTGGGTGTATAACAAAGCTCCACCGCAATAATCCTCCCAGTAATGTGTCTGGGTGTATAACAGAGCTCCACCGCAATAATCCTCCCAGTAATGTGTCTGGGTGTATAACAGAGCTCCACAGCAATAATACTCCCAGTAATGTGTCTAAGTGTAAAACAGAGCTCCACAGCAATAATACTCCCAGTAATGTGTCTGGGTGTATAACAGAGCTCCACAGCAATAATACTCCCAGTAATGTGTCTGAGTGTATAACAGAGCTCCACAGCAATAATACTCCCAGTAATGTGTCTGAGTGTATAACAGAGCTCCACAGCATTAATACTCCCAGTAATGTGTCTGTGTATAACAGAGCTCCACAGTAATAATACTCCCAGTAATGTGTCTGAGTGTATAACAGAGCCCCACAGCAATAATACTCCCAGTAATGTGTCTGAGTGTATAACAGAGCTCCACAGCAATAATACCCCCAGTAATGTGTCTGTGTATAACAGAGCTCCACAGTAATAATACTCCCAGTAATGTGTCTGAGTGTATAACAGAGCCCCACAGCAATAATACTCCCAGTAATGTGTCTGAGTGTATAACAGAGCTCCACCGCAATAATACTCCCAGTAATGTGTCTGGGTGTATAACAGAGCTCCACAGTAATAATACTCCCAGTAATGTGTCTGAGTGTATAACAGAGCCCCACAGCAATAATACTCCCAGTAATGTGTCTGAGTGTATAACAGAGCTCCACCGCAATAATCCTCCCAGTAATGTGTCTGGGTGTATAACAGAGCTCCACAGTAATAATACTCCCAGTAATGTGTCTGAGTGTATAACAGAGCCCCACAGTAATAATACTCCCAGTAATGTGTCTGAGTGTATAACAGAGCCCCACAGTAATAATACTCCCAGTAATGTGTCTGAGTGTATAACAGAGCTCCACAGCAATAATACTCCCAGTAATGTGTCTGAGTGTATAAAAGAGCTCTACAGCAATAATACACACTGTAAGGTGTCCGAGTGTATAACAGAGCTCCACCACAATAATCCTCCCAGTAATGTGTCTGAGTGTATAACAGAGCTCCACAGCAATAATACTCCCAGTAATGTGTCTGAGTGTATAACAGAGCTCCACAGCAATAATACTCCCAGTAATGTGTCTTAGTATATAACAAAGCTCCACAGCAATAATATTCCTAGTAATGTGTCTGAGTGTATAACAGAGTTCCACAGCAATAATACTCCCAGTAATGTGTCTGAGTGTATAACAGAGTTCCACAGCAATAATACTCCCAGTAATGTGTCTGAGTGTATAACAAAGCTCCACAGCAATAATACTCCCAGTAATGTGTCTGAGTGTATAACAGAGCTCTGCGGTAATAATACTCCCAGTAATGTGTCTGAGTGTATAACAGAGCTCCACAGCAATAATACTCCCAGTAATGTGTGTGAGTGTATAACAGAGCTCTGCAGCAATAATACTCCCAGTAATGTGTCTGAGTGTATAACAGAGCTCCACAGCAATAATACTCCCAGTAATGTGTCTGAGTGTATAACAGAGCTCCACAGCAATAATAATCCCAGAAATGTGTCTGAGTGTATAACAGAGCTTCACAGCAATAATACTCCCAGTAATGTGTCTGAGAGTATAACAGAGCTCCACAGTAATAATATTCCCAGTAATGTGTCTGAGTGTATAACAGAGCTCCACAGCAATAATACCCCCAGTAATGTGTCTGAGTGTATAACAGAGTTCCACAGCAATAATACTCCCAGTAATGTGTCTGAGTGTATAACAAAGCTCCACAGCAATAATACTCCCAGTAATGTGTCTGAGTGTATAACAGAGTTCTGCGGTAATAATACTCCCAGTAATGTGTCTGAGTGTATAACAGAGCTCCACAGCAATAATACTCCCAGTAATGTGTCTGAGTGTATAACAGAGCTCCACAGCAATAATACTCCCAGTAATGTGTCTGAGTGTATAACAGAGCTCCACAGCAATAATACTCCCAGTAATGTGTCTGAGTGTATAACAGAGCTCCACAGCAATAATACTCCCAGAAATGTGTCTGAGTGTATAACAGAGCTTCACAGCAATAATACTCCCAGTAATGTGTCTGAGTGTATAACAGAGCTCCACAGTAATAATACTCCCAGTAATGTGTCTGAGTGTATAACAGAGCTCCACAGCAATAATACTCCCAGTAATGTGCCTGAGTGTATGTGGCAAACCTAGCCACTTCAGACTATGGAACTAGATCCCTAAAGGTTGTCCTACACACTGCTGACATATTGTATTTGAATGTTCTTTGTATTCTGCCTTGAAATGTATGTTTGCATGTATTCCTATGGTATTCGTATGCTAGCGGCCGAAAGCCGCTGGCATTTACATGGTCGTTTCACGAACAGCAACTTTACCGGCTGTTCGTGAAATGAATTAGGTACCGAACCCAAGCCCACACACTTAGAGGCGTGTAGCACCAATTACCCGATTGCAACATTGTTGCAATCGGTAATTAAGTGGGTTCTTAGGTGGCCGTCGTTCGACTACCGACCACACGGCGGTCGGCCATCTTGGATCCTTTGTCTCCCCCAGCGGTGTTTGGTCATCGAGTGCATGGAACTAAAAACGGCTACTCGACGACACGAACACCGCTGTACTTCCAGGCTGTTCGGGAGCTCCGGTCTTCTCCTATTGTGGGACCCATCGGTGTTCGGTACTTTTGAAACGAACCAAATAAGTGAATGTATTTCGTGCAGCGTTCGGTTAGTTTAGCTGGGATCTGAGCGGTATTCACACAAAATGTACCCCCAGACCCCAGCTATCTACCGAATGTATGTTCGTGCAAATAAGACGAATATTGTTAGAGTTATGGATTTAAATGTGAAATGCCGGTTCTGCTGCACGAGGGGATAATCCACTTAACAGTATATTTCAGTGGGAGTATCCCTCTCGTGCAGCGGTGCCTGATGGGAGAAATGTACCAAATGTTAAGTCCCCCATGTAGTCCCTTACTGTATCACCCCTGCTTTGTCAGTAAGGAAACCCCTTGCATGGGGACTTGCATAAATACTGGAAGTTCTGAATAAAACTGCTAGTTGACTCCCAGACTGTGTTTCGTCCGGTTATTGGGAGGATTGGGGATATTGCCTTACTTTTCAGCGCTGACTGTGGATTTACCTGTAATACCAGCGGAGATCGTGGATTATAATATTGCACTCCGCTACAGTGTATAACAGAGCTCCACAGCAATAATACTCCCAGTAATGTGTCTGAGTGTATAACAAAGCTCCACAGCAATAATACTCCCAGTAATGTGTCTGAGCATATAACAGAGCTCCATAGCAATAATACTCCCAGTAATTTGTCTGAGTGTATAACAGAGCCCCACAGCAATAATACTCCCAGTAATGTGTCTGAGTGTATAACAAGGCTCCACAGCAATAATACTCCCAGTAATGTGTCTGAGCGTATAACAGAGCTCCATAGCAATAATACTCCCAGTAATGTGTCTGAGTGTATAACAGAGCTCCCCAGCAACAATACTCCCAGTAATGTGTCTGAGTGTATAACAAAACTCCACATCAATAATACTCCCAGTAATGTGTCTGAGTGTATAACAGAGCTCCACAGCAATAATACTCCCAGTAATGTGTGTGAGTGTATAACAGAGCTCCGCAGCAATAATACTCCCAGTAATGTGTCTGAGTGTATAACAGAGCTCCACAGCAATAATACTCCCAGTAATGTGTCTGAGTGTATAACAGAGCTCCACAGCAATAATACTCCCAGAAATGTGTCTGAGTGTATAACAGAGCTTCACAGCAATAATACTCCCAATAATGTGTCTGAGTGTATAACAGAGCTCCACAGTAATAATACTCCCAGTAATGTGTCTGAGTGTATAACAGAGCTCCACAGCAATAATACCCCCAGTAATGTGTCTGAGTGTATAACAGAGTTCCACAGCAATAATACTCCCAGTAATGTGTCTGAGTGTATAACAGAGTTCCACAGCAATAATACTCCCAGTAATGTGTCTGAGTGTATAACAGAGCTCCACAGTAATAATACTCCCAGTAATGTGTCTGAGTGTATAACAGAGCTCCACAGCAATAATACTCCCAGTAATGTGTCTGAGTGTATAACAGAGCTCCACAGCAATAATACTCCCAGAAATGTGTCTGAGTGTATAACAGAGCTTCACAGCAATAATACTCCCAATAATGTGTCTGAGTGTATAACAGAGCTCCACAGTAATAATACTCCCAGTAATGTGTCTGAGTGTATAACAGAGCTCCACAGCAATAATACTCCCAGTAATGTGTCTGAGTGTATAACAGAGTTCCACAGCAATAATACTCCCAGTAATGTGTCTGAGTGTTTAACAGAGTTCCACAGCAATAATACTCCCAATAATGTGTCTGAGTGTATAACAGAGCTCCACAGTAATAATACTCCCAGTAATGTGTCTGAGTGTATAACAGAGCTCCACAGCAATAATACCCCCAGTAATGTGTCTGAGTGTATAACAGAGCTCCACAGTAATAATACTCCCAGTAATGTGTCTGAGTGTTTAACAGAGTTCCACAGCAATAATACTCCCAATAATGTGTCTGAGTGTATAACAGAGCTCCACAGCAGTAACACTCCCAGAGTGTTTAACAAAGAAACATAGAATGTGACGGCAGATAAGAACCATTCGGCCCATCTAGTCTGCGCAGTTTTCTAAATACTTTCATTAGTCCCTGGCCTTATCTTATAGTTAGGATAGCCTTATGCCTATCCCACGCATGCTTAAACTCCTTCACTGTGTTAACCTCTACCACTTCAGCTGGAAGGCTATTCCATGCATCCACTACCCTCTCAGTAAAGTAATACTTCCTGATATTATTTTTAAACCTTTGCCCTCTAATTTAAGACTATGTCCTCTTGTGGTAGTTTTTCTTCTTTTAAATATAGTTATCTTACTGTGTTGATTCCCTTTATGTATTTAAATGTTTCTATCATATCCCCCCTGTCTCGTCTTTCCTCCATGCTATACATGTTAAGATCCTTTAACCTTTCCTGGTAAGTTTTATCCTGCAATCCATGAACCAGTTTAGTAGCCCTTCTTTGATATCGAAACCCCACAATACCAGATAAATGTGTTGCTAAAAACTGTAACTAATACAGGGAAAAGGGACACTTTTCTCTAGGGCAAACTGGCAAAATTCAGACATGTCAGTTTGTTTAAGAGGGATGGTAGATGCAGGAGATCAGAGAGTTAGAGATATTTGATTGAACTTTCTATACAAAGTAATTATATTATATGTATTTATAATACACAAGAACATTGAAAAATTGTTCTGGCTAGAGTTGAGCGGACACCTGTCCTCCCCCCTGGCCCCCATCCCTGAGGTGTGAATGGGGGCCATAAATAAAAATTGGGGGGACCTAATGTCCTCCCCCCCGGCCCCCACCCCTGTGCGGCGGGTGGGGGCCCTAAATAACAATAAGGGTGGGGGACCTAAGGTCACCCACCTCCCCCCAAAAAAAACTAACCCCTACCTACCCCCTCACCCTAAAAATAATGAGGAGGGGGCATTAACTAAGTATCTGTTAAAAAAGATAAAATAAAACTTACCATTTGATGTTTTCTTTCTTCTAAAATCTTATTTTTTCAGCCCCAAAAAAGGCCAAATCAAAATCCATAATAACCGCCGCACTTAAAAAATACATTAAAAAAAACGAGCGCAAAAAATAAAATAAAATCCATCTTCACCCATGTAGGGCTCCGTGCAGACTGAGCTCCGCAGGGTGGGGGAAGACTTATAAAGCCTTAACCCGCCCTGCAATTAGGCTCAGAGCACTCTGATTAGTGGGTTTAAGAGACTGACAGGTAAGCCTCTACATTTACCTGTCACAGCACTCTGATTGGATGGCTTGAAATCCACCAATCAGAGTGCTCTGTGTCATTTTACACAGCGTGGGAAAGTTCTTTGGAACTTTCCCACGCTGTGTAAAACGACACAGAACACTCTCATTGGTAGATTAAGTAACCAATCAGAGTGCTCTGTGTCATTTTACACAGCGTGGGAAAGTTCCAAAGAAGTTTTTTACTGTGACATCATGGCCATTTTGAGACTCTCATGCAGTGATACATCTTCATTCTCATTGAAGGTTTGTTCTGTTTAACCCTTCCCCACTCTGCCTTAAAGTCATATCTTACATTTTTTATTATCAACTCCATAATGAGGATTCGTTCTAACATTGGGAGGCAAAAAGTCTTCTATACCTGCACTTCGCACCTCACTGTGGTCACCCTGCTATATGTGACACTCTTCTGTCAATACTTAAGACCAGTTTTGGGGGATCTCCTTGTCTCTAACAAGCTGTTCTCGCTATCCAATGCTGCCGCTGTCCCCATGTTAAATCCTTTTATCTACAGCTTGAAAAATAAAGTTGTAAAATCTGCTTTAGGCAGAATATTTAAATATTTTTAAAGCAAGGCTTTAAATCCCTTTCCAAAGAGGAATTAGCATTAATAACGCTGGGTGGTCATTTGGTAGATCTCGTACTTCACATGAAAAGGTTCTTTAAATTGTTGGGTTTTCCATGGTAAAGTTATGACAGCTTGAGGCAGGTGGTCATTTTCTTGCAGTGTTGCATGGTTCTCTCGTGGAAAGCTATGTTCCCATAGCTACGTACTCATCAGTAGATCAAACAAGCATTGGCACTTGGGCTAGTGTCTAGCCAAATTTGGGTTTCTCACATAATCTTTTTAAAATTTCTGGAAAAAAATGTTCATAGTATATTTTAGAAAACTTGTAAACATATAAGTTTTGTAAATTTTTTTGTGAATGGTTTTAAAAATGTTTAATCTGCCACCAATGTGTCATTCTCCACCTCAAGTGGAAGGGGTCTGTACTAATCCAGGCACTCAATGATGACTTAATGATGATTAGTGCATTTAACAAGCAGCAGCATCTTTCCACCTTCAAATGAGGTCTAGCTGCTTGATAAAATCTACTTTGAATGTTGAAATGTTGCTGCTTGTAATTTGCATTGATCATCATTAAACTCATTGATCTTTATTGAACTCTGTGAGTATGAGTGAATATGAGGAGCGTCATTGAGGTTTGGTTTGGGCTCTAGCTTCTGGTGTTTTCAAACACTTTAGAAATCTTAGTGGGAAGCAAGAAGGTAGTGGTGGCAACAGTGATGTGGAAGAAGGAGTGTGATGGTGGCAGCAGTAATGCGGCATGGATGGAGGTAACGATTAGTATGACTAATATCTGAATTGGAAAAAAAAATCCATTTTGGTTTTGTTTTGTACGTAATTGTGAAATGAAAAAGCCCATAAATTACGTACTTAATGGAAAGATATTAATCAAATAATCAAAATGTGTCTCTTCCCCTACCCCTTTTTCCTGTCCTATTGCTCTCCAGCAGGGCGTTGTCCCAGGGACACTGCCAGACCAGTTGAAACTGGCTGCTTTGTCCCTCCTCAATCTCTCATCAGCCCTTGCTATTGTTTAACCACATGGCGTTCCAACTGTATTCGTGAGATCTGAGCGCTTTTCGGACATATTGAACACTCAGATCCAAGCTATCCGGGGATATGTTGGACATGTAGGTTAAACATTGTATTATAAGAGTTATGTAATTTTATGCGGTTTTTGTAACAGTTTTGACTGTTCCCTGTACCTGGAGATAATTAAGTTACCACACCCACTTAAGCCAATTCTCTCCAGGATAGAGGAGAAGATAGACCGGCTGCACAGCCTAAATCTGTGGAACTTTTTTGGGCAGGAAAGCCATTCTTGCGGTCGGTCAAATGTGACTTCCATGGAATTTGTGAACCCCTGCCCTGATCTGGGTGATTTTGGGATATGTTGTTCACCCAGATCAGGGATATTTGTGGGGATATCTGGTGTTTTAGGGTGTTTTTTGTGTTTTGGAAAAAAATATATATTTTCTGCCTGTGGTAATTAAGTTAGCCCATTGTGTTTAGTAATTATATCACAGGCAGAGGGAAGGGTTTGTGTGCATTAGTTGGGAGTGTCTGACTGTACTGTATTGTGTTGATTGGCTGTTGTAACTTTGTGTCCTGTGGGTCCACGTGGGTGGTAACCTTGTGGGAAAATGTGTATATAAGAAACAATGAAGCCTCAGTTCATTCTGTTCCTGCTTACACTCCAAAACTCTGTGTCGTCCTGTTATTGGAGGGAAAGAAGATTTGCTCCTGTGCCTGATGTTCCAGCTTACAGGAGATTTAACGGAAGAAGGCTTGCTCCTGTTCCAGCTTACAGGAGATTCACCGGGGAAAGTTCTTGTAAGGACTAGAGCTGATTCCCCATTCGGCTCCAGGGAGGAGCGGTTCCAGGGCCCCAGTCCAGCCATGGCAACTGTGGGCAGAAGTGCTGCGGTTTGTCCCCTGTTTCAGCTAGGAAGCAGGGGTACATGGAGCTCCGCTACAGATATCTCAGTAACTTTTTATGGCATTTTTCTTTCAGTATGTATATTTACCCAGTGAAAGCTAAATATGTATGTAAAAAAAGAGACGACCAATAGTGCTCTCTGGGTAAAACAGTAGTAAATAAAATATATAAAAAGGTACTCACAAGAATGGATCAGGCAAACTGCTCCTTAATGATAGCTATTTTTTTTTGGTATTAAAATATTTACTCTTAAAAAAAAAAGTGATGAAAAAAATATGTTTCTAATCAGTTAGGCACCCTCTTACATACTAAGGGCCACACAGTATTAACAATCCCACATGCTAATTAGCCGGTGAAAATAACCACGCACCGAAATAGAAGCAGATTGCTTCTACCCCCACAGCACCACACATTGGTGCTCCGCCTTAAATCAGGCATGTTTTTTGTTGTGTTTTGTTGTTACTTATTTCTGTTATTATTTTTTATGTTTTAAGTGGGCAACCAAAGGGATTCTTATGCCCCCCCAAGAGAGTCCCAAGACAGGACCAGGTCAGGGGCACATACAAGATCCAAAGAGGCGTTTAACTGATCACTTAAACTGAGGGGAGAACCTCCCAGCTTAAATAAGCTGTGAAGGGAGGTGCTCCTCAATCTAAAGTTAACATTACATGTTTCAAGCCACACTATAGTCTATCAGCCCCCATGAAAGTATACACTCATAATGTGAAAGGACTGAATGTCCCTGCTAAAAGATACTTATTGCGGAAGGAACTCAGGTCCCTAAGACCGGATGTGGTGTGCTTCCAGGAGACACACTTTAAGACCAAGGCTCACTCTCCACTGTTCCAACAAGACTACCACCACCAATTCCACACAACAACTCTCACTAAATTGAGTAAACCTCCACAATTATTAGCAAAGAAGCAGCCTTCACTCTCCATAGCCAGGTCATAGATGAGAAGGTCAGATATGTTATCATTATTGGCACATTTAATACACTGTAACTAGCATCTATTCCCCCTAACACAGAGCAATGTCATTTTCTCCACAAAATATTCCCCAAGTGGGCTCTCTCTAAAAAGGCATTAGTGTGATTTGCGGTGCCCTTAATCATGTGCTCGATCCGTTAGTGGACTCTACAATGTCGCAAAGCAAGGCCTTAGTGAACTACTTCACACGCATCATTGCTATGATGTGTGGAGAGCGACCCATGTAGGTGAAAGGGGATATACATTGTTCTTAAATGTACACAACACCTATTCCCACATAGATGCCTTTTTAATAAAGGGAGTGCACCTCACTCAAGTAGATAGTTGTGCCATAGACCAGATCTCATGGTCTGACCACGCCTTGGTGCTCCTGATGCTCAAGGACTTATCCGACCCGACCCACCGCAGCCGATGGAGACTTATTGATTCACTTCTCACAGACCTTCAATTCACAACAGAATTGGAGACAGACATACAAAAGTATTTAACAGAAAACACGATGCAAGGCATCTCACACAACACAATATGGCAAGCACACAAGCCAGTGATTAGAGGCCTACTCATCAGGAGAGCATCTTTTCTCAAAAAACAATCAACTGAGAAAGTGGAAAACCAAACTAGCCACTAACACGAGTCAAATTTCTCTTTCTGAGGGGCTGAGAGCACAAATATCCCAACTAACAAATAAGATCCACCAGTAGGCCCTAAACAAAATGGGTTACTTTACTCTCAAGACTAAAAGCAACCTCATACTCACAAGGCAACAAGGCAGGAAAACTGGTAGCGTGACAGCTAAAAGGGACAAACAGCACAAAAGTGTCACAAAACTACTTTGTTTCCTGTTTGCTACCTGGCATCATCATTTCCCAAGGTGGGGATTATACCACCCATGCTGTGTTAGCTAGAGCAGGCCTTGCTCTTAAAAATAGGTTTACAAATGCCTCGGTTAACTGTCACAGTTCTTACCATGACATCCAGACTGCAAGACCCAGAAATGCCCACCAAGGGATTTGAACCTGGGTACTTTGCAGTCCTGGGCCTGTTGTTTCTCCTCAGAGCCACCTTACAGTTCAAGTATTACCCATAGTCCGATATTGCCTTGTATCCAGCACTGGGGGCTGGCCGTTATCTGTGGCTGCTCCAGCACACCTGAAGCTGATGGCCGTTAGCCAGGTATATAACACTGCCTCTCCCAGAAGGCAGTGTCAGTTCATTGACTCTGGTTTCCTTGTTTGGTTCCTGTTATTTCGAGTTCCTGTTGTCCTGTTCGTTTTCGGTTTCTGACCTTGGCTTTGTTCTTGTTGATCCTGTATTCTGGCATCCTCTGACCTCCGGCTTACCCACGACGATTCTCCTGCTCTTGTCCTTGTCTGTACTTCGACCTGGTTATCCTGATAAGCCCCCCGTGCACAGACTCACAGGCCAGGTGAGTTCTTCCCTGACCACCTTGGCCTGTGTTTTAATTGCTAGGGTGAGCAAATCTCTGCCTGAAGGACTCCCAACAAAGGTAAGCCGTGACAGAATGAACTGACCATAATGGAGTCTGCAGAGATGTCTCAATTGCTTACCCAGCAAGTATCCAGTCTGGCCCAGACTGTCTTGGAGCTGCAGCGAGAAGTTCGTTTTCTTAAAGGCACGGTACGCCCAGCCCTGGAACCTGTTTATCCTGAACCGTTTACAGTTATGCCGGAGAGATTTGATGGTAACCGTGCTTCCTTCCTATGCTTTAAAGTGGATTGTGAATTGGTGTTTTCCCTGAAGCTTCGGACTTATGCTAATGACTTCATAAAGGTCCGAGCAGCTATAAACCTGCTGTCTGGAAAAATTAAACAATGGGCACACAAAATGTTGCAGTCTCAGAGTCCTGTCCTTGCTGGATGGGAAGCTTTCATGACTGCAATGGAAGCACAGTGCAAGACTCCTAGCAAGACCGCTGTACCTAAACCAGCACCACGTCCCAGAGGATCCCAGATTCCCAGATACAAAGGGAACCTGTACCAATACCACAACCCCGTGCTGCCTCCTTATGCTCCTGTTCCTAAGAAGGCCCCAGAGCAATCCTACCTTCCTCTTGACTCAGATGAATCTATGGAAATAGGATTGGTCCAGCTCAAGGTGACTAGTGAAGAAAGAGACCAGCAGAGAAAACATGGCCTTTGTTTTTACTGTGGTGAAAGAGGGCACTTTATCTCACTCTGCCCAATTCGCCCACATCGGCCAGAAACCGTTCAAGTTGGGGTTATGCATACCCATCCGGCCAAGTCTGCACCTCTGCCTGAGAAACACCAAAGTCGCTGTCAGTCTGGTCCATGCTACATGACACATAAGAGTACTCAGACCATGGTAGTTAATGCAACCTGTGTTCCTCTAGAATCAACTACCAGTACCCCTGAAGAATCTCTACCTCCTGCTCCAGAAACATCTGTACCTCTTCCTGAAGAAACTACTGTTAAAGCAAGCACCATCACCACTTCCTGCCGTGCCAAAGAAGTTCTTTCACCTGAGGTGTTCCAGAAAGCATTGCAAGCTGTAAATGCCTCCCCTGTGAGAAATACTAAAACAAAGGCTACTGTGGGTGCTGTGTTTCCCGAAGATCTGGAAGACGGCCGTACATATGGCATGGATGCCTATGGGAGAACGTACCTCCTACCAGAGAATGTTTTTGACCTTTCAGAGGAAGAGGGTGAATCCTACCTCTACAAAGAACCTGTTCACGCCCAGAGGTCGTTCTTAAAGGGGGGGTACTGTCACGGTTCTCACCGCGACATCCAGACTGCAAGACAAGGTCGCCCCAGAAATGCCCAACAAGGGATTTGAACCTGGGTACTTTGCAGTCCTGGGCCTGTTGTTTCTCCGCAGAGCCACCTTACAGTTCAATTATTGCCCATAGTCCGATCTTGCCTTGTATCCAGCACTGGGGGCTGGCCGTTATCTGTGGCTGCTCCAATATTTTCAGCATACCTGAAGCTGATGGCCGTTAGCCAGGTAAATAACACTGCCTCTCCCAGAAGGCAGCGTCAGTTCATTGACTCTGGTTTCCTTGTTTGGTTCCTGTTATTTCGAGTTCCTGTTCGTTTTCGGCTTCTGACCTTGGCTTTGTTCTTGTTGATCCTGTATTCTGGCATCCTCTGACCTCCGGCTTACCCACGACGATTCTCCTGCTCTTGTCCTTGTCTGTACTTCGACCTGGTTATCCTGAACAGCCCCCGTGCACAGACTCACAGGCCAGGTGAGTTCTTCCCTGACCACCTTGGCCTGTGTTTAATTGCTAGGGTGAGCAAATCTTTGCATGAAGGACTCCCAACAAAGGTAAGCCGTGACATTAACATAATTTTCGGTTTACAAATTAAAATCCATTGAAAATAATGCTTCGGTTTACAAAAAAATTTCGCAATACAAAGCAAGTTTCCCCAGGATGCTTTGCACCTGGCAGGTTTATAGCACCGCCCCCTGCATGCAGGAGCCTGTGGGTAGCACATGGCGTCAAGTGTGGAGGTGTTGGAGCGGCTTTTGCATCGAGTTTTGGAGCATTTCTGTAAAATTGTTTGCAGTTGTTTTGGGACTTTTTGGCGCATTTCTCAAGCTGTGGAAAGGTAGGGAGCTGAGCTTCGTTGTTTGCATGCCTTTTTATTGTGTGTTCTGCATTGCGGGTTGGTTTCCATGCCAGCTCATTTTTACTTTTTTATAACCTCCAGAACGGATTAATTGGCTTTCAATGCATTCCTATGGGAAACCATGTTTCGGTTTACAAATGTTTCGCAATAAGAAACGTCCCGGAGAACGCATTAAATTCATAAACCGAGGTCCCACTGTACATTACTTCTTTTAAATTCCAATTTATAGTACTTACTACACCATCAGAGTTTTTCTGCTATTCTACTTCCATATTTGCATCTGGAGGACCAGAACCTCTTATACCACAATATATCCTTAGACAGGGATTATACCGTCCATGCGCAATACAGCAGGGCTCTAGTATAGCTCTACCAAATGTGAGTGGTTCTCCTATAGCTATTATATCTACTATCTGTACTCCGTCCTTCCGTCCCTGTACAGTGCAAACTGTACTGTACCATTATTGTCTTTTTGCTGTATTATCCTGAGGTTTACAACACCATACCCTCTGAAGTTTTATGTACGTATAATTTTGGGCACAGTATATGCTGTATACTTCTTTAGTTTAATTATCACACAAGGTCTTGGGAATCCTTGTATTGTACACAGCAGCCCCCACATATCTATTGCACCTTATAGAGCACCAGTGGTGTATTTAGGTTTTGTGCTGCCCTAGGCAGGACGATGCATGGGCACCCCCCCAAGTAAAATTTTCCCCACCCCTTCCTGCCAAGGCCGCACATACACTCACTCAAATTCACTGACACTCACATTCACTGACACACACACTCATTGACAGACACACACACTCACATTCACTGACACACACTCACTCACATTCACTGACACACACTCACTATTATTATTATTTTTTTTTTATTTAAATCCACCTACTTTTGGGATATCTGGGTGGATTTCTCACCTGGGGTCCAGTGGGGATGCTGGGCATGGAGGTGGCCGGACATACAGACGGACAGTGGTTTCCTGGGTGGCGAGGGAGCACTTTCCCCTAAGCTCTCTGCTCAGCTGCCCCATACGACCCGCAGTAATGCCGGGAGCCGGAATATGACATCATATTCCGGCTCCCGGCATTACTGCGGGTCGCGCGAGGGAGCTGAGCAGAGAGCTCAGGGGAAAGTGCTTACTCCTTTTAAAATAAAAAATAACATCTAGGTGAACAGCACAGTGAGGAAGCTGAAAGTCTAGGGAATCCGAGGGTTGGCCAGGGATTAGCAGTTAACATACGTAAACGCCATAGAAATCCAGACACTTATGATCTATTTTTAATCATGGTTTTTAGGCACTTAGAGGTCATTCCTACATATTGAAGGTCGCATGGGCACTCTCTCTTGTAGTTTGTGGATGCGACCAGACTCCAGACACACTTACTTTCCCATGTCCCACTGCGCGCAGTCACGTGAAACACAGCCCGAAATGATCCAAAATGGCCGTGGTCACATGACCTGCTATTTTCGTTATTTTCTCACCCTTAGGAGCTTCTTTTTGCTTCCAAATTTTATACACTAGTCCCTACAATGGTCTACTACCATCCTAGACCTTTTTCTTTTCATCCTTTTTTATTTTAGAATATCAATTACGACATCATTTAGACCACACCTTCACTTCTATATAAACCTAATAAAGTCAAGAGAGAGAGTAAGCGCTAAATAACAGTAAGGCAGCAACCCTTAAAGTTAATCCCTCAAAGATCCTTCAAATACAACAAGAGTAAAAACGAAGATAAAGGCAAAATAGACCAATAAAATATATAATAAAATATGGGGGAAATCCAAATATAGTGGACATCACCCAAGATGGCTTGCAGGGGTTCCTAAAAGCCAATACACCAGATTGAGACACAATTGCTCAGATCAAGCTTTGTTTGTTGAGCAGGCAAGAGATTTTAACCAAAAAATTTGTGGAAAAAGGATATAAAAGAGATCAATTAAACATGGAGGTTCAAAAAATTGGGGAGATCAACAGAGGAGATCTCCTGGTTGATAAACCAAAATTGAAGCCCAATCCTAATACCAAATTTGAATTTTCTTTTAACACCAAGTATAACTCAAAAGTCTTCTCTATCAATAGAATCCTCAAGAAACACTGGCCCATCCTCTAACATGATGAATATCTAGGATGCCAATTACCAAACACCCCAAGGGTTAGCTATAGAAAGGGTAGGAACTTTTGGACCCACCTTACACCTAGTCTTTTTCAAAATAAAAGCACCACCAAGAAAGCCAATACAAGAAGGGGGTTTTACACCTGTGGACACTGCAAGGCTTGCAGATATATACCCTCGCACATCCATTCCTTCGCCAGTACTACGACTGGAGAGGAATTCAAAATTCAGGGAGGTGTCACCTGTTCTTCCCTGCATGTAGTCTACCTCCTCTAATGTGGGTGTGGTGCCCAATATGTGGGAAGGACAGGGAGGAAAGCAAAAACCCGCTTTTTGGAGCATCTCAATAATATAAAAAATAATATTCAGAGTCATTCTGTCCCTGTACATTGCAACAAATGTCCAGAATTCAAAATACAGATTTTTTCTTGGATTATTATTGAACAAGTATCTTTCGAGATGCAAGAGGTGGTGACATTACTTTAAAGTTGAGACAGAGAGAGGGATTCTGGATGCACAGACTTAAAACACTTCAACCTTTAGGGTTGAATGTAGAGTGTTATTTAATTTGTTTTTTATAATTCATACTTATTATTTTTTACATTATTATTATTATTATTATTATTATTATTATTATTATTATTATTATTATTATTATTATTATTATTATTATTTATATTTTTCATATATTTCATATTTTTATTCTCTGTATTATTTTTTTGATTCTAGTGTCTCCAGAATTCCTCTCTCCCTCTACATTCTCTCCTTCTATATTATTATTATTATTATTATTATTATTGCCATTTATATAGCGCCAACAGATTCCGTAGCGCTTTACAATATTTTGAATATATTACTGTTTCTGGGTCTCTGGATTGAAAATGCATGTTTTTTAAATATTTTTTATACATCTTCATATATTTTTGGGACATAGTATACATTTCCAGTGTATATTAGACTGTATATTCTTCCCTTTATAATTTCAATTTTGGATGTATTCATAACTGAGCCACTAGCAGGCTGTGGCTCTTTAAATTACATAGTGATAATGTTATATACATGATTGCCCTTTAGGTTTACTATGTATGCAAGGATAATATATGTTTTTAATGATTACATTGTATCCACTGTATCACTAATAAGTTTGAACATGTTTCCGATTCTTTTGCATTTGATTTATGAGGACTGATTGAGATATCCCCAAATAAGACGAACGAAGTGGAACGCACTTGTGTTCCAGCCGCATTTCCGCCTACGTTATCTAAATATCATTGTAATTCTCAGTCATTAAGGCATTTTATTTGTATCATACTTTATTTGTTACTCCTGAAGAAGTCTAATGAATTAGACGAAACGCGTTGAGTTTATTTTTTATCATTGTGTTTTTATTTTGTTTGCTGCCCACTACTTCTGTGAATTACCCTTCTTCTATCAACTATTACAAAGGCAAAGGAGAAATGAGATACGGCTGTATACAATCTAAAATAGGAACAGAAAAAGATACATAGTGTAATACAGTAAAACACAAAAATGATGCGCCAAGATAATATTGCACTCACGAGATGGAACAAGGTTGAGATCGATTTTTTGGATCTCACCTTGTTCATTGACCGAGGAGAGATTAGAACCAAGTGTTTTTTCAAACCCACCGATGGGAATGGGTTTGTACATCAGCTGAGCTGCCATCACAAACCCTGGCTTAGGGGCATTGCGAGAAGCCAGTTCACACGCTTAAGGCGCAATTGCTCCGATAGCCAGGATTTTGATGTTCAATCTACACATGTGAAAAGGAAATTGTTGGAGAAAGGTTATAACAAAAACACTTTAGATAAAGAAATTCGATTAGCTAGACAGGTTAATAGAAACCAACTATTGGGAGATAAACCTCGGACAGATACACCTCAGGTGAAGGAATTTTCTTCAGCCTTCCTAACACAATTTAACACCGACCACAATAGAATCAAAAAATGTTTACAAAAACATTGGCCAATTTTGCTGCAGGATCCGGTGTTGGGGGCTACCTTATCACAACTGCCTAGAGTCATCTATAAGAAAAATAAAAACTTTAAAAACATGTTAGCTCCCAGCTATGCTCTTAAACCTACCAAGTCGAATAATTCTACTATATTGGGATCTTTTAGAGGTTGTAACACGTGCAAGGCTTGTACTACAAGCCTGGTATTTAGAACAAATTCCTTTTGCAGTTTCAGCACAGGAGAAAAGTTTAATATCAGGACGGATATTGGTTGCCACACGGACTATGTCGTTTATCTACTGCAGTGTCCGTGTGGCAAACAGTATGTAGGCCGTACAAAAAGGATCCTCAAAATAAGATTAATGGAACATCTGAATAATATAAAGAAGAAACTCGAGACCCACTCTGTACCTATTCATTGCAACGCTTGCCCCCATTTTTCTTTTTCTCATTTTAAGTGTGTGGGAATTGAGAGAGTATTGCCCTATTGGAGAGGGGGGGATAGACTTAAAAAACTATCACAACGCGAGACATACTGGATACACAAACTCCAGACCCTCCATCCAAAGGGACTCAATCATGATATTGACCTCATATGCTTCCTCGATTAATATAATTATCTTCCGTTGGTGACCCCGTGATGGTGCCCTCATGGGAAGGATTCCCCTTCCTCCTTCTTCCTCCCCCTTTTTTTGTTTATTCTTCCCCTTCCTTTTTTCTATATGCTCCTTTCCTTTATGACAAAGGTCAGGACATTTGGAATATGTGAGACAAATTCACTTAAATAAATAAGGAACAGTTTTATAAAAGATAATCAAACATTGGATACTATTATAATTATTAAGATACATTATGTAAGGAATCTTTATGGATATTAAGATCCGTTTTTTATAATATATGTACTACATGAATCTATACGAGCACAAAATAAATAAAGTTATGTAACACTGGTTTATATTTATAATGAATTTATCAACATAGCTTATATTAGGACGTTGATAATGATAATTATTCTACACATTGTATATGCACTTCTTGGTTGCCTTTAAGTGTGACATTATTAATTATTATTTAGTTTAGCACCTATATATAATATGATCATTTGAGCTATAGAATGTTTCATCAAATTTATTGATCGCATATGACCAAAATGCTATTGAAAAGTTTTCCACTATTAGCAATACACATATAATCTAATTATCAAAGAGTTCAAATGTGACTGTTATACATTTAATTGTAACAGTAGAAAATTAAGTAAACACTGATTATTTTGAGGGTTTTAGTTATATGGATCTAAATAATTGCACTACGATTATCATCTTTATTAGGAAAGACATTCTTTATATTGTGCTTGTTTTCTGCAAATGTTTTAAAACTGTTATACCCTAGGCGACCTCTAGGTGGCGATATGCTTAACCACTTTTCATCTCTGAGTTGGAACGCACAGGGTAATGGAACGCGGAAGTGAAAACGGAATACCACTTCCGGTTTCCGGTTTTTCCGTTTGGCGCCGAAATCGAATGTTGGAACACCTCTTTACACCTGAACAGGTCTGATGAATACCCTGCAACTGAACAGGATCTACAATCAATGGTAACTCCCACCGGATCCACCAATGAACTATAGGCTTAGCCTATTTAAAGAGACTCTTTGGGGGGATAGTATTGTATGCATTTTTTCATGTATTGATTGATTTTACTTGAATTTCGGTCCCTGAGGAAGTTCCTTTGCATAGGAACGAAACGCGTAGGACCTCTCTTTTATTTATACTTTTATTGAATACGGCTATTATTTGTAGCCTTTTTCTACAATAAATCTGCATATTTATTTTACTTACCTCTACTGAAGTCTCAGTCCATTTCTTGGTCCGCTTGGAGTTCCAGTGGAAAGTGGAGACACCCAGCCGCCCAAACGTATTGGGGCAGGCACCTGTTCAGGCGCATTATTCACTTCAATCTCGTGAGTGCAATATTATCTTGGCGCATCATTTTTGTGTTTTACTGTATTACACTATGTATCTTTTTCTGTTCCTATTTTAGATTGTATACAGCCGTATCTCATTTCTCCTTTGCCTTTGTATATGTTGTAAAAGGTCGGGACTGGGCCACGACCTTGAGAGGCTGTTCTTGATTTTATCAGATAAGTATAAGTATATTTAGATACCATTGTTATTTCACTCTAAGGTATCATACACATATATATACTGTTTATATTTCTACATATCTTACCCAGATTAAGCATAGGGATACTCTCTGTGAGATGGCCACTAACATTAATTTCTTATCAAATTTACATCAGAATCGGAAAAAAAAGTTTGAAGCATTATTTCAAGAGTGGGAAAAGCCTCAGCCCCTTAAAGGGCTAGACGAGTTTTTTAGGAAAAAGGAAAAACTACTTAGTTTGGAAACAAAAAAATGGTGGGAGGTTGCCTTTCTTGATAATTATTTAAAAGAAGGCTTAATTCCACGCGGTCTCAGATTAGATAAGACACCCGCCTTTGGGCTGGATGACCCTCTATTTTTACAAGAGTGGGATGAGATCCTCACCAATTGTTCATTCCAACTTATTCAACTAATCATCAAACACTCTAAAGAATCCCAACAAAAATTGGAGAATGAAATAATCCTTCTTGATTCCACCTTCTCTATAGACTCTGAAAGCAGAGAATATAAAGAAAGGGAAGAATCCTTACAAAACCAGATAAAAAGATTAGATGAACGTATAACCGACACCAAAAACAAAAAATATATGAGGGATAAGGAGGATAAAAAATCTAATATTTTCTCCACCTCAAATAGACTATCTAGGAAAAGTACACGCCCTACCTCTTATAGGGGTAATAGATCTAGAGCACCCCACAATAGAGGAAGGTCCAGAACACCTGGAACACACACTGGCTCTAAAGATCTTAATTCCTTCCATCAGGGAACCACCAATAGAAGGTTAAAAACACCCCCAAGGGAAAAATCCTTACGACAATTCTCCAGGAGATCATCTCCAATAAGAAATGAGATTGTGAAACCCCGTACACAAGATACTAACAATCATACAAATCATTGGGGCAATCACTCACAACCCAGCGAAAGGGAACAAAATTTTCAGGGTCGCTTGAAAGGCCCCAAAGAAAAAAACATTATGAATTATTTCCAACCCAGGGCGGATGTTTGGGAACATCCCAACAGGTTCTCCGCTCTTCAACAAGAAACCCCCTCAAAAAGGGGGAGAACGGAGGACTAGTTGAGATTTCCCAGAGATCCTGTAACCTCAGACAAAAAGCAAAAGAAAGAGGTATTTTTAATTTAACGGATATCCCATTGTCTGAGGAAGAAATTAATTTACTTTCGAAGGGAATGAAATTTGCCCCCAATCAGGCTGCCAATGAATTCAATTTATATATTGACCTCAAGAAATATATGCGTTCCTTGACGGTCAAGAGACATTTTTTGTTAAGTCCTTCCCATGTGGGCACTGATGTGGGTACTAACGATGGAGACATTATCCCCCATAGATTTAAACCCAAGTCACATTTTTACCCTGCTCCGAGTAAGGGACCCCACTTGGAGACGTTTGAACGTATGGTGGAAAAAGAATTCCATATTCTTACAACTAAACAAAAAACACGTGACTACAATCTCACACGTAGGGAGAAAAATGTTTTAAAAAATCTAATGGAAAGAGATGACTTAGTCATAAAAGAGGCCGACAAAGGGGGGGGGATTGTCCTCATGACCACTACCTATTATTTGGAAGAATCTTCCAATATTTTGGGAGACAAAGAGACATACATGATCCTGAAAAGTGACCCCACCTTACATTTCAATCTGAAACTAAGGAATTTTTTAGAGGAGGCAAAGAATAATGACATCATATCCCAAAAGAATTTTGATTTTTTGTTCCAAAAAAATCCTGTTATTCCCATTTTTTATTTCCTCCCCAAAACGCACAAGAGGTTACCTAATCCTCCTGGACGCCCGATCATCAGTGGTGTCAACTCACTTACTGCAAATCTGTCAGCTTTTGCAGACTCCTTCCTGCAAAAATATGCTCAAGGAGCTTTGTCCTACATCAAGGACACTAAATCTTTTTTGCAGGAATTGGAGTCCATTGAGTGGCACACTGAGTATAGTTGGGCCACGCTGGATGTAACCTCTCTTTACACAGTAATCAATCACGACCTAGGACTAGAGGCGTTGAATTATTTCATGTCACAGGACACAAACTTGGCAGGTAACCTCCAACAGTTTCTTTTGAGTGCAGTTAATTTTATTTTGAAACACAATTATTTTTATTTTAATGGTGAATTTTATTTACAAACCACAGGGACCGCCATGGGCACCAGGTTCGCCCCCAGTTATGCCAACACCTATATGAGAAGGTGGGAGGACCTATACGTATGGTCTGGTCATGACTGGAGGGAGAACCTGGTGCTCTGGCGGCGGTATATAGATGACGTTATTATTATTTGGCGAGGTTCTTCTTCTTTATTTCAGGAATTTGTTAATTTTCTTAATCTGAATACTTATAACTTGGTGCTGTCCCCCGTCTGGAACAAGGTTGAGATCGATTTTTTGGATCTCACCTTGTTCATTGACCGAGGAGAGATTAGAACCAAGTGTTTTTTCAAACCCACCGATGGGAATGGGTTTGTACATCAGCTGAGCTGCCATCACAAACCCTGGCTTAGGGGCATTGCGAGAAGCCAGTTCACACGCTTAAGGCGCAATTGCTCCGATAGCCAGGATTTTGATGTTCAATCTACACATGTGAAAAGGAAATTGTTGGAGAAAGGTTATAACAAAAACACTTTAGATAAAGAAATTCGATTAGCTAGACAGGTTAATAGAAACCAACTATTGGGAGATAAACCTCGGACAGATACACCTCAGGTGAAGGAATTTTCTTCAGCCTTCCTAACACAATTTAACACCGACCACAATAGAATCAAAAAATGTTTACAAAAACATTGGCCAATTTTGCTGCAGGATCCGGTGTTGGGGGCTACCTTATCACAACTGCCTAGAGTCATCTATAAGAAAAATAAAAACTTTAAAAACATGTTAGCTCCCAGCTATGCTCTTAAACCTACCAAGTCGAATAATTCTACTATATTGGGATCTTTTAGAGGTTGTAACACGTGCAAGGCTTGTACTACAAGCCTGGTATTTAGAACAAATTCCTTTTGCAGTTTCAGCACAGGAGAAAAGTTTAATATCAGGACGGATATTGGTTGCCACACGGACTATGTCGTTTATCTACTGCAGTGTCCGTGTGGCAAACAGTATGTAGGCCGTACAAAAAGGATCCTCAAAATAAGATTAATGGAACATCTGAATAATATAAAGAAGAAACTCGAGACCCACTCTGTACCTATTCATTGCAACGCTTGCCCCCATTTTTCTTTTTCTCATTTTAAGTGTGTGGGAATTGAGAGAGTATTGCCCTATTGGAGAGGGGGGGATAGACTTAAAAAACTATCACAACGCGAGACATACTGGATACACAAACTCCAGACCCTCCATCCAAAGGGACTCAATCATGATATTGACCTCATATGCTTCCTCGATTAATATAATTATCTTCCGTTGGTGACCCCGTGATGGTGCCCTCATGGGAAGGATTCCCCTTCCTCCTTCTTCCTCCCCCTTTTTTTGTTTATTCTTCCCCTTCCTTTTTTCTATATGCTCCTTTCCTTTATGACAAAGGTCAGGACATTTGGAATATGTGAGACAAATTCACTTAAATAAATAAGGAACAGTTTTATAAAAGATAATCAAACATTGGATACTATTATAATTATTAAGATACATTATGTAAGGAATCTTTATGGATATTAAGATCCGTTTTTTATAATATATGTACTACATGAATCTATACGAGCACAAAATAAATAAAGTTATGTAACACTGGTTTATATTTATAATGAATTTATCAACATAGCTTATATTAGGACGTTGATAATGATAATTATTCTACACATTGTATATGCACTTCTTGGTTGCCTTTAAGTGTGACATTATTAATTATTATTTAGTTTAGCACCTATATATAATATGATCATTTGAGCTATAGAATGTTTCATCAAATTTATTGATCGCATATGACCAAAATGCTATTGAAAAGTTTTCCACTATTAGCATTACACATATAATCTAATTATCAAAGAGTTCAAATGTGACTGTTATACATTTAATTGTAACAGTAGAAAATTAAGTAAACACTGATTATTTTGAGGGTTTTAGTTATATGGATCTAAATAATTGCACTACGATTATCATCTTTATTAGGAAAGACATTCTTTATATTGTGCTTGTTTTCTGCAAATGTTTTAAAACTGTTATACCCTAGGCGACCTCTAGGTGGCGATATGCTTAACCACTTTTCATCTCTGAGTTGGAACGCACAGGGTAATGGAACGCGGAAGTGAAAACGGAATACCACTTCCGGTTTCCGGTTTTTCCGTTTGGCGCCGAAATCGAATGTTGGAACACCTCTTTACACCTGAACAGGTCTGATGAATACCCTGCAACTGAACAGGATCTACAATCAATGGTAACTCCCACCGGATCCACCAATGAACTATAGGCTTAGCCTATTTAAAGAGACTCTTTGGGGGGATAGTATTGTATGCATTTTTTCATGTATTGATTGATTTTACTTGAATTTCGGTCCCTGAGGAAGTTCCTTTGCATAGGAACGAAACGCGTAGGACCTCTCTTTTATTTATACTTTTATTGAATACGGCTATTATTTGTAGCCTTTTTCTACAATAAATCTGCATATTTATTTTACTTACCTCTACTGAAGTCTCAGTCCATTTCTTGGTCCGCTTGGAGTTCCAGTGGAAAGTGGAGACACCCAGCCGCCCAAACGTATTGGGGCAGGCACCTGTTCAGGCGCATTATTCACTTCAATCTCGTGAGTGCAATATTATCTTGGCGCATCATTTTTGTGTTTTACTGTATTACACTATGTATCTTTTTCTGTTCCTATTTTAGATTGTATACAGCCGTATCTCATTTCTCCTTTGCCTTTGTATATGTTGTAAAAGGTCGGGACTGGGCCACGACCTTGAGAGGCTGTTCTTGATTTTATCAGATAAGTATAAGTATATTTAGATACCATTGTTATTTCACTCTAAGGTATCATACACATATATATACTGTTTATATTTCTTCTATCAACTATTGCCTGGGAACTAAGAACTATGTTGATGGGTCTTTTTATCTTGTGAGCACTGTAAGTGTATCTTATTAAAGCGTGTGATTTTAAGTTATACCAGTGCTGTACTATGTTCATTTATATTTTACATGAACTATCGGATATCCGAAAGAGGATGAATCTGTGAGACCCACAGTACTTCAATTGATAAACCTGAACATTTCCTCAATTGTGTGAGTGCAACATTAAAATAAGGGGCCAAGTATTTTATTGAAGTTACTTCTCTATGAGTTTTGTTCGTTTTCTTTGTTTGTATATTTAGGTATACCCTATCTTTCTACATATATTGAGGGTAAGAGGAATGCTCTGCTATACCTATTTAAAAAAGGAAGTCATTTTATTTTTATATTTTCTTTATATGCTGCACCTGTGTGGTCTGATTCTGTTTTTGTGAATTATATACATTTTCATCTGCCTACCTACACCATCCTACGTATCCTATAAGTGGGGATTGTACCACTGTACGCCATTCAGACTAGAGCTAGGTTAAGCTCTATCAATAGTAAGTAGGACCATATATGTTTTATTTACTTGTATATTATTCTGGGATTTTCTGCACCATTAGTTCACTTTCTGTTGCATATATGGCTGCCAATAATACTCTGATCGGACCCCATTCCAGAGGAACTAACCTGACTCTTTGAGGTTTTATCTTAAAGATGGTTTTCCCATTTGGATTCACACTTGGACTTATATTTTAACTTTCTTTTGCTTTTTATTTGTTTGTCCTCTGTTTTTATAACTTCTGGCGCTACTTTTATCCCCCCTGTTTGACTTATCCCTGTTGTTTATAAGGCTTAGAGTGAGCCTTATGTTTTAACGTGCGTCACCTACTCTAAGTTTTTAAATATATCTTTTAGTTTGGTGTATCAGCGCTGATCCTTTTTTATCCTTTTGTCTACCTCTTAAACAACATTTATCTAGAACTAATACATTTAGGAGGGAGTGCGGGCAGGTAAGTACCCTATTCCACATCGTTTGGTCCTGTCTCAAGCTGGAGCAATATCCATACACTAATACACATGATCACAGAATCAGGTTCATACTATTACACCAGAATTGTGACTCCTGAAGAAACCCCCAAACAATTTGTCCAAGTCTACAGAAATGATTTTGACTCATCTCTTGATTTCAGTTCTCTGGTATTGGAATTCTGATGCCATTCCATCTATGAGTGAAGTATTGCGCAATGTTTTTGAAGCCAAGAGGTGTGAGTTGGTCTTTAGGACACCTTCTGCTGCTGTGCACTTACTGAAACAGGAATGGACACTCTGTAAGAAGGGCATATGGGGCCGTTGGACCTGTACCTGACTGGATGGTAAAATATCAGTATATTGTTTTTATGTTTTAATAAATATACCAACATTTTAAGACACATATGACATTTTTAATTTGACCCCTGTTATATATTGCTATTGTAGTACTTCTTTAATATACACTTTAAAATGTATTATTGGATCATAGCTATTCAATGTATCCCCCCTTTCTTTTTTTTTGTTAGAATTATTTTCTCTTCTCTAAAAATGTATGAATAAAAACTATATTAATGAAATCACATTAAAAAGTGCTTGTTATTGTATACCCAACTTTTGGTCTTTTCAAAGAGCATAAAATATATCTGCTAGTAGAACACATAGAAAAGGATGCACATAGAACAATACGTGTAGTATAAACACAAAAAAATATTCAAAATAATAATTCCATGTATGCATGATAATATTGTGTATAATCCAATGCTCAAAATACTGTGACATTAAAAAAACTGTGAAATAACAGTGTATCATCAAATAATTAGAAATATAAATAGCGACCACAAATTGTGTAAATATTAAAGCAAACTATATGATAAATACTTTCTTAAATCCACTTGTAGTTTGGATGGTCTACAGGAAGAAAGCAAAAACAACCTAGTGTAAGGTCAGTAAATTGAGAAGTGTAATAGTAAAACGAGATGCCCTCGCAAGTATGGAGTACCACTCAGGACTATCAGGCTCCGGGGGAATCATACCTTGTGAACGTGGGATCCAACCAGTATGGGTGGCAGGATTTGCCTCCACCAGCCTGGTCCAGGCCCAAGCGAGATAGCGCAACTTAGCGGACAAGTGCACATGTATAAGTGTGGGGATGGGTGATCTGTGATTGGTTGATATGTTTGTGTGGGTGTTTGTATGCTAGGAGTGGGAGGTGACTAGGTAACCTACCTCAGTGCCACTTTGATCCTGGCCAGCAACAGCTTCCCTCCCACCCTCCCTTTTTTTCCGGATCCTGGTATTCAACATCACAGCTGGCGGTGGGTGTGTCTTACCCAATCAGGTTGGGAGATGGTTTTACAGGTAGAGTGATAATGGCCTGGTCTACCCTCCCCTGTCTCTTATGGTAAACTGCAAGGTTACTAAGTTGGACTTGCCCCACTGAGCTAAAAGCCAGTTAAAAGGTTAAAAGGGAATTTTAGTATGACGAAGGGGGAGGTGAGAGCCTTTGGTGGTGTGATATTATGCAGTTGGTCAGGACATTTTGATTAGAGTTTAAATATACGGCAAAACACTATATGTTATCTGTGTCATTTACATGTTCATTTATTGAACGGTTTATTATATTAATACATTTATAATTAAAGATGGAGGTATTATGTGGTATTTATATGTTTGAAATAAATTCTGTGGCCTGTTTCATTCAAAGTTGGTGCGAATTATCCTTGCTATGACTGAAGGTTATACAAATTGTGTCCGGCAAAGATCTTTTGGGTTGACAATGACACAACTCGTTTAGCCCTGCCTCTCAGGGTACAACCTCCTCGCACAATCCCACAATGACAGGCCTACAGCCTTAATATATATATATATATATCACTAGTTTGTAGATATATCCCCAGTGAAAACACATATGCATTTAATTATGTTTTTTTGTTTTCATAAGTGTATATATAAAACCAAAAAGCTGCACACCTAATGGGAAGACTTTTCAAACCCTCCCTTTCTTACCCCGCCCAGACTTTCTGTGGCTGTCCAATCACAGACTTCCCAATACAGCTCAATGAGAAGTCTTTGCAAGGCAGGTACTCTGGGTAATTTCTGCCTCTTGAGTTTAGTTCCACTGAGCTAACCAAACCAGGAAGTAACAGGACTGGGTATCTGACAAGTGGGGGGAGGGGGGGAGTGTAACAAAGTTGATTTCTAAAAGTTCCAATTTATATTAAAATCTGCACTTTTTTGCTAAATGAAAAAAAGGAGGACACACTCTTCACACATAATGAACTTTAGCACGCTAAGGTGCTCTAGGTATTTGCATTTGTATTCTTTTAATGACCTACAATTCTAGTTACAGTTAGTGGAGGACACACTCTTCACACATAATGAACTTTAGCACGCTAAGGTGCTCTAGGTATTTGCATTTGTATTCTTTTAATGACCTACAATTCTAGTTACAGTTAGTATCAGTTAGCAATAACCCTTAAACAGAGCTGTGTCAGCGCCTGGAAATACATTGCTTTCTCTACAAGAACCTGCCTGCTCCAATACTAAAAGGGTTATTTTAGTCGGTTTGGGAAAGGCCTATTATTTGTGGTTTTAGACGTAGAAATTTAGTCTCAGGTCAATGGACAGATCAATAGACAGACAGGAGGACAGAGATAGCAGGGCAGCAGTATTTGACATGTAGAAATAATTAGCCTTGTTTGAGACCTGAAACTCATGGAGCCCTTTGTGGCTGGTCCTTTTCACAAGGCGCAGATGATGTGTGAATTTGACAGATGGAGGCTGCCGGAATATTGAGCTGTGACGACGTAGAACCCTGTAACCATTATTGGTATCAATGATGTATGTACTGCAAGGCTGGCAAGGCATTATGGGCTGTGACAGGCAGCCAGTTCGGTCCCATGCAGGCGGTGAGGGAGCGCTGAACTTTGAGCTATCCCTGCTCAGCTCTCGCGCACCGCAGAGTGATGCCTGGAGCCAGAATATGACATAACTCCAGCTCCCATCATCACTCTGCAGGGTGCGAGGAAGCTGAGCAGGGAGATCACTACTCCCTCACTACTAGCTTCGTGTGCCCGTCTGCCTTCCTGTCCAGCAGCCCCAACACCTTGACCAACAGCCAGCCCAGCAGCCCCACAGGACCCCAGGTAAAAATCCAAAGGTAGAGAAGTAGGGTGGATTTATATTAAATGAAAAAAAATATAGAATTTGTGAGTGTTGGGGGAAAATGTGTGTGTGTCAGTCAGTGAATGTGTGTGTGTGTGTGTGTGTGTGTATTTGTGTGTGTCTGTCAGTGAGTATCTTTTAGTGAGTGTGCATGTCAGTGAATGTGTGTGTATATCTGTCAGTGTGTCTGTTAGTGAATGTTTATGTCTGTCAGTGTGTGTGTCTGTGAGTGTGTGTGTGTGTATATCTGTCAGTGTGTGTTTGTGAGTGTGTGCATATCTGTCAGTGTGTGTCTGTGATTGTGTGTGCCTATGAGTGTGTGTGTCTGCCATTTAGTGTGTCTGTCAGTGAATGTGTGTATGTTTTTATCTGTCAGTGTGTGTCTGTCAGTGAATGTCTGTGTGTCTGAGTAATTGTGTGTGTCGGTCAGTGAATGTGTGTCTGTCACTGAATGTGTGTGTCTATAAATATGTGTCTGTGAGTGTGTGAGTGATGTGTGTATGTCAGTGTGTCTTTCACTCACTCACAGACACACACACTCACTGTGTCTGTGAGTTAGTGTGTGCTTGTCAGATTGTGTGAAATCAGTGTGTTTGTATGTCAGTCAAAGTGTGTGCTAGTCTTGTGAGTGTGTGTCTGTGAGTGTGTTTGTCTGGCAGTGATTGTGTGTGTCTGTGAGTGAGTGTGTGTCTGTGAGTGTTAGTCTTCAACAGGAAGCGGTGTGGCCTTGACGGAAAGGGGTGGGGCAAATTCAAATTAGGGGGTGCCTGAGTTCCGCTATGCATAGGGCAGCACAAATCTAAAGTACACCACTGGGTATAACATTCCACCCAATACTGGGGAGTATGAGATTTGGATATGCGGTGGGGAGCCACTGGGAGCATTGCCATTGATGCCCACTGAAGGGGGCTCCCCACCCCATATCGCATCAAGCACTGTCATGATTACTGATAGACGATCTCACTTCCGGGTTTCGCCAATCGGGCCCCCCATGCGTCTGACATAACACTCTCCCGCGTTAAAGGGAAGCCGTGGGCACTTTGAAACTGCTCAGTCAATTTGTTACAAATTGTGACCAAGTGTACAAAAAAGATGGTTTGCATCTTTCTCAAAAGGGAACAAATGTTCTCAGTGAGCCGTTCAGAGGTTTTGCTAAGATGTATTTAAACTAGGATGGGGGGGGGGCAAAAGGGTGATAAAACATCAATCCAATTGTCCCCCAAAACAAGGACAGAAGGTGCCTGTAGCAAGTGTGTTAAAAAATGATAAGCTTAGAGTCATGTCTACAAATGCTCGCAGTTTAGGGAATAAGATCCATGAACTTGTGGCAATAATGGCAACTGATAGTGTAGATTTAGTCGCTGTTACTGAGACATGGTATAATGAAAAAAATGACTGGGACATAGCAATACCAGGGTACTCTTTATATAGAAAAGACAGGGAAGGCAAGAAAGGGGGAGGGGTGGCCCTGTATGTGAAGTATAGCATAAAATCTAGCCTAGTGAGACGAACATAGAGTCCATTTGGGTTACGTTAGAATTTGGTAATCACACAGTAGTTCGTGTAGGTGTGATTTATAGGCCCCCAGGACAAATTGAAGAGTTAGATAATCTACTAGTTGAAGAAATAGCTAAAATGACAATGAAGGGGGAAGTTATCACCATGGGTGACTTTAATCTTCCTGATGTGAATTGGAAAACAAAAATAGCTACTTGTGCCAGAAGCACACATATTCTAAACTCCCTACTGGGATTGTCTCTAAAACAAGTCGTTGAGGAGCCAACTCGTAAAGAGGCCATACTAGATTTAGTGTTAACAAATGGAGATTTGGTATCAGATATTACTGTAGGTGAAAGTTTAGGATCCAGTGATCATCAGTCAGTGTGGTTTAATATAAGAACAGTGACTGAGTCACACCACACAAAAACGAAAGTTTTAGACTTTAGAAAAACAGACTTTTCTAAAATTAGAATATGTGTAAAGGAGTCATTATCAGACTGGAGCAATTTAAATGGAGTCCAAAATAAATGGGATTATTTAAAAGCTGCACTACTGAAGGCAACAGAAAATTGCATTAGGCTTGTCAGTAAAAAATTCAAGAAACCACTGTGGTACTCCGCAGATGTGGCCAAAATAGTAAAAAACAAAAAGTTAGCATTTAGTAATTATAAAAAAACCCAGAGTGAGGAAGACAGAACGACCTATAAGATTAGGCAGAAAGAGGCTAAGCAAGTTATAAGAGCTTCCAAATCACACACAGAAGAGAAAATAGCACAGTCAGTAAAAAAGGGGGACAAAACTTTTTTTAGATACATAAATGAGAAAAGAAAAGTAAAACAAGGATTAGTTAGATTAAAAACAAAAGAAGGAAGGTATGTAGATGAGGATAAAGGTCTAGCTGACTGCCTCAATGAATATTTTTGTTTGGTATTTACAGCTGAAAATGAAGGAAAGGGACCTCTGTTAAAAAAAAGGATAAATGAGTCATTTATTACACGTGAGTTTACAGAGGAAGAGGTTCTATTTCAACTGTCAAAAGTAAAGACAAATAAGTCAATGGGACCTGATGGAATACACCCGAAGCTATTAAAAGAGCTTAGTGGTGTACTAGCAAAACCATTAACAGATTTATTTAACCAATCATTGTTAACAGGAGTAGTCCCAGAAGATTGGAAGTTAGCGAATGTTGTGCCCATTCACAAGAAAGGTAATAGGGAGGAGTCGGGCAACTATAGGCCAGTAAGCCTTACTTCAGTAGTGGGGAAAGTGATGGAAACCATGTTAAAGGATAGGATTGTTGAACATCTAAAAACACATGGATTTCAAGATCAGAGACAACATGGGTTTACTTCAGGGAGATCATGCCAAACTAATCTTATTGATTTTTTTGATTGGGTAACTAAAATTATAGATCAGGGTGGTGCAGTAGACATTGCTTACCTAGATTTCAGTAAGGCTTTTGACACTGTTGCACATAGAAGGCTTATCAATAAACTGCAATCTTTGAGTTTGGATTCCAATATTGTTGAATGGGTAAGGCAGTGGCTGAGTGACAGGCAACAGAGGGTTGTAGTCAATGGAGTATATTCGAAGCTTGGGCTCGTCACCAGTGGGGTACCTCAGGGATCTGTACTTGGACCCATTCTCTTTAATATTTTTATTAGTGATATTGCAGAAGGTCTTGATGGTAAGGTGTGTCTTTTTGCGGATGATACTAAGATATGTAACAGGGTTGATGTTCCAGGAGGGATAAGCCAAATGGCAAATGATTTAGTTAAACTAGAAAAATGGTCAGAGTTGTGGCAACTGACATTTAATGTGGATAAGTGCAAGATAATGCATCTTGGACGTAAAAACCCAAGGGCAGAGTACAGAATATTTGATAGAGTCCTAACCTCAACATCTGAGGAAAGGGATTTATGGGTGATTATTTCTGAGGACTTAAAGGTAGGCAGACAATGTAATAGAGCAGCAGGAAATGCTATCAGAATGCTTGGTTGTATAGGGAGAGGTATTAGCAGTAGAAAGAGGGAAGTGCTCATGCCATTGTACAGAACACTGGTGAGACCTCACTTGGAGTACTGTACACAGTACTGGAGACCATATCTTCAGAAGGATATTGATACCTTAGAGAGAGATCAAAGAAGGGCTACTAAACTGGTTCATGGATTGCAGGATAAAACTTACCAGGAAAGGTTAAAGGATCTTAACATGTATAGCTTGGTGGAAAGACGAGACAGGGGGGATATGATAGAAACATTTAAATACATAAAGGGAATCAACACAGTAAAGGAGGAGACTATATTTAAAAGAAGAAAAACTACCACAACCAGAGGACATAGTCTAAAATTAGAAGGACAAAGGTTTAAAAATAATATCAGGAAGTATTACTTTACTGAGAGGGTAGTGGATGCATGGAATAGCCTTCCAGCTGAAGTGGTAGAGGTTAACACAGTAAAGGAGTTTAAGCATGCGTGGGATAGGCATAAGGCTATCCTAACTATAAGATAATGCCAGGGACTAATGAAAGTATTTAGAAAACTGGGCAGACTAGATGGGCCGAATGGTTCTTATCTGCCGTCACATTCTATGTTTCAATGTTTCTATGTGCCGTCTGAGTTCCCTGTGTTATCAAACTGTGTACCGAACCGCTGTACTACCAAACCAACCTTTCTGAACGCTATACTCCCTGGACATGGTATGGACTCTGACTATTCTTACCACTGAACTACCAAACCAACTTTGCTGAATGCTATACTCCCGGGACACGGAACGGACTCTGACTATTCTTACAGCTGAACTACCAAGCCGACTTTGCTGAATGCTATACTCCCTGGACACGGAACGGACTCTGACTATTCTTACCGCTGAACTACCAAACCGACTTTGCTGAACGCTATACTCCCTGGACACGGAACGGAATCTGACTATTCTTACCGCTGAACTACCAAACCGACTTTCCTGAACGCTATACTCCCTGGACACGGAACGGACTCTGACTATTCTTACCGCTGAACTACCAAACCGACTTTGCTGAACGCTATACTACCTGGACACGGAACGGAATCTGACTATTCTTACCGCTGAACTACCAAACCGACTTTGCTGAATGCTATACTCCCTGGACACGGAACGGACTCTGACTATTCTTACCGCTGAACTACCAAACCGACTTTGCTGAACGCTATACTCCCTGGACACGGAACGGAATCTGACTATTCTTACCGCTGAACTACCAAACCGACTTTGCTGAACGCTATACTCCCTGGACACGGAACGGACTCTGACTATTCTTACCGCTGAACTACCAAACCGACTTTGCTGAACGCTATACTCCCTGGACACGGAACGGAATCTGACTATTCTTACCGCTGAACTACCAAACCGACTTTGCTGAACGCTATACTCCCTGGACACGGAACGGACTCTGACTACTCTTACCGCTGAACTACCAAACCGACTTTGCTGAACGCTATACTCCCTGGACACGGAACGGACTCTGACTATTCTTACCGCTGAACTACCAAACTGACTTTGCTGAATGCTATACTCCCTGGACACGGAACGGACTCTGACTATTCTTACAGCTGAACTACCAAACCGACTTTGCTGAATGCTATACTCCCTGGACACGGAACGGACTCTGACTATTCTTACCGCTGAACTACCAAACTGACTTTGCTGAATGCTATACTCCCTGGACACGGAACGGACTCTGACTGTTCTTACCGCTCAACTACCAAACCGACCATGCTGAACGCTATACTCCCTGGACACGGAACGGACTCTGACTATTATTACCGCTGAACTACCAAGCCGACTTTGCTGAACGCTATACTCCCTGGACACGGAACGGACTCTGACTATTCTTACCGCTGAACTACCAAACCAACCTTTCTGAATGCTATACTCCCTGGACACGGAACGGACTCTGACTATTCTTACCGCTGAACTACCAAACTGACTTTGCTGAATGCTATACTCCCTGGACACGGAACGGACTCTGACTATTCTTACAGCTGAACTACCAAGCCGACTTTGCTGAATGCTATACTCCCTGGACACGGAACGGACTCTGACTATTCTTACCGCTGAACTACCAAACCAACCTTTCTGAATGCTATACTCCCTGGACACGGAACGGACTCTGACTATTCTTACAGCTGAACTACCAAACCGACTTTGCTGAACGCTATACTCCCTGGACACGGAACGGACTCTGACTATTCTTACCGCTGAGCTACCAAACTGACTTTGCTGAACGCTATACTCCCTGGACACGGAACGGAATCTGACTATTATTACCGCTGAACTACCAAACCGACCTTGCTGAACGCTATACTCCCTGGACACGGAACGGACTCTGACTATTCTTACAGCTGAACTACCAAACCGACTTTGCTGAATGCTATACTCCCTGGACACGGAACGGACTCTGACTATTCTTACAGCTGAACTACCAAGCCGACTTTGCTGAATGCTATACTCCCTGGACATGGAACGGACTCTGACTATTCTTACAGCTGAACTACCAAGCCGACTTTGCTGAATGCTATACTCCCTGGACACGGAACGGACTCTGACTATTCTTACCGCTGAACTACCAAACTGACTTTGCTGAATGCTATACTCCCTGGACACGGAACGGACTCTGACTATTCTTACAGCTGAACTACCAAGCCGACTTTGCTGAATGCTTTACTCCCTGGACACGGAACGGACTCTGACTATTCTTACCGCTGAACTACCAAACCAACCTTTCTGAATGCTATACTCCCTGGACACGGAACGGACTCTGACTATTCTTACAGCTGAACTACCAAACCGACTTTGCTGAACGCTATACTCCCTGGACACGGAACGGACTCTGACTATTCTTACCGCTGAGCTACCAAACTGACTTTGCTGAACGCTATACTCCCTGGACACGGAACGGAATCTGACTATTATTACCGCTGAACTACCAAACCGACCTTGCTGAACGCTATACTCCCTGGACACGGAACGGACTCTGACTATTCTTACAGCTGAACTACCAAACCGACTTTGCTGAATGCTATACTCCCTGGACACGGAACGGACTCTGACTATTCTTACAGCTGAACTACCAAGCCGACTTTGCTGAATGCTATACTCCCTGGACACGGAACGGACTCTGACTATTCTTACAGCTGAACTACCAAGCCGACTTTGCTGAATGCTATACTCCCTGGACACGGAACGGACTCTGACTATTCTTACCGCTGAACTACCAAACCGACTTTGCTGAATGCTATACTCCCTGGACACGGAAAGGACTCTGACTATTCTTACAGCTGAACTACCAAGCCGACTTTGCTGAACGCTATACTCCCTGGACACGGAACGGACTCTGACTATTCTTACCGCTGAGCTACCAAACTGACTTTGCTGAACGCTATACTCCCTGGACACGGAACGGAATCTGACTATTATTACCGCTGAACTACCAAACCGACCTTGCTGAACGCTATACTCCCTGGACACGGAACGGACTCTGACTATTCTTACAGCTGAACTACCAAACCGACTTTGCTGAATGCTATACTCCCTGGACACGGAACGGACTCTGACTATTCTTACAGCTGAACTACCAAGCCGACTTTGCTGAATGCTATACTCCCTGGACACGGAACGGACTCTGACTATTCTTACAGCTGAACTACCAAGCCGACTTTGCTGAATGCTATACTCCCTGGACACGGAACGGACTCTGACTATTCTTACCGCTGAACTACCAAACCGACTTTGCTGAATGCTATACTCCCTGGACACGGAAAGGACTCTGACTATTCTTACAGCTGAACTACCAAGCCGACTTTGCTGAATGCTATACTCCCTGGACACGGAACGGACTCTGACTATTCTTACCGCTGAACTACCAAACTGACTTTGCTGAATGCTATACTCCCTGGACACGGAACGGACTCTGACTATTCTTACCGCTGAACTACCAAACCGACCTTGCTGAATGCTATACTCCCTGGACACGGAGCGGACTCTGACTATTCTTACAGCTGAACTACCAAACCGACTTTGCTGAATGTTATACTCCCTGGACACGGAACGGACTCTGACTATTCTTACCGCTGAACTACCAAACCGACCTTGCTGAATGCTATACTCCCTGGACACGGAACGGAATCTGACTATTCTTTCCGCTGAACTACCAAACCGACCTTGCTGAATGCTATACTCCCTGGACACAGAGCGGACTCTGACTATTCTTACCGCTGAACTACCAAACTGACTTTGCTGAATGCTATACTCCCTGGACACGGAACGGACTCTGACTATTCTTACAGCTGAACTACCAAGCCGACTTTGCTGAATGCTATACTCCCTGGACACGGAACGGACTCTGACTATTCTTACAGCTGAACTACCAAACCGACCTTTCTGAATGCTATACTCCCTGGACACGGAACGGACTCTGACTATTCTTACAGCTGAACTACCAAGCCGACTTTGCTGAATGCTATACTCCCTGGACACGGAACGGACTCTGACTATTCTTACCGCTGAACTACCAAACCGACTTTGCTGAATGCTATACTCCCTGGACACGGAAAGGACTCTGACTATTCTTACAGCTGAACTACCAAGCCGACTTTGCTGAATGCTATACTCCCTGGACACGGAACGGACTCTGACTATTCTTACCGCTGAACTACCAAACTGACTTTGCTGAATGCTATACTCCCTGGACACGGAACGGACTCTGACTATTCTTACTGCTGAACTACCAAACCGACCTTGCTGAATGCTATACTCCCTGGACACGGAGCGGACTCTGACTATTCTTACAGCTGAACTACCAAACCGACTTTGCTGAATGTTATACTCCCTGGACACGGAACGGACTCTGACTATTCTTACCGCTGAACTACCAAACCGACCTTGCTGAATGCTATACTCCCTGGACACGGAACGGAATCTGACTATTCTTTCCGCTGAACTACCAAACCGACCTTGCTGAATGCTATACTCCCTGGACACAGAGCGGACTCTGACTATTCTTACCGCTGAACTACCAAACTGACTTTGCTGAATGCTATACTCCCTGGACACGGAACGGACTCTGACTATTCTTACAGCTGAACTACCAAGCCGACTTTGCTGAATGCTATACTCCCTGGACACGGAACGGACTCTGACTATTCTTACAGCTGAACTACCAAACCGACCTTTCTGAATGCTATACTCCCTGGACACGGAACGGACTCTGACTATTCTTACAGCTGAACTACCAAGCCGACTTTGCTGAATGCTATACTCCCTGGACACGGAACGGACTCTGACTATTCTTACCGCTGAACTACCAAACCAACCTTTCTGAATGCTATACTCCCTGGACATGGAACGGACTCTGACTATTCTTACCGCTGAACTACCAAACCGACTTTGCTGAATGCTATACTCCCTGGACATGGAACGGACTCTGACTATTCTTACCGCTGAACTACCAAACTGACTTTGCTGAATGCTATACTCCCTGGACACGGAGCGGACTCTGACTATTCTTACTGCTGAACTACCAAACCGACTTTGCTGAACGCTATACTCCCTGGACACGGAACGGACTCTGACTATTCTTACCGCTGAACTACCAAACCGACTTTGCTGAATGCTATACTCCCTGGACATGGAACGGACTCTGACTATTCTTACCACTGAACTACCAAACCGACTTTGCTGAATGCTATACTCCCTGGACACGGAACGGACTCTGACTATTCTTACAGCTGAACTACCAAACCGACTTTGCTGAACGCTATACTCCCTGGACACGGAACGGACTCTGACTATTCTTACAGCTGAACTACCAAACCAACCTTTCTGAATGCTATACTCCCTGGACACGGAACGGACTCTGACTATTCTTACAGCTGAACTACCAAGCCGACTTTGCTGAATGCTATACTCCCTGGACACAGAACAGTATCTGACTATTCATACAGCTGAACTACCAAACTGACTTTGCTGAATGCTATACTCCCTGGACACGGAACGGACTCTGACTATTCTTACCGCTGAACTACCAAACCGACTTTGCTGAACGCTATACTCGCTGGACACGTAACGGACTCTGACTATTCTTACAGCTGAACTACCAAACTGACTTTGCTGAATGCTATACTCCCTGGACATGGTACGGACTCTGACTATTCTTACCGCTGAACTACCAAACCGACTTTGCTGAACGCTATACTCCCTGGACACGGAACGGACTCTGACTATTCTTACCGCTGAACTACCAAACCGAATTTGCTGAATGCTATACTCCCTGGACACGGAACGGACTCTGACTATTCTTACCGCTGAACTACCAAACCGACTTTGCTGAACGCTATACTCCCTGGACACGGAACGGACTCTGACTATTCTTACAGCTGAACTACCAAACCGACTTTGCTGAACGCTATACTCCCTGGACACGGAACGGACTCTGACTACTCTACAAACTCCTCCAACAAGCTAAGTTCTTTAATTCTTTAACAAGGAATTTGCTACTTTGTTTAAAGTATTCAGTTAAATCCTTCCAAAGGCAGATCTCTTCCAATACTTAAGTTAGTTCACTGTGTTTCCAGTTATACCAGCATGTGATAAAGTGAATGGTGTGATATGTGAGGCTGGTTTTATTACCTATAACTGCAGGTAATCATGTGCCAAAGGGGAAATAAAACCCTCCCTGGTAGACAGGTAGAGGAGACTTTTTATTTCTCATTTGAGGGCTGGAAGCAGCAGGCTGACTGAGCTCTGGAGTGCAGAGAGTTGCTAATAAGGTTGGTGAAACCGGTATTTTGTTTAAGTTTAATTCTTAATGCTAGAGAGGGAAATTGAATGTTAGTAAGCGCTCAGTAGGACTTTGTTTGCAGGACTTTGTTACATTAATATTTCTTTGGTGTTGATCCCGATGTTGCCTCCTGTGGGGATTTTTCAAGTAAAGTGACTGAACTTATATTAAAACAAAAGACTGTGTGCATGTTTTTACCCTATAGGACCGTGCGAATTGCTATACAGGATCACAATGCATTTAATTCTGCACAACTACTGCATCAATCAGCTTCCTTAAACAGTGCACGTATTGATTACTGGAACTTTATTTCTTAACTATTACAAACACGTCAGGTTATCCATGTTGACCCACAATGTAGGAGACCACGCTCTTTATTTGAACAGACTTTATTTGATCTTTTATGTCACTGAATAAAATAAGATTTAAGAACAAAAAAGATGGTACGTTTACACTTTTTTTTTTTTTTTAACAGATATTAGATTTATTGGACCACTCTCGGTTTTATTAGAGTTGGGCTTAGACACTTAGAATTTTATTTGGAGGTGGCTAGGCACCCTGTGGGGGGGTTAAACTGGATACAATTGTGCTATGCAGTAGACCATGGCATATCCACCCCCCTTCCTATATTTTTAGTGGCCCCCACCTGCTGCCCATGGCCATGGGGCATTATTAAAATTATTGCCCACCTGGGAGTCCCAAAGCCAATATTTTCAATGTATAATATGATTCAGTTTGCACATTTGAATACATTTTTATTAAAATCCCAATAAGCCTTTAATGGTAGTAATATAATCGATCCTTATTGGGAGTTATTGGATTAGCCGGGAGTTATTAGAAACGTTAACAGTGTCTGTTTGTTTAATTGGTTGGGGTTTTTTTTCTTATGTTTTATTGAGTAAGGAAATAATAAATAAAATAAAGCATTATATGTTATATCGTTCTGTCTTAAATATAAAAGATTAACTTTTCCCATAATGTTTGGCATCAGAATACAGTATGGCTTTACATGAGTGAAATAATGAATGTCATGTATGATCTTTGCATACACCATCATGTATTTACAAAGCAATGCTCCACTCTTCATGCAGTTACAACCTTCTCTTGTTAATGGATAGGTTTTTTTCATACGTTTGAACAAAACGAAAGCTACTTGACAATCACAGCGAACTGGCCATCCCACAGATAACTTATTAGAGTCGGCCAACTAATACGGCAAACAACACTTTGTGGCAGCTATAAATATCAAAAACAGTAAAAAAAAGTATGTAAAATTCCAGCATTTCATAAGAGAAACTCAATCATCTCTTAAAGGGACACTCCACTGCCAAAATGCAAACAAAAAAAAAACTGTTTAGTACAGCGCTACGGAATCTGATGGCGCTATATAAATAATAAAATAAAAAATATGCATGCATTGATGGTGTATGTTTCATTGCTGGTAAATATATAAACAGCTTACAAATGTTGCATTTTTTTTTCCTACAGCCTTTGCAAATCTGGTCAATCCTATTCGGTATTAAACAATTAATAGTGAATACATTTGTAGCTTCGTGTTTCCAAACTGTTAGTCACCTTCCTCTCCAATTATTAATCTACGTATTCCCTTCACACTCATAAAAATTACATAAAAATGTAACCTGTCAATATCTTGATTGTAGAGCTACTTTTCATCAATCTTCATTTAAAAACAAATGGCCCCTAAAAAATCTATAGGGGACCTGATTAAAATAAATTTAAGAAAAAAAAAAATCTGGACTTGCAACAAATCTTAATGAAGCGGTTTTGGTGTATAAAGCATGTCTCTGAAGTTTCACTGCTTATTTCTCTGCCATTTAAGAGTTAAATCACTTTTTGTTCCTGTCACACACAGGAGGCTCCTGCAAGATTTAGCAAGCTATTAACAGAGAAGGAAATACGAAATTCTAAATTAAACAGAATTTGCAATAAAGGAAGTATAGACATTAGATGACTCTTTACAGGAAGTGTTTAGGAGGCTGTGTAAGTCACATGCAGGGAGGTGTGACCAGGGCTGCATAAACAAAGCAATTTAAATGGCAGCGAGCTGAGCAGTGAGACTGCAGGGGCATGATCTATATAACTTCATTAAGCTAAAGTTGTTTTGGTGACTATAGTGTCTCTTTAACCCCTTAAAGATGGCGGGCATTCTATGCCGTCCTTTTTGGGGTAGCTCTAAACACTGGTGGGCAGCATAGAATGTCCCCGCCGTCCAGAGGACTTACCAGGTTTTCGCTCATCCCACGCCGGCGGTCGTGATCCTGGGGTCTGCCTGGGAGCTCGGGCAGAACTGCACTGCCCGATCCGGCCCTCCCGGGCTATGTGATAGCAGGGTCCTCGAGTTCACATGGCCTGAATACCTGGCTCATGCAGCTCTCAGGCTGTCCCCATAAAAGCCTGCGAAAAAGTTATTGAAAGTTAGTAAAAGTTAATAAAGTTTATAAAGTACATAAAAAGCACTTAGATCATATAAGTACTTTTATATACACAATACATTATTTTAAGTGTATATTACAATATATATACTAAAGTACTAAAAATAATTACATTTCTTAATTTCTCAATTATTTTTCTATATATATTAAATTATGTTTAATATACAAATATTTGTGACATGAAAGCCCTGTTTCTCCTCAACAAAATGATATAGAAGTGTGCGTGCACGTCATATGAAAGAGGTGAATTCTGGTTGAACAGACATCTAGTCAAATTCAAGGTTTTGTTCTGATCACAACATGTACATTTGGCTCAGTCCTTAAAGGGTTAATTAACCTCCACTTTTAGTGGGATATGCTGTTCATCACTACAGCACTACAACAGTCACCGACCATCGCCTGGTGAGACTTTATATCTTATTGCACAAGGTGTAGCTTTTACGGTGAGAAAAGGGATTTTGTTATGTTTCTATGTTTCTATGTTTCTATGTTTCTATGTTATCATGTAAAACCACAATGCCATTTAGTGATTACCAAATAGTGTTGCGTTTTCTAAGGTTTCCTATAGATTGCTTGTGCATCGACCAGAACTCTTTAATGTTGATGTCAAAGTATCAATTTTGGTGTAACTCCAAGAAAACAGTCTTATGTATATAGTGAACGGACATATACTATGTTTATTGTACCTTGGAGAATAAAATAAATAAGTAAGAATAAGTTTTATTTTCCTGATCAAAGTGTAGTTAACAAAGCATCACGGAGAGTGCAATTAGAAGTTAATTATTAATTAATAAAAATTAAAATTTAGCAAACATGCATCGCTGGATTACCCATTAGGTAACAAAGGCTACACACAGACAGCACCAGTAGTGAGACTAATGAACAGATGGCCCTGGTACAAGGGGGAGAGGACAAAACATACATACACACACACACATATTTAGCAACCACTCACAGAACACTCCGACACCCATACAGTGCTCTGCCTTCTAAATACACATAGCCACTACACACCACTTACAGAAACAGAGCCCAGGGCTCCAGGAGGGAGGCTCAGTATGACACCATACCCAGGGCCATGGGCATCCTTAATCCAGCTCTGCTAACAAGGGAACATATTACAAACAAAACATCAGGTACCACAACGTTAACAATCATTGAAATACAGTGTAGAAGCCACAATAATCTTTGTATTAGGCATAGGTGAATATAGTGACAATTTCATAACATACTGAAAAATCCAGGCACTTCAGCAAAGTGAAATGATGATTAATAAACAGTGGGAGGGAGGAAAAAGAAGATGACAATAAAAACTGAATTTGTTTGTGGTTTTTTTTTTTTTACTTTTTATCCTGCATTTTATAAAGGAATTTCACAGTGATTACAGTGATACAATGGTAGTACATACATATTTGAAGTCATCGCGAGTTTGTGCATTTGGCATTGGTTAGCATGTGAGTAGCTGGACGGGGGCCCTGGAACTGCCACCTCCTTCCTGGAGCCGAAAGGGAAATTAGCTCTGACACCCCCAGGCACTGGACGACACTCAGTCCTGGAAACTCTAGAACCGAATGGGGATTTAGCTCTGACACCCCCAGGCACTGGACGACACTCAGCCCTGGGAGTTCTGGAACCGAATGGGGGTTAAGCTCTGACACCCCCAGGCACTGGACGACACTCAGTCCTGGGAACTCTAGAACCGAATGGGGAATTAGCTCTGACACCCCCAGGCACTGGACGACACTCAGTCCTGGGAACTCTAGAACCGAATGGGGATTTAGCTCTGACACCCCCAGGCACTGGACGACACTCAGTCCTGGGAACTCTAGAACCGAATGGGGATTTAGCTCTGACACCCCCAGGCACTGGACGACACTCAGTCCTGGGAACTCTAGAACCGAATGGGGATTTAGCTCTAGTCCTTACAAGGACTTTCCCCATTGAATCTCCTGCAAACTGGAACAGCAGACACAGGAGCAAATCTTCTTTATCTCAAATAACTGGACGACACACAGTTTTGGAGTGTAAACAGGAATCTCCAGTTTAACCCCTTAATGACACATGACATGTGTGACATGTCATGATTCCCTTTTATTCCAGAGGTTTGGTCCTTAAGGGGTTAATGGGACACACTGGCCTTTTATACAATTTTCCCAACAAGGTTGATGCCCAGGTGGACCTTGTTGGGCACAGGACACATGCAAGCCAATAAAAACAGTATAAAAATGAACAAGACGCCCACATAAATTACACAATCCCTCCCCTCTACCTGTAATACAATTAAAGTAGATAATACAATAACCCAATTATCCACAGGCAGAAAAACACACAATTTCCATATCATGCCCAACACAGTTCCAGAGAATCAGGGCTTGCGGCCGGTCTAGTTCGGTAGTTTGCAAATGAACTACCGAACAGGTCAATAGACTTACCCTGGAGCTTGTTCCCCTTCATCCAGATGAATGATCTCACCGAACAGTGCCCTTCTAAGCTGAATAGAAACGCAGGCGATGATGGAAATCCAGCGATGTTCGGGAGTTTCTGTATTCGATTTTTAGTTCCAGGAGATTCATGCCCAAACAACGCTGTTTGCGTTCATTTGAACAAGATGGCCGCTACCTCGTGGTTGTTTATAGGAATCGCAGCCACCCAGACGAAAAATTAGAACACTGCGGTGAGAAACGTTCCAAGTTGTTAATAGGTGTTAACAAGCTCCAGGGTGGTGGTTGTTCAGTAAACGAACCATATAGTTCCAATTGCACGAACAGAGCCTGTTTAAAGTACATTAACCAGCTCTGTTGCAGGAGCCGTAGTCCCCTCCAAGAACTTGTGGCAAACTCACTTGAAAAGGGGAGTTTATTACAGGCGTCTCAGATGTTAATGGTCAAGGCCGCTATAGGTAGCCTTGGTTCTTGTTTTGGTAACCATAGTAGTGTCAAAAGAGTTTGCCCCTGTCTTGCTGAGTCCTCCATTGTAAAGGATCCCCTATACTCAGTCTAAGTATATCCGTGAAGAATCTCCCAAAATCCAAGCAAGAAGTGAATATAGCTCCCAATCTCCCAAACAGGAGCCAAGACTTCATGAAGGGGTAACACGAATGTGTTTAATGGTAGCCACAACTGGCATTTCACGCAAGTCCCCATGCAAGGGTCACTCCCTCCTGGACCTGAGAGTAGACTGCAGTACAAACAATCACACAATGCAATTGGCTCTCAGGTCCAGGACACTCCCACATTAAACATGATAATTCCTCCTCTGTACCTGGGAGATAAGTGAGTTAAGTACTGTATTAAACTCAATTATCTCCAGGCACAGAAAACATACACTTTTACAAAACAAAAAAATGCTTTAAAACACAAAATACATAATTCGCATAAATAAACCCCCATAGTCTGTACATCCCCAGATAGCCAACATGTCCGAAAAGCACTCAGATCCCACGAACACTGTTGAATTGCCACAGTTGAATAGCCTGTCCAAAATAGTTCCACAGTTTCAGAGGTAGTGGTCAGTCAAGTTTGGGAGTTATAAACCGAATGAAAAGGCAAACAGGTCCCCTGGCTCATTGGTAGCGTTTGTTCATGAGATCCATTCGAACAGCGCTCTCCTGGCTTGCCGCGAACAGAAGCAGGCATTCGTATAGTTTTGGTGTTCATGCGGTCGAGTGTCTGTTTTGGTGTTCCAGACACTCGGTGACCAAGTCCCGCTGCCTGCTTTCATGCGACAAGATGGCCACACAAAGAGTACTAAATTCTTGTTTTCTTTGAACTTAATGAGGCGGGGGTGGTCGGTGTTTGGTACTTTACAGTGTCAAATGGTAAGAAAATAAGGGAATCACAGATGAAGCAAATTCCTGAACTGAGGAGGCTAATGGCTTTGGATAAGGCAAAATAGGAGTTTTGTTACATCCATGTCTACCCATTGTTGTGTTTGTACCGGCACTATGGAGCTAATAATTGCCGCCTGGCGGTCAAGTTTCACTTTGGGGTTCATTCCTCCTTGGGTGAATTTGTTATAAAGCGTATATGGAGGTATTCTTGGGACTTTATTCGCCCAAATGAAATTATACATTTTTTTTTTAGTTTCTTTTGAGAGAGGAAGATGGGATATTAATTGGAAGTGTTCGGTGCAGATACTGCAATTTGGGGATGATAACCATTTTGATCGCAGAGAAGCGTCCCAATCAGGAGAGGAATTTCCCCTGCCAGGACCTCAATTTTTCTTTGATACAGGTGTGCGGTATTGCAGGCTCTGCATAGTGGCATAAATGCCTATCGGTAGCGATACCAATTTTGAAACCTATTTGTGCCATAATGATGGTGACAATTTTGTTGAAGCCAACATGACATTACGTGGATACTGTTTCAGGACCCGAGTTGGTCTGTTATTAAATGTGGGGCACTTATTGCTTGTTTTAATACATTCCCTTGAGGGGGAGGGCGGGGTATAAGTGGCGCCTGCTCTGGCTGTCTGCGACATGATAGATGCTGTGATGAAAGTAGCCTCGTCACTGGCTCTTGGAGGGCCTGTTTGCCAGCCTCATGCCCTGTGACTATGGCCCTGTGGTAGCCTATGTTTAAAAAAATATTGGTACCTATTGGGACTATATGGTTCGTTTACCGAACAGCCGCACGAACCGGAGACCACCCTGGAGCTTGTTAAGCTTAATTGATACATGGTTGTAATTTCCACCTCTGTGGTCTAAGTGTTCGTCTGGGTGGCCGCAATTCCTATGGGGGACCACGAGGTGGCAGTCATCTTGTTTGCATGGACTAAAACCGCGAACAGACTTCCGGGGGACTTAGCCGCGAATGCCCTGGAACTATTTTCGGCATGAAAACATTGCGGTTCCCGGTCAGTCCACTTCTATGTAACTATTTTTGGCTATGGCTCGGTCGGTAAAAACTATGACTTCCATAAAATTTCTGAATCCCTGAACTGACCTGGGTGATTTTTGTATATGTTGGTCACCCATATCAGGGGATTTTAATTTGTGGGGTTTTATGTATTTTAGGGTACTTTGAGATAATGTGATTAGAATTAGTACAGTTACTGATCTAATTATCTCCCAAGCAGGGAGGAGGGATTGTATGTTTGTTATGGGAGTGTTTGTTATTTAATCACTGTTCTTATTGGTCTGTCTTTGTGTTGGAGTCCCCAACAAGGTCCATGTGGGCGTACCCCTTGCATGGGGATTGTCATAAAAGGCAGTGTGGCTCCCATTAAATTGAGATTCGTTTACCCCTTCATGAAGTCTTGGCTCATGTTTGGGGGATTGGAGAACTATGTACACTCTGGGGATTGCTATACTCCCCTGTGTATAATCACTAGCTCTTATAAGACCTGTTCCTGCTACGCTCTCTGGACTAGGAGGTCTACCCACTGGAAGCTGGTTCCTGGTCTTGGGTCCAGGTTGAGTGGAAGACAGCAAGATTAAAAACTAAGCTGTCGCGGTTTGTGGGGTTCACAGTGGTTATGGTGTTCCAGTACAGTGCTTATGGTGTTCGCAAGCACTAGGAAGCGGCGATTGACAGAGGTCCCCAGTCAGGGTGCCAGGCGGTCCATCACAGATGCCACATAATACTTTGCCACATTTGGAACACTCAAGCCTTCTTTCTTCATGGCAATGCAGGTGCATTTCCAGGAGACCCTCGGAGGCTTGAGTTTCCATATATTTGCATTTATCGTCTGCTGATATTTCATTAGAAGCGGTTTAGGAATTTCAATCGGTAGTGTTCGAAATAAAAACAACAATTGTGGTCACACAATAATTTTAAATGCATTAATACGTCCTAACCACAAGGTCCTAGTCCCACACCAACCCTCCAAAGTTTGGGATATTTTAGTCTGTAGTTTGTAATGGTTTTGCTTCAAAATAATGATTTGAGAATGACATACGTCCCTAAATAAGCTATTGCGTCTTTTTGCCACTCAAAATCATGTAATTAATTCAGTTGATGATGCGGAAGATTTACAGGAAGCCCCTGAGTTTTGGCAGTGTTGTTTGTATAATCAGACACGTTGCCATATGCTTCAAAGAGAAATGTGGGCAAGTAAGAAATAATAGGATATCGTCTTTGAAGACAGCAATTTTTTGGTTGCCTTTTTGTGTAGGGACTCTATATCCTTATCATGTTTAATCCGGTAAATCAAAGGTTCTAATGCTAAAATAAAGATCAAGCGCGACAGGGGGCAACCCTTCCTCGTGCTGTTTCTAAGTAGAAAATTCCGAGATAAAAAGCCTGCATTCAACACCCTGGTTGATGGTACAGAATATAAAGACAGAAACAAAATGAATAGACTAAGTTACCCCTATACCGAGAATATCCCGGACGGGGGTTGGTCAGTGAGGGTGGTACCAATTCCACTCAGGCCTTATAGTAAAAATATAAATCATGTGAGAATCCCTGGTTTGATATTTCATAAAACTTTTAATGAAGTGTCTTCAACAGTAAACAATGTGTGAAAAGATTGCTGCAATATAGCAAAAGATAACCATTTAGCCGTCTATTCAATGATATAACAGGCTTTATTATCCATTGCCAAAAATAAACATAAAACTGACAGTTGTATCTATATGCTAATTAGTTACAGCCTGCCCAGCCTGACCTTTTACAACCTGCCCAAGATACGCAAAAAACAACCAACACTATCTGGAAGACTGATGGTATCAAGGAATGGCAACCTCAAACAAAATGTAAGCATCCATGTAGATCACATTCTAAAACCACTGGTGGTGGGGTTCCTCTCCTACCTGAGGGACACAAAACAGACTTTGTCAGAATTGTCATCCAAGCAATTACCTCTCGTTCTTTTCTATGTAGCCACAATGTAGAGGCCCTTTATAACTTCATACCACATGCCTTGGGTTTACAACATACCAAATCATTTTTATCCAAAAGAGGGACCATTCTGGAGAAACACAGCCAATTCACAATTGAATTACTCAACTTCATATTGATGCATAATTACTTAATCTTTGATGGGGTTTACTACCACCAGGTGCAGGGGACTGCTACGGGGACATCTTGTGCGCCATCATATGCAAACCTGCACCTAGGTTGGTGGGAAAATAAAGTTGTTTATAGGTGACATGCTGGTTGTTTGCTTGGATGGGGTCTAGTGAGGATTTCTTCTCCTTTGTCAAATTATTAAATTAAAATGAACTCAATTTGAGATTTACAGCAGAGGTGGGAAATCTCTCCTTAAACTTTTTGGATGTGACACTAACTCCCGAGACTGAAGGTACCATACGAACAGACCTTTATAGAAAAAGTACAGCCACTAATAGTCTGTTGAACTGGAGAAACCAACACCCATCAAAAGGGTATTTCTATTCGCCAATATCTATGCCTCAGAAGAAATTGCTCTGACATAGGACTTCAAAAAGAGGGCAAAAGAACTACGCTCTATGTTCAGGTCAAAAGGTTATCCCAACAAATGCTTAAAAAGAGCGTATCATAGGGCAATTTTAACTGAAAGAGAAAGTCTCCTAAGTGAGGAAGTAAACCCTCTAAACCATTAAGGTGCATAGCCACCTATGATGCAGGTTGGGATAGGGTAAAAACTATTATGGATAGATTTTGGCCCATCCTAAGACAGGATGGTTATCTCAGGGATGTAATTTCTCCAAATGCATCCATCACATCTAGAAGGGGAAAGAATTTCAAAGACTTATTGGTACAGTCATTTTCAAAGGGAGATGGCACCAAAGCACTGGCTGTCATGTAAATTAAAAGGGACTTACAAGTGTGGCCGCTGTAAGCGTGCAACTTTATTTCTAAGGAATCCAAACACTGAGAATAGCAGCCATAATGAAACATTTCAAGTTAAATCTTTCTTTAACTGTAACACAAAAGGGCTAATTTATTCACTGACATGCCAACGTGGTCTCATGTACATAGGAAAAACGTTTCGCCCCTTCAAGAGACGCATTCTAGAACATATCAACTCTATTAAAAAACTAGAAATATCGACACCAATATCCAGGCATGTCAAACTGGTCTATCAGAGCAACACCAAAGGACTGGAATTCCAAGGCATCGAATTAGTAACCCTGGATCAAACGAAAGGCAACCTTGACAGACGCCTGCTGAGGAGGGAGTGCTTTTGGAAACATCATCTGAAGACACTCTCCCCTCTGGGACTTAATGGAGGATTTACATTCTCTGCATTTATTAACGACCTCTAAAATATCACATCATTCAAAGATTGATTACTAATACAACAGCTAAATTATCCACTAGTTTACCAAAATAGATCTACCATTTAGTAGATCTTCAGCGACTCAGCATGACAATGATGTCCTCACATCTCCATAATTGTCTTTATTGCTCCATCCATTGGAAAAGAGATTAGGGACCTGTAACGCACTTCACCCTATAATAGACTACTGTGAAAAGATGGAAGTATACTCTAAGTTTCTATTTACAGAACAGATGCTATAATAAAGGATTCATAAAATAATACTACCTGAAAAATTGCAGAATTCCAGAGGAGGATCTATAGCCCCTTTATCAAGAAGATACAATCTGTGCCGTTTGATATTTACTGGTATTTTCATATATATCTGCACAATAACAAGTAGTCCACCCCCATAACATCATTTATAACTGTTTAGTATATTCTTATCTATTCTACCTGTAAATGATTGATAAGTTAAAGGGTTAAGGTGGATACTCCGCCTGAGAATCACATACATCCTTCCTTACTGGGAACTACCACGCAGGGTTAAACTTGCAAGATCCGCCCACCTAGATGATGTCATTTTGGGGGATGGAACATGAGACGCAATAGGTGGAAGCAGGATGAAGGCTGCCACCCTGATGGAGGTGCCGTTAGAGCACGGAAACGTGCGTCGGGACTTTATTTTTACTTAGCACTTTACTCACTAAGCACTAAGCTTGATCACCACTTTTGTTTTTATTGTGCAGATGCTCCATGGGGTTAAGTTAGGGTTAACCTATATTTACCAGGAGATAGGAGACTCCATTGCAGCCGTTTATACAGGGACTTATACCATTGGCATCCATAAAGGTGCTATAGGATATACGTATCAGGCACCAATAGAACCTGTGTAGGTGCAGATTATTATACTTATTGTTTATTTTTTGCACCCTTGAAGGTGCAGTAGTTGAGGGGTTTGGGTGATTGTATTTAATAGTCCAGACTATTGATAAGTGGACATTTTGCAGGATTAGGAGGAGAATATATGTGTAGAAAAAGGCCCTTTTAAGCCTCCAGATAATTGCTTCTTTGATTATTGTCTTACTTACCTACGCTGTGTCTATATAGACACAATATATCACCCGTTGGCTTGATTTTTGGGATCACTATATCTAATTAGTATATATACAACTGTAAGTTTTATGTTTATTTTTGGCAATGGATAATAAATAGAGTTGAGCAGACACCTGGATGTTCGGGTCCGGATGGATGTTCGGGTCACATTCACCTCCTTAGCTCGGTGGTAATGCGTGGGATTGTCCAGGATCTGATTGATGCTGGACTAGCAACATCTCCTCTACGTGAAGGCGTGTCAAATCTAGTCGGAGTGCTAGGAAGAGATAATTCCTCGCCACCTACTTGAGACATTTTAAATGACAATGAAAATAGCCATTATTATTTGAACAACAGGGGTCTTGTACTGGCTTGCAAACTCAGCTTGTTTTTTTGGTGACTGGTGAGGCCCTGCTAGTTACCAAGTGGCTTGAGAGGCTCTACCTATGCGTTGGCGCGAGGGGATTTTTGTGGCCACCAAACGTAGTGGCGGGATGTCGGCCTCTCGGTGACTGTAACCAGAAAAAATAGGAAAGGGAGTGACAGGTGAGGCCCTCTCTATGTTACTATGCAATGGGTGTATGCCTCCGAATGTGAGGCAGGGTGTTAGCCTCGTGGGACCACTAACCGAAAAGCATAATGCAGAGAAACGGATAATACCTATTGGACCCTAACATACCTAATTGCCAGTACACTATTAACTATTCCAGGGAAAAATAGGATATAAATATACTACGTGAGCAGGTGTATGTATCTGGTAGTAGGGTATTGAAAATCCTTATAGGTTTTAGTAGTATCTGTTAACCTGAAGGGATAAAACAACATATGAAATAATGGATATGTCATATCCTAATATGTGCAGTATGTACAAGATAAAAGCAAAGTACCGTAACCTGTAAAACTACTTAAACACCGTATGCAATAATGGTTATGAACATGTACCAATCTTAACCTATTATGTGCAGCATGAACAAGTGGTAGAGCAAAGTGCTCTGTCAAAATTCTTGTATGCTGTATGTCCCCCTTCTAGGGAGACTATATTATTATTGTAAGCCGAGCGCTCTCTGTATATGTGGTCATAGAATTAATTAAGTACAGGTTATATATGTGACTGTCTACTGTTAAAACAATATATGTGTAAATTACACAAGCTGGTAGAAAATTTCTTATGTTGATATGTGAAACAGCTGTTGTCTATTGAACGGTAGGGGTCAGTAATCATGAGTGTTTAGTAGAAAAAATCCAATGAATCATAATGCAAGTTGTCCTGAGATATTAGGAGTGAACTGTAGGGGTCAGTGTTGGCATGGTGAACTGCTGTTCGTGAGATATATGCGTGAACATAATAATTTTGTATAATGACAGGAAAAACTAAAGCAGTGCCTGTTCGGAGATTAAAATGCACAAACATAATAGCCTGGTATAACAGGCAATGTAACACAAAACAGTGATCCCATTCGGAAGATTTAACAGCACGGACGTAAGCTTGGTACGATAGGCAAATGTATAACAACCAGTGTTCCCGTTCGGGAGATTAAATGCACGAACGTAAGCCTGGTATGACCAGTAAATGTACAACAAACAGTGTTCCCATTCAGGAGATTAAATGCACAAACCTAAGCCTGGTATGACAGGAACATGTGAAACAAGCATTGTTCCCGTTCGGGGAGATTTAAATGCACGGAATAGGAATAGCCAATGATAGGCAATGAAACAAAAACATTTTCCCGTTCGGGAGTTTGCAAATGCATGAAAGGAGCAAGTAATATGTATGACCATGTAATTTTAAACGAACGGATGTGCACGAACATGCAACAGTAAGTATAAGAAACTGAAATAGGTGAAAGCAACCGTAAAGTGAGGACATGACCCGAGAATGATGCAGCGGGACTGATGCCTGGCGCGATATATATATATACATATATATATATATATATATATATATATATATATATGTGTGTATATTTATTTATTTGTGGTCAGGGAAATTAGTCGAGTAAGCGTAGATTGTGTCATTAGCTAAATTTGGTTGTGGTGTGCCAAAACCGAATGTACGGGCAGGCCTGTAAATAAAGAGGGCAAAAAGTATGGGCAAGGGGGCGCGGAGCCAAGCAGCACATGGAAACGCACGCAAGTCAGACCGGTTCCGGCCATTTAATCGAGTAAACCCTCAATCCCTGCGAGCGAACTCCCGGATCCAAAATCCCGGATCTACACCCGAGATGACCCACCAAACCCGCAGATGCCCTTTTTGTTCCCGGCGACCACCAAAACCCGGCGCCAAGGATCTCGGGCCTACCACACGGGGGGCCAGCGGCTGGGTCAGGACAGCAACCTCAAGGCAGTCTTCGACTTCTTTGTCAAGAATACCCTAGGTGCATTCCCCCAACGACGCAATGGGCCGCAAAAACCCGCAGCTAAGTCAGTCGGCGACACCAGCCGAATAGTATGTGAGCAACATCACCCCTTTTACACCCAGGACCAGAAGGAACACTGATACTTGACTATCGACACCTACCCCGACCTCCTAAGATGTCGTCCCATTTTGTCTAGTAACTTTTGGGACTTCTTCACCCATGCAAAATTGGATTTCTAACTAAATGTACCAGTTGTATGTTAAATCTGGAATTTAAGCATTGTATAGTTAAATTTCATGCTTTTAGTTATTACCTATTTACTGTAAAACCCGAAGCTTACGCATTATACTTTTCCTTTTATACACCACAGGGGGTACAATGCAATATTGCTATTCGCATATCAATAGACACTAATAGAGGCATACTAGACAACCACACAGACTCGGGCTCAGGGGAACGCATGTAACTCCTCCACCTGAGAGCCCCACACACCTCCCTCCACTATATGATCTCAAAGTCCATTTAAGTGGGCTGCCAACACTTGGAAGATCTCCAACACCCTTCCTCTCCCCCCCACCCCCCCATAGGTTAGGGGGAATCACAGATAGGTCAAGAGATGCAGAACGGCATCAGATCACTGTTAATACCCTATCATATTGACCTGAGGATAAACCACACATAGTTAATACATATAACATTTACCATAATATTTCCTTAGACGTGCCCTAGACATATATCGGCACAAGACGTAACCTTCTTACATTTGCCACCAAGAAAAACAAATAATGCAATGGCTGATACATAGGCAACACAAGTAGTGGAGAATCACGTATATCACGGATACTTCAACTTATCCCAGAGAACACACGTCTATTGGAATAACTCAACTCACCACATTGTGCAGTCGCCTTAATGCAAATACCTAGGTTGTATTATGTTAAACCTTTGATTTTACTGTCATGGTATTCTAAACCTGAAACTGCTATTATGTACGGCAAAAATAAAGAATTAAAAAAAAAAGTATGGGCAAAACATCTTTAATACGTAACAGTAAAATTTCAGATTTGAGTTTGACACATATGTTTTACTTGGTTAAATCTTTAAATGCTTTTCTCATTTATTTTTCTGGTTGAGGAATGAAACGTCCCAGTTTTTTAATATATATATTATTTTTTTATTTTATTTTGTATTCTTTGATGCATAGTGTACATTGGTACAATGTCAAAACACATTGTCCTTGATTTCATTATTTTCGATAAGCGTTTCAAATCACAATCCTGTTACGAAAACCTTTAACCCCTTAAGGACACATGACATGTGTGACATGTCATGATTCCCTTTTATTGCAGAAGTTTGGTCCTTAAGGGGTTAAAATGATTTATCTACAAAATTCTGGTCACCTCCATAGAAAGTCTTTAGAGATTTTTTTTTAACTAATTGAGATCATTTGAAAAGCATAAGCCAAAAACAATAAATTGATGTTATTGCTGTTGGGCTCAAATCCATCAAAAATAACCAGAAATGGAGATCAGAAACTTTAATGGCTTCTGCAGATAAGTAATTCTAAAAGGTTTACTAAATGAAAGAATATAAAACTCTAAGAGGAAACATGTTTTATTATATAATAACTTCTATTGCTGTCATGTTTTAAACACCAAAGCAGGCTATCAGGTGGACATGGTACTATTATTATTATTATTTATAAAGCGCCAACAAATTCCGTGCCAATCATTCTATTTTTTGTTTCTCCTTCACAGAATACACATGGCATGGAATAGAGTCACCACCTATCCTTGTCTGGCAGTCTCAATTTTGCTGCTAGCAGTGTTTTTTCTTTCACTTTCCTGGAATAAAGTAGAATTTCAAAGAATCCTGTTCCCCCAACAGACAGAGGTCATTGAGAAAATACTGACTGAAACTGTGACAAACCTGAGTTCACAGGTTTCGGCACAAAATGAACAAGAAGAGATACTTATCTTAGTTTGGGTCTGGCCCTATGGAGAACATTTTCCTTTGGATATCTGCCATAGTGCTTATGGAATTACTGGATGCAGGATGACAGCTGATCGGAATCTATATAATGTTGCTGATGCCGTAGTCATGCATCATGTAGACATTATGTATAACCGAAATTCATTACCCAAGAAACCAAGACCTTATTTTCAGCGTTGGGTCTGGTTCAACTTGGAGCCCCCATTGATCATCAGAAACCTGAATTTTCTAGACAACCTTTTCAACTTGACAATGACGTTCCGTCAGGATTCTGATATCTACATACCATATGGTAGAATTGAAACCTTGAAGGAGCCCAAGGACTTCGCCATTCCAGCCAAGTCCAAGTTAGTTTCTTGGGTAGTCAGTAAATGGTACACTGGCGCACCTCGTGTTACATATTATGAGGAATTTAAAAAACACATCCAGATAGATATCTATGGTAGACGACACACTGAACTGAAAAATGAAGATCTCCATAAAACTATATCCCAGTATAAATTTTATCTGTCATTTGAGAATTCTATTTACAAGGATTATATAACAGAGAAATTCTGGTCAAATGCATTAAATTCATGGTCTGTACCAGTCGTGTTGGGACCATCTCGTTTGAACTATGAGCGTTTTATACCTGGAGATGCCTTTATTCATGTAGATGATTTTTCCAGTCCTAAGGAACTGGCTGAATATCTTCTTGAACTGGACAAGGATGAAGATCGATACAAGAAATATTTTAACTGGAGAAAATATTATCAAGTAAAGATAGAGGGCGGGTGGCCTTTCTTTTATTGCAAAGCCTGTTGGGCACTGAAACAGAACAGAGAATACCAGGCAATTCCTAGTGTGGCCAAATGGTTTCTAGAACATGACAAACCATAGAGTTTAGAACACTGTATTGTACAATGTTAATTATCAAATATCATATAGTTTCATCATGTATAAAAATGTGATCCTTTCATGATTTACTTTCTTCTTACTTGCACAGTAATGTTTAGAATATTTGATTTCCTAAACATAAGAGCTTTCAAATCGCACACAGAGGAGAAAATAGCACAGTCAGTAAAAAAAAAAAAAAAAGGGACAAAACACTTTTTAGATACATAAATGAGAAAACGAAAGTAAAACAAGGATTAGTTGGATTAAAAATAAAAGAAGGAAGGTATGTAGAAGAGGATAAAGGTCTAGCCCGGACCCGAACACGGACATATCACTGTATGTTCGGGTTGGAGTTCGGTGTTCGGCGATTTAATAACGCGTTTTGAAAGGCTGCAGGGCAGCCAATCAACAAGCGTTTGACTCGTGTGCCCTTAGAAGCCATCACAGCCATGCCTACTAGTGGCATGGCTGTGATTGGCTAGTGCAGCATGTGACCCAGCTAGTAGGGTCATGTCTATTAAACAGTGATCAGCCTGTGGCGCTGCAGCTCCAGGCCCAGGCCCATGGAATAGGCCCATTTAGAAAAAAATAATAATACATTTTTACACTTTTTTTTTTTACACACTACTCTTAGGTTTGCCACCTGACTGGTATTTTAAGGGACAGCCGGTATTTGAGGCTGCCTGGCCGTGCCGGCAATACAAATGCAAATATTTTTCTCAGTATAAAGAGATTACTCTGCAATACCAGCACCGGCCAGTAGGGGTCACTGTGTATGGAGAGAGGCAGGGATAGGAAGTTACAGCATCTCCCTCCCTGCCTCTCTCTAATCACTGATCTGCAGGGGAGCAGCTACACAGCACAGAGAGTCCAAACAGCATCTCCCAGCCTGCAGAGACAGACTACAGCTCAGGTATGTGAAGGGGGGGGGAGGCAGCAGGGAGACATGGGGACACTGAGACACTAGGGAACACTGAGACACTAGGGGACACTGGGAGACATGGGGACACAGACACTTGGGGACACTGGGAAACATGGGGACACTGAGACACTGGGACACTGTGAGACATAGGGACGCTGAGACACATGTGTCTCCATGTCTCCCAGTGTCCCCATGTCTCCCAGCCAGTGTCCCTAGTGTTTCAGTGTCCCCATGTCTCTCAGTGTCCCCAAATGTCTGTGTCCCCATATCTCGCAGTACCCCCATGTCTATGTCCACAAGTGCCCAATGTCTCCCAGTGTCCCCAAGTGTCTGTGTCCCCATGTCTCCCAGTGTCCCCTAGTCTCCCAGTGTCTGTGTCCCCATGTCTCTGTCTCCCTAGTGTCTGTGACCCCATGTCTTCCAGTGTCCACAAATGTCTCAGTGTCCCCATGTCTCCCAGTCTCCCAATGTCTTTATCCACAAGTTCCCCCATGTCTCCCAGTATCCTCAAGTGTCTCAGTGTCCCCGGGTCTCTCAGTGTCCCCATGTCACTGTGTCCCCATGTCTCTCAGTGTCCCTAGTATCCTAGTGACACGGGACACACTGAGACATGGGGACACTGGGAGAAATGGGGACACAGACACTGGGAGACTAGGGGACTGGGCGACATGGGCACATTGATGCCAGACTGGCCTTCCAATTCTTTGGACAGACATGCCCCCTTTTTTGGCATGTTCGCCCCTTTTTGCCGTTCTGGTCACTTGATTCGCATCAGTGGCCCACTCTTTTACCCCGCTCATTGACTTCCTGCTTCACTGGACACTGCTTTTAGGGGGGTATGGATTTTCTTGAAAAATGAAAGCATAAATTATGTGTTTTCTTATAGCTGCATCCTTGGAATTTCCCTCCAACACCAACTCCATCAGATACATGACGCTTGAGAGGTATGACTGTTTAAGTGTTTTTGGTCGATAAGATTCTGTAATTAGGCCCCATCATAATTGTCAGCACCAGGCCCACCGGGCTCTTAATCTGGCCCTGGGTCGGGGCCATAAATGAAAATTGGGGTGGGACCTAATGTCCTCCCCCCAGGCCCCCACCCCTGAGCGGTGGGTGGGAGCCATAAATAAAAATGGGGGGGACCTAATGTCCTCCCCCGGCCCCCATCCCTGAGCGGTGGGTGGGGGCCATAAATAAAAATTGGGGGGGACACCTACTGTCCTCCCCCCGGCCCCCACCCCTGAGAGGTGGGTGGGGGCCATAAATAAAAATTGGGCTGGGACCTAATGTCCTTCCCCCAGCCCCCACCCCTGAGCGGTGGGTGGGGGCCATACATAAAAATTGGGTGGGGGGGACCTAATGTCCTCCCCCCGGCCCCCACCCCTGAGCGGTAGGTGGGGGACATAAATAAAAATTGGGGGGACACCTACTGTCCTCCCCCCAGCCCCCACCCCTGAGCGATGGGTGGGGGCCATAAATATAAATTGGGTGGGGGGACCTTATGTCCTCCCCCCACCCCCCACCCCTGAGCGGTGGGTGGGGGCCATAAATAAAAATTGGGGGGGACCTAATGTCCTCCCCCACGGCCCCCACCCCTGCGTGGTGTGTGGGGGCCCTAAATAACAATAAGGGGGTACCTACTGTCCTCCCCCCGGCCCCCAAACCAGAGCGGTGGGTGGGGGTCATAAATAAAAATAGGGGGGGACCAAACCTATAGCCACACCCTCCCCCCAAAAAATGTACCCCTGAGCTGTGGGTGGGGGCCATAAATAGACCTACTGTCCTCCCCCCTGGCCCCCACCCCTGAGCGGTGGGAGGGGGCCATAAATAAAAATTGGGGGGGGGCCTAATGTCCTCCCCCCGGCCCCCACCCCTGAGCAGTTATCTGGGGACCATGAATAAACCCCCCCAGGTGACTAGGGGTCCCCAAACCACCCCCAGGTGACTAGGGGTCCCCAAAGTCACCCACCTCCCCCCAAAATAATTACACCTATCTACTCCCTCACCCTAAAAATAATGACGGGGGGACCATTAGCTAAGTACCTGTAAAAAAATGTAAACTTACTTGTAACGGACCGTTTCACTCACAAGAGGATAAAAACCGTTTAGGCGATAATCCCCTTTTCCATAGACCAGCAGCTACTGCAAGCACCAATCTCCCGAGCTGCAAACTGTACAAATCTTCCAACTCCCGAACTGGAAACACACGAACCCTGGAATAGCTGAACAGGAAAAGCATATAATCCGCTTACACTCCTGGCATCAGCATACAATCCAATTCCCCCAATAACGAGACGACACTTCGTTTTGAGGGTCAAGCAGAATCTCAGGTGCTGGCACACCCAGCCTGGTTTTTATTACAGTCAGGTACAAACAGAACACACCCAGGGGGAGGTATAAAACAACCAATAACATAATAGTACAGCCCACAGTTTCCCTCCCCTCTGCTTGGGAGATAATTGAGTTTCCTACTATATCTACTCAATTATCTCCAAGCTAAAACGTACACATTTTTATAACTTTAAAACCATACATCACATTCACATAAAAATACATATCCACAATCAATCCATTCAGGGGAACAACATATAAAAAAAAATGGCATGAATCAGACCAGGGGTTCAAAAGTTAGTAAAAGTATATTTTGTTCCCCTGGCTGGCAGCATAGCAATCTGGCTCAAACAGGTTTTACAGGGGCCTCTATCCTGGAGACAAAGGGGAAAGTAATCCAATCCAATAGGCTCCATGGCATAGCTATCTGTGGGTATCACTGCTCACACAGGGCAAGTACCGAATGGCCCCACTGTGTTTAAAGGGCCAGAATTAGTGACATGCACTCTGTTAGGGCCGAATACGTTTTTTAAAAGGGCCCAAACTCCCAGGGCCATAGTCCAAAGGCAGCAGGCGGGCAACCAGGCTCCTCCAATGCAATGTGGCGAGATTGGTCTTGTCACATTACCATTTTATGTTTCCTTTCTTCTAAAATCTTTTTTTTTTCAGCCCCCCCAAAAATTCCAAATAACCTTCCCACGCTGTGTAAAATGACACAGAGCACTCTGATTGGTGGATTTCAAGCCAACCAATCAGAGTGCTGTGACAGGTAAATGTAGAGACTTACCTGTCAGTCTCTTCATTTACCTGTCAGAGCATTCTGATTGGATGGCTTAAACCCACCAATCAGAGTGCTCTGAGCCTAATTGCAGAGCGTGGCAAGATTTTATAAGCCTTTCCCAGCCCTGCAGAGCTCAGTCTGCGCGGAGCCTTCCATGGGTGAAGAAGGATTATTATTTTTTTGCGCTCGTTTTTTTTTTTGTTTTGTTTTTTTTTAGTGCGTCGGTTATTCTAGATTTTTATTTGGCCTTTTTTGGGGGCTGAAAAGAAGACATCAAATGGTAAGCCTATTTTTTTTAACAGGTATTTAGACAAGGGTCCCCCCTCATTATTTTTAGGATGTGGGGGGGTAGGTAGGGGTAAAAAAATTTTTGGGGGGAGTGACTAGGGATTTGGGGACCCCTAGTCACCTGGTGGGGGATTTTTATATATGGCCCCCACCCACCGCTCAGGGGTGGGGTCCAGGGGGGAGGACAGTAGGTCACCCCCCTTATTGTTATTTAAGGCCCCCACCCACCACGCAGGGGTGGGAGCCGGGGGGAGGACAGTAGGTGTCCCCCCACATTCTTACAGGGGGTGGGGGCACTAGGTTTTTGTTTGTTTGTTTTTACAGTGAGCAGCCACTGGCTGCTCACTATTTACTATACACGACCCTACTTGCGGTATAGTGAGTAGGGGCTGAATTTACTAATACTAATTAGTAATTTTAGTAAAAAGCTATTTTTACTACATATTAGTAAATGTGGTTGAAAGACCAATTTAGATCTTTCAGCCTTTTGGTAGATAGCTCCCTAATAATGTGGGAATCAGGGAGTTATCTACTAAGCAGCTGCTTATTTTATGTTATTTTTAAGTGATTTCCCCATTTGTTTGCAGGGCACTTGTCCTACTCTTACCCCCATTTTACTTCCTTTTGCAGCCCTCTATCCCTTTCCAGGAGTTTTTAGAGCCATTTTTGTGCCCAAAAGTTCGGGTCCCCATTGACTTCAATGGGGTTTGGGTTCGGGGTCAAGTTCGACCCCAACCGGGACTATTTTTAAAAGTTCGGCCGAACCCGCCGTAACCGAACATCCAGGTGTCCGCTCAACTCTACAAATAAGTCAATGGGACCTGATGGAATACACCCAAAGTTATTAAAAGAGCTTAGTGGTGTACTAGCAAAACCATTAACAGCTTTATTTAAACAATCATTAACAGGTGTAGTCCTAGAAGATTGGAAGTTAGCGAATGTTGTGCCCATTCACAAGAAAGGTAATAGGGAGGAGTCAGGCAACTATAGGCCAGTAAGCCTTACTTCAGTAGTGGGGAAAATCATGTAAACCATGTTAAAGGATAGGATTGTTGAACATCTAAAATCACATGTGTAATGGATCACCCGTACTCCGACTGACGGACGCTTCCTAGCATGCGCCGAGGACCATAAGCACTGCACCGGACACCACAACCACCGCAGACTCCACAACTGCGTTAGCTTAACTGCAGTCTCGCCGTCTTCCTTCCACCCTGGATCAGCCTCTGACAACCAAGACCATGTGGGAAAGACCAGGAGAGCGTATCAGGAACAGCTCTTAAAGAGCTAAGTGATTAAAGCTCAGGGGAGTATACAAGGTATAGCAATCCCCAGTGTGAATATAGCAGTTCCCCTCCAATCACGAGACAAGACTACGTGTTGAGGGTCAAACAGGAACAGAATGCACTGAGACTTTATTGCTTCTTATATACACATTTCCCCACAAGGTTACAACCCACGAGGACCTTGTGGAACACAGGACACAAAGTTACAACAGCCAATCAACACAGTACAGTACAGTCAGACACTCCCAGCTAATGCACACAAACCCTCCCCCTCTGCCTGTGATACAATTAACAAACACAATGGGCTAACTTAATTATCACAGGCAGAAAATATACAGTGTTACCCAAAGTCCAGAAACACCCCAAAACACAAGCATATCCCTGTGGCGAAACCGACCTCGCCACTTGTCCTTGGAGGGGGCTGCTTGCCCGCCTCTTGCCTTTGGACTATGGCCCTGGGAGATTGGGCCCTTTTACAAAACGTATTCGGTCCTAACAGAGTGCATGTCACTCATTCTGGCCCTTTAAACACAGTGGGGCCATTCGGTACTTACCCTGTGTGAGCAGTGATACCCCCAGATAGCTATGCCATGGAGCCTATTTATATAATGAAAGACTATGGGAAAGACTTTGGCTCCATGGCAATTAAACTGTATTTGTGTGGTCTGCGTGCCATTCACCTAATAATGTGCACGCAGACCTGAGCTATCTGGGGATATGTTACATGTCTGTGTTTAATGTATGAAAAGTAACTTTATATATTTTAAAACATAATCCTGTATTTAGGTCCCCACATGGGTAATTGAGTTTTGTCTTTGACCTGGGAGATAATTGGATTACTTCTCCAATTATCTCCAGGGCAGAAGGGAGGAAGCCAGGATGCATTGTGGGGAGGTTTTACTTTTACTGTTTGAGCCAGATCAAAATACTGCCAGCCAGGGGGAACAAAAGATACTTTTACTAACTTTTGAACCCCTGGTCTGATTAATGCCATTTTTTAATATGTTGTTCCCCTGAATGGATTGATTGTGGATATGTATTTTTATGTGAATGTGATGTATGGTTTTAAAGTTACAGAGTATGTGTGGAAACTGTATTTTTACTGTATGTAATAAATTATGTTAACTGCTTATCTGAGGGGAGGGGATGTGTGGGTTGTACTGTTACTTGATTGGTTATTTTATGCCTCCCCCTGGGTGTGTCCTGTATGTGCACAACCATAATAAAACCAGGCTGGGTGTGCCAGGACCTGAGATTCTGCTTGACCCTCAAACCGATGTGTCGTCTCGTTTTTGGGGGAATTGGATTGTATGCTGACTGCCAGGAGTGTAAGCGGATTGTATGCTTTTCCTGTTCAGCTGATTCCAGGGTTCGTGTGTTTCCAGTTCGGGAGTTTCCAGAATTTGTACAGTTTGCAGTTCGGGTGATTGGTGATTGCTGTAGCTGCTGGTCTATGGAAAAGGGGGATATCGCCTAAACTGGGTTTTATCCTCTTGTAAGTGAAACGGTCCGCTACAATCCCCATATCCTACATCCCTGGATAGCCCTGATCTGGGTGAACAACATATCCAAAAATCACCCAGATCAGATCTGGTGTTCAAAAGTGTTATGGAAGTCATATTTGACCGACCGCAAGCATGGCTTTCATGCCCAAAACCGTTCCACAGATTTAGGCTGTGCAGCCAGTCTATCTTCTCCTCTATCCTGGAGATAATTGGCTTAAGTGGCTGTGGTAAGCCAATTATCTCTAAGTCCAAAAACTGTTACAAAAACTACATAAAAATACATAACTCATATAATACAATGTTTAACCTATATGTCCAACATATCCCCAGATAAATTGGATCTGAGCGCTCAATGTGTCCAAAAAGCGCTCAGATCCCACGAATAAAGTTGGATCACCATAGGGTTAAACAATAACAAGGGCTGATTAGAGATTGAGGAGGGACAAAGCAGCCAGTTTCAACTGGTCTGGCAGTGTACCTGGGACAACGCCCTGCTGGAGAACAATAGGACAGGAAAAGGGGGGAGGGGAAGAGGCACATTTTCCCATGGAATTAAAGGGACAGAAAAAGTGTTTTCAAAATCCAATAAGCCCAAATAGACTTTTTTTTGACTGGCAATATCTCCCAATTGCCATAGTCACAAGGTAAGAGGCTGGCCAGCAGGCCTCTCCAAAAACAAGTGTCGAAGGGCACTTCGTCACAACATGGATTTCAAGATCAGAGACAACATGGGTTTACTTCAGGGAGATCATGCCAAACTAATCTTATTGATTTTTTTTTGATTGGGTAACTAAAATAATAGATCAGGCTTATCAATAAACTGCAATCTTTAAGTTTGGATTCCAATATTGTTAAATAGGTAAGGCAGTGGCTGAGTGACAGGCAACAGAGGGTTGTAGTCAATGGAGTATAATCGAAGCATGGGCTTGTCACCAGTGGGGTACCTTAGGGATCTGTACTTGGACCCATTCTCTTTATTATTTTTATTAGTGATATTGCAGAAGGTCTTGATGGTAAGGTATGTCTTGTTGCTGATGATACTAAGCTATGTAACAGGGTTGATGTTCCAGGAGGTATAAGCCAAATGGCAAATGATTTAGGTAAACTAGAAAAATGGTCAGAGTTGTGGCAACTGACATTTAATGTGGATAAGTGCAAGATAATGCATATTGGACGTAAAAACCCAAGGGCAGAGTACAGAATATTTGATAGAGGAAAGGAATTTAGGGGTGATTATTTCTGATGACTTAAAGGTAGGCAGACAATGTAATAGAGCAGCAGGAAATGCTAGCAGAATGCTTGGTTGTATAGGGAGAGGTATTGGCAGTAGAAAGAGGGAAGTGCTCATGCTATTGTACAGAACACTGGTGAGACCTCACTTGGAGTATTGTACACAGTACTGGAGACCGTATCTTCAGAAGGATATTGATACCTTAGAGAGAGTTCAGAGAAGGGCTACTAAACTGGTTCATGGATTGCAGGATAAAACTTACCAGGAAAGGTTAAAGGATCTTAACATGTATAGCTTGGAGGAAAGACGAGACAGGGGGGATATGATAGAAACATTTAAATACATAAAGGGAATCAACACAGTAAAGGAGGAGACTATATTTAAAAGAAGAAAAATTACCACAAAAAGGGGACATAGTCTTAAATTAGAGGGGCAAAGTTTTAAAAATAATATCAGGAAGTATTACTTTACTGAGAGGGTAGTGGATGCATGGAATAGCCTTCCAGCTGAAGTGGTAGAGGTTAACACAGTAATGGAGTTTAAGCATGCGTGGGATAGGCATAAGGCTATCCTAACTATAAGATAAGGCCAGGGACTAATGAAAGTATTTAGAAAATTGGGCAGACTAGATGGGCCGAATGGTTCTTATCTGCCGTCACATTCTATGTTTCTATTAGTCCCTGGCCTTATCCTATAGTTAGGATAGCCTTATGCCTATCCCACGCATGCTTAAACTCCTTTACTATGTTAATCTCTACCACTTCAGCTGGATGGCTATTCCATGGGTCCACTACCTCTAATTCCATGCGTACAACTCTAATTCTTCCATTAAAAAGGAACGTAATAAACAGTTCCGTAAAGGAGAATAACAGATCGATAGTGTAAACTGATGTTTTTAATTGGGTCGATACCACATCAATCCTCTTCTTTCTCAGATCACACCTGATAGGATTAGGAATTAGGAATGTGAGTAGAGCCTCTTTCTTTGTTGTATTTTGACCACACTGCTAGAACTCTTCTGGTTTATGAGGTTCCAGGTATTTTCAAAGTTTAGATTAGCCTGTAAATAGTGGAGATTTCAGCATTATCTCTTCAGTATCCACACAGGCTAAAATCTGGTGGCATTCATGTCCCTTCGGAAGCTGGACAAAACATATTAACATAATATTGTGAATAATACCTGCCTTTCTACCCTCTTATTATTCTATCTGAGACAGGCAACATGTACAGGGTTATACACAAAGTCAATTTCAAATTTACAACCACCGAAGCCAAACGTCAGAAGCAGCTGGCTTAGAGAATGTTTCCATGTTAGCTACGTTACCATTTCCCTTGGGATGCTCACCTTAGTAAATAACCCTGATGGAATTTCATGAATAAGTGAATTTTAAATATGAATCCAAAGTAGCTGAACTGGGGAAACTCAAAACATCTCCTTTGTGCTCAGTTTGACCATTTTAAAATAGAAAATTACTTAGAATTATTGATCATTTGTATTTTTAAAGAATAGCTCTGCATAAGATTTAAAAGCAATCACAAATAAAACAAAAAAACATGCAAAAATAAGCATTTCTGTATGGGCTACAATAAATACTCTTCCCTAGTCTACACCCAGAAAGGATCTACAATAATACTTTGAAATGACTGTATACTGTTTGCTCTAGTACCCACAGGTGTTTAAAAAGCGTAGTCTTGCAGTAATGCAAACATAAACAAAAAATGAAAAACAAGAAGCTAAAAAAAATACAGCAGGGGGCGCCAGGGAACTTCAAATATCACCAGCACAGTCACTATTCCCATGCATTGTCATTCCTCCTTTAATGTGAATCCCAAAAGAAATACATATAGCAAGTAAACGTGATTCCTTTCAAGAATGAACCTCTCTCTATGTATTACACTGTCGGTAAATAATATATGTTTATACAAATCCTAACAGTAAGGAATCTGTTCAGCAATATATGAATTATTGGTAATGCAAAGTGGATTACAAATATTAGATCACAATAGCTAAATCGGAACATTTTAAAGAACTTGCTGCATGATTGAGCCCCGAAAAGCCTGTCCTAGCAAAAAACAAACAACTCTGAAACAAAATTGACACAGATTGACTATATAATACTATGTTCTTCTGAAAATCGTGATTGACGCAGCAACGACATAAAACCAATCACAAAGAACATGAAAATATTTGTTTGACTCCTGACTCCTGCACTTAAAATGCAAATGAAAAAAAACAACCTAATGCAGACATCCTCATAATAATAGTAATAATAATGGTATTATGCGCCCAATCGCAGCACTCACATATACCATAGACACCCGTGCCCTGGCTCTAATCAGGTGTAGGACATAAAGTAGGATAAATAACTAGGTTATTAGCTTTATACATTATAACTCGCCTATTGTTAAAAACAACTAAAGAAATTAGAAACTGTAACATAACCAGGGAAAGAAACGCATGACCAGGCTCTGGATCATGTCCACCCACCGGACCTTGTCCACCTTATTGTATACTGTATCCATTGATACAGGAGCTGCATAAATTGAAAAAAAAGAAAGTTAAATGTGAGAACAATAAAGTTTATTAAAATTACCTTAAAGGACAATCAGCTCAATGAAGGGGTCTGGGTGCCAGGTCCATCTAACCCTGCAGCTGTCAACAAAGTTTCAGAGAAACTGCTATGTTTACATATGGGTTAATCCATTGTAGTTGTTTAGACGGGATTGTTACCTTGATTGTTGCGATGTGCATTAACTTTATATAATGCGTTTTGAATTATTGCCTTGGAGCAGCTTGTGTGTTTTTATATTTTTTTATTATTTGTATAATAAAAATATATTTCTTGCACACATTCTATTCTGAATTTTTATAAGGAGAGCTGACTCTCTATTTTATTTTTTTTGATTTACCTTACTACAGTCGCTCATTCTAAGTGTGAAGCAGACCACTTTTATGATTTCATGTTTTTTACTTGGCCCATATATTGTTGTATTTTTCATGTTTTTTACTTGGCCCATATATTGTTGTATTTTTCATGTTTTTTACTTGGCCCATATATTGTTGTATTTTTCATGTTTTTTACTTGGCCCATATATTGTTGTATTTTTCATGTTTTTTACTTGGCCCATATATTGTTGTATTTTTCATGTTTTTTACTTGGCCCATATATTGTTGTATTTTTCATGTTTTTTACTTGGCCCATATATTGTTGTATTTTTCATGTTTTTTACTTGGCCCATATATTGTTGTATTTTTCATGTTTTTTACTTGACCCATATATTGTTGTATTTTTCTTGTTTTTTACTTGGCCCATATATTGTTGTATTTTTCATGTTTTTTACTTGAAAAGATAGATATCAGGTGTATTAAGTAACAAATATTTGGGACTGGCAGCTACATACATACACAAGCGTCTAAAATTGAGTGGTAGCTCAAAAAAGTATAAAGAAGTATGTGCGCTCAGGAATGAATATGTCAAAAAAGGACTATTGTATTTACTGTAATTTAGCACTTATACAATAAATAGATATATTTATTTAAAAAATCAAACAAAACATTGAATCAAATGAAAAGTTACAATGTGTGCATGGATCCACTTTAGTGAACAATGTATCAATCAACTTTCTCTATAGAATATGTAACACAATACAAAGTGTAATACAGATGCTAATCTGTCACCTAACTCTGTGTAGAGAGTACAAAGTATCACATACGGTATCAGAAGCAGCTGCAAAAAAAAAAAAAAAAAAAAAAAACACAAATAAAAAACCTATATATAAAAAATAACACTCTAATGCATAAACAATAATAAAAAGTACCTGCCTCGGTGTGGGCCCCCCACCGAGGTAATAGAGGAAAAAAAAAACAGAAAAAAGGAAGGGTATTGAAGAGGATTCTATGCCGCCGGTATCCGACCCACGTCAAAAGGGGTCCGTCGAGGAACGGTGAGATGCACCGCGGTCGGGATCTTCGAAAAAGACCGCGGTGAACGCTGTAGCAGACCACTCACACAGGCACCTGGTGAGTCACTCACAATATGACTATATATAAATATACCGCGGTCGGTGTCTTCTCAAAAGACCGCGGTATAGTTGAAATGGAGCAGCCTTGAATATATAGCCGTCAGTCCCCGGCTTCACTGTGTCCGGAGGTATAGTAACCCTCACTTCCCTTGACAAAAATAGTTGGTAGAAGGGAAAAATGACTAAACAAAAAACAGGGGATTAAGGAAAAACAAAAAAATAAAAAAAATAAAAAATCTATACACAAAAAATATATAAAAAATAATTGATAAAAAATAATAATAAGAAAACAAATAAAGGCAGCCAAAAAAGGATCCGGTGGAACCAGCCACACATGCAGTCACGTCTACGCGTTTCGTCCCGTCCACGGGACTTTCTCAAGACTCTCAAGACTCAAGACTGTTTTTTACTTGGCCCATATATTGTTGTATTTTTCATGTTTTTTACTTGGCCCATATATTGTTGTATTTTATTTGTCATATTTAAGTTCTAATAGTTCTTCTTGGAAAATGATTTCGACCTCAGCAACATTTACTGTAAAAGGATTTATCATCCAGTCTTTTACCTTCAAGTTCAAAATATCTTGAAATAGTTTTTCCATATTAAATTTAAGTTCATTGAGATGGCTACAGAACCTTTCAATCTCCTTTGAAGTTACATCATCTTTTATAGATGACTGTGACGAAAGCAATCTCGCCACATTGTATTGGAGGAGCCTGGCTGCCCACCTGCTGCCTTTGGATTATGGACCGGCAGTTAAACGGTTAATTTTACTGTGCAGGAAGATGTATTTCTTCCTTTCTGCACAGCCGTTCGGTAGATTCTGTCTACCGCATGAACCACCTTCTGTTAGCCTCCCCAGAGCTGTGGGGAGCCGGCCGGCGCCGTTAATTGGCCACCCAGAAGCTGGCGTGTACCTTCAATCTACCTTCCTGAAGCCGCGGTTAACCGCAGCTTAATTGACTGTTACTGGGTGACCGCGATTACACTTAGCGGCCACTTGGTGGCGGTATTATGGAGCTCCCCGGACGGCCAGCGGTGCTCAGCCTGGAATCAGTGCACTAAAAGCGGACACTTTTACGTGCAGGCACCGCTGAGCCTCCAGCCCCCTGGTTCCTATTCGGGCGATTTAGCCGAACACCGGTTAATTCGGTAGTTTGTATATGTGAATGTGTTAACCCAGATAGCTATGCCATGGAGCCTATTCGTGTAATTAAAGACTTTGGCTCCATGGCAATTGAACTGTGTGTATAGGATCTGAGCGCTATTTGGAAGTTTTGTGCGCTCAGATCCCAGCTATCTGGGGATATGTGACATGTCTGTGTTTTATGTATAAAAGGTGACTTTATGTATTTTAAAGTGTTTTAATGTTTTTGTGCCCACCATGTGCATAATGGCGATTTTCCTCTGTCCTGGGAGATAATTAAATTACTTCTCAATTATCTCCAGGGCAGAAGGGAGGAAGCCAGGATGCATTGTGGGAAAGTATTGTGACTGTATGTCCTAAATTGATACCTGTCTGTCTTTTGTTACAGTCTCCCATTTGGTCCCCTAGGGGAGTGTCCACCTAGTGGGAGACCTGCATAAATACTGGGCGGGTAGCCCTGAATAAACCACACCACTGCTTGACCCTCAACACGGAGCCTTGTCTCGTTCTTGGGGGGATTCACTGTATGCTGATAGAGACTGATTGCCAGGAGTGTAAGCCGCTTGGGAGCTTTTCCTGTTCGTCTACTAGCAGCTATTTGTGAGGTTTCGGTTCAGGAGTTTGGAGTGCTACCTTATTCCCTTGTATGCAGTTCGGGAGTTTGGAGTGCTACCTTATTCCCTGGTATGCAGTTCGGGAGTTTGGTGCATTCACTTGTATACAATTCAGGAGTTTGGTGTTCTACAGTAGCTGCCTTTATATCTGAAAGGGGAATATCGCCTAAACGGATTCTAACCCCTTTATGCCTGGGGGTGCCGTTACAATTGGTGGCAAGCGGCGGGATCGTTCCTACAGCCAGAAGGATAGCTACAGGAGACACCATTTCTTTGGATTTTACAATTTGTGGGCAACGCATGTCTCAGTGCAGCGACCCTGACAGCACCAGGATGGAACCAGCAGTGGAGTATGATGAGGGTGCCATGGATGACCGAGATGCAGTCCGCAAAGGCATCTGGTACCAGGCACTGGGTATTGCGGAGTACCAGCGGGGTGAGAGACTCACCAAGGAAGACCAGCAATTGCAGAAGCGACTAGCCCTGCGGATGCTCTTCCTGGGAGAGCAGCCCCTGGAGGAATAGGTGAAGGAATTGGAGCTCCGGGTATGGCAGGAAATGTGGCTGGAGGATGCCTACAAGGTGCTCTGGTGGTATGGGACACAGTACCTGCCCTGGACAGCCGAGCATGACAAGCCAGAGGGAGAGGAGTTTTATGGTCCTGACTTGTTATGGGAGTCTTTTTCAGAGCTCGAATTTGGGAGCCCTAATTTGGGAGCTCGGTTCAGTGATCTCTTGGAGTGGAGGGAGAGCAGGTATGACTGGGACGACACTCACAAGAAGGAGCAAGACCTGGTCCACCTGGTGACCTGGAAGATGGAGCTAGAACAGGGCTGCTGTTCCAATACAGTAAGAAGGCTCAGCAGGAGAGCAGCATGACATACCCAGAGCCAGACCCATTCAGCGGGGACGAGATGGTAAAGTTTTACTGGGAAGAACCCCAGGGGGCCGGTGGAGATGGGACCGAGGTCTCTCCACCGGTCCTGCCGGGAATTTGGAGCCCATTCTCCATTCCCCAGTGGCAGTGTGAAGTGCAGGGAGAGGAGAGCAGTGTCCTCCTTTCCCAGCGGCAGGCTGAGTTACAGTGGGCAGAGGTAGTTGTTCCTGCCCTCCAGCAGCAGAGTGATATGCCGGGAAGGCATTGTGAAGTGCAGGGAGAGGAGAGCAGCGTCATCCCTCCCAGCGGCAGGGTGAGCTACAGGGATGCTGGGCAGTCGGCTCAGATCCCCAGCGGCAGGGTTATGTTTTGGGAATTGGGAGCCCAGGCTCCATTCCCCAGCGGCAGTGTTATTTGTTGGGAATTGGGAGCCCAGTCTCCATTCCCCAGCGGCAGAGTGTCCAGCAGGGATAGAGAGCCCAGTCTCCTTTCCTCTGTATTGGGAGTGGAGACAGTCGGTCTCCCTCCCCCGCCGCTGGAAGTATATATCTCCCCAGCGGCAGATTATTAATGTGCAGGGAATAGAGAGCCCAGTCTCCTTTCCCCAGTGGCAGAGTGTTCTATCAGGAGAGGAGCCTGTTACCCCCTTTCCCCTGCGACAGGTTAGAGTACCAGGGGGAGAATGTAAGCCCCACAACTGTGCAGATGGGACCGTGGTCTCTGCACTTACCACACAGGGGGTAGGGACGGCTGGTCCTGCCCCCCAACGACAGGGCTGTTTAGCCAAAGGGGAGACAGTCGGTCTTCCCCTCCGGCAGCAGAGCTGTGCATCTAAAGGGGAGACAGTTGGTCTCCCCCTCCGGCAGCTCATTGGGAAAGATTTCACAGGGACGCCCAACACGCATGCGCATGCTTCATTTTAGCCATCAAGAGAGATTTAGCAGACAGAGCATTCACGCAATGCATGTTGGCTGTTTTTGTGAGGTTTCTCTCGATGGCTGGAATGAGGCGTACCCATGTGTGGAGCATGTGGTTGTGCTGGAGAACCGAGGTTCATATATAAAGCCCAACATAGCCCATCCTGAAAGCTTGAATCAACTACTAGTGGTCAGGGGGGACCAGGTTGACTACCAGTGGTTTAGACAATTTCCATTTTGTATGTATTTGCTCCTCCTTTAGGAATATTTAGGAATTAAGAGCTTGTTTATACAGTATAATACTGCAGTTTATAGCTTCCCATATCTTACAGCATTTCGCATAGATTTAAAATATCTGTAAGTAGGCAAAATTACAATTTGTGTGCCAAAAACAGATAAATAAAAAAGTTTGAAGGTATTTTTAAGAACCCTAAAGATATAACTATTAGTACAGCTTACTGAAAGTCACACATGCACTAAATACAGTTAAAGGGACACTATAGACACAATAACAACTACAGATGAATGTCTATAGCCTGTCCCTGCAGACTTTTCAATGTAAACACTGCCTTTTCAGTATGCAGCACTGACGCCGTCTCCACCCACCTGATAGAGATGGTTTGTTTCAATTCATCTTTATGAGGAGATGCTGATTGGTTCAGCGTTTTGCCGCACATACGCAATAGCCTTTAAAATGCTTTGTTGCATGTTGATCTGTCCTGGGGCTCTCGTCTTGCCATAGTCAACCATGGCCGTCTTACAATCCCGGCAAGGGGCAGACTTCTTGCCTCGGGCACACAGCCTGATCACTTCTGGAGTACCTCTGGCGATAGTCGTCTCACATTTATTTGCTTTGTTTGTGCCCTTTACTATCAATGTTTGCAACAACTTTATTACTTACTTAATGCTTTTGTTTTTCCTTTTCCGTTCTTAGTTTTCCTCATATTTTCACGTTGTGCAGCACCATAACATGTATATATATATGCTATATGATAGCTTATCTTATTATATAGATTATCTGTACTGTCATTATTGTAAAGCCGAGTATTAGTTTTCTTCAGCTTGAACTCTCCCAAGTCTCATGTTTAGACCCATAGATTAGCCTGTTTATTAAAACCATAACAATGTAACATTTTCTCATATTCCATGACATTGTTTATATACATTGTATGTTTGCATTACAAACCTGTATATTATTCTTTGCACTATGAAAATAAAGAATTAAAAACATAAAAAATTGTTGCACTATGGGAAAAAAGTTAACACCTTTTTACAGTAAAGAGAGGGGGGCCACCACCTAAATAATGATTTTACCACTATAGTGTCAGGAATACATGTTCGTGCACCTGACACTATAGTGCTCCTTTAACCCCTTAAGGACACATGACATGTGTGACATGTCATGATTCCCTTTTATTCCAGAAGTTTGGTCCTTAAGGGGTTAAATCATATATTTCTAAAATAAATTATATTTTTAAATGTTTTATAAAAATCTCTGTAATACAAATGTAAAGCTAGGATGCAGGAGAGGTATACGAGAGATATCCTTGACTTACTTACCTCCCTGATGGTAGGTATAATATGTTCTTTGAAGTTTCCTTCAATGTTTGGAAGGGAGAGTTGGCATTTTGCCCCTGTCCGACGCCTGGGTGCCCTATTTGGCAGTGTTTTGCCATGAAGACCTTAGGTTATATTAAGGCCAGGTAACTACCAACGTTATGTAGGAATATTATTTGTACAACCAGGTCACATCCATTGTTCCTGTTTCTACGTGCTTCTTACATTGTGGTTATACTTATATTATGTTTCAGATTGTTACCTCATATAACATGGTAGTAAAGAGTTAATTCAGGTACCTCAGTAAAGAGGAATAGGTCACTCCCAATTAACATTTAATGATCCAGGTTAGTTGGAAAATACTTTGTATTCTATACGCGCTTTACTGCATGTTCCCATAATTTGATTATTTCTAAACCCTGAGCAGAGGTGAATCATTCTGTGGGGCAGTGCTTTCATCAAAGCCATCAAGTCTTATAAATGGTCTATTAGTTGTAAATAGGGAGGAAGACAGTGGCCGTCACCTCTCCCATAATGCTAAGTTGCTTTAATTGGCACCATTTCTGCAAATTCTAGTAATTAAACAGCTTTCTTGTAAACAGTGCACCTACATCACAATTTCCAGGGTTAGTCACTAACCTGAGAATCCAAACTGGAAGAATTCACTCAGCCATGCTTCAATTCAGTTTTCTGGCTTTACATTTGAAATTCACATTTAATTCTTACTATTGTGGGCACTCAAATGGCAGATAAAATTTAATGTTAAAAATGCAAAGTTATGCACTTTGGCGTAAAGAATACACAAGCAACGTATACCCTTAATGGAAGCGAATTAGGGATAACAACACACGAAAAGGATTTGTGAATTGTTAAAGACAACAAACTATGCAACAATGTGTAATGTCAATCAGCAATGGCTAAGGCCAGTAAGGTATTGTCATGCATGAAAAAGGGCATTCATTCTCGGGACGAGAATATCATTTTGCCTCTTTATAAATCGCTGGTAAGACCACATATTGAATATGCTGTGCAATTTTGGGCACCTGTTCTAAAGAAGGATATTATGACACTATAAAAAGTGCAGAGACGGGCTACAAAATTAATAAAAGGAATGGAACATATCAGCTATGAAGAAAGGTTAACAAATTTAAACCTCTTTAGTTTAGAAAAACGTCGCTTGAGAGGGGAAATGATAACATTATACAAATATATTAGGGGCCAATACAAACTATTGTGTGGAAATCTATTCACAAACCGGACTTTACATTGGACACGAGGCCATGCGTTTAGACTGGAAGAAAGAAGATTTCGTCTAAGGCAAAGGAAAGGTTTTTTTTTTTTTTACTGTAAGAACAATCAGGATGTGGAATTCTCTGCCTGAAGAAGTGGTTTTATCAGAGTCCATACAGATGTTCAAACAGCTACTAGATGCATACTTGCAAAAACAGAATATTCAAGGATATTCAATGTAGGGTAATAACTGCTTGATTCAAGGATAAATCTGACTGCCATTCTGGGGTCAAGAAGGATTTTTTTTCCTAGCTTGTTGCAAAATTGGAAGCGCTTCAAACTGGGCTTTTTTGCCTTCTTTTGGATCAACAGCAAAAAACAAATGTGAGGAAGGCTGAACTTGATGGACGCAAGTCTCTTTTCAGCTATGAAACTATGTAACTATGTAACCTGTAAAAAGCACCTTGTATAACTTTTATTTTGTTTTGATTGGGGAAGGCTGAAAATGACAATCTCTTATTAGCTGGGTTGAGCCGATAAAAATAAATGTTGCATTTATTTAAAGAAACACAACGTTAAAATAAGCAAAATTTAAAAATAACAGTTTAGTAGATCTGTCCCCAAAGAAAATATGCATGTTATTTGTTTTGCATGTTTGAAATTGTGACATGCGATAGCTGCAGATCTAGTATCTGCGGCTACTAAAAGCCCTCCCCTTCTAAGCCCGCCCAGACTTTCTGTGGCTGCCCAATCACAGGCTTCCCAATGCAGTTTAGGGAGAAGTCTTTGCACGGCAGGTGTTCTGGGCTGCCTCTTGCTGCATCTTGAGTTTGGACCACTTGCCTGATTGACAGGCAGGGAGGTGTAACCAGGTTAATTTAAAAAAAGTGTAAATTTCTATTGAATTTCTTTACTTTATGAGATTTGAAAAAAAAAAGGGCAATCTCTTCACACGTGAATTACTTCAGCAAACTAGGGTTGCTTTAGAGGTCCGGAGTGTCCTTTTAAGTAGGTGGAGTGAAGATGTTCATAAAAATATTTGGGTTTGGCACAACGGTCTATAATTTGGGCTATTGTCTGGCAGTGCTGGGATCACTCTAAAGTCTCCCACTTAGAATGTCTTTAAGAAGCAAAACACAAGAGCATCCTGCATCTACCAGCGCTGTACAAACTAAATACAGGGTAATTCAGCCATTAAATATTGCTCAATGGTGGTCTGCACATGGAATATCCAAGGGGGGCTCACTATAACAGCTGCTGGTCTACCTGGCATGCATGAAAAGAAAGCATCTTTAATTACTTAGCAAGGGCAGTAAAATCTATGGATTTCAGACATTTTGAAGGCATGAAAGCAAAGGCAAAAATGAAAGACAAATAAGTAACCTGCGAGTCTAAACTGAGAGTTCATCACCAGTGTGAAAAGATAAAAAACACTAATAATAATTAATATAAAATATATATGAACAACCATATTAATACTCAGGACCCTGAACAAAAATCTCTATGATCATAAAAATGTTCAGTACATTACATGGAGCACAAATACTAGGGTACACGGTAAATGTGAATTTGAGTCCCTTTTGAGCTGAACAATTTAAAAAAAAAAAAGGAGAGAAAAAAATGGGGGGGAAAAATCAATAATCAAGATTAAAACAATAAATTGCTAGCTAGAAAAATAATTCACGTGCTACAATATAAGCATTGTATTATGTGAAATAGCAGACATATGAGACCTGCATCAGTATCCAAGTGTAGCGGGCCTACCAACAACCCGACCGGGTGTCCTTGCTCAGCCACGTCTTGTCCCTGGAAAGGAAACAGCTATAATATAGAGAGACCCATTTCCCACCCAGTAAGCGGACCACACCCAGTCCTGGGGGTACAAAAAACAACTTTATTGGCCACACTCTGCTTTATGCTTTTCCCCATGCAAGGGGTGGATCACACACAATGACAATGTCTCCTCCCAGGGTCCTCCTCCTCCCGAAGGTCGCATAACGAAACCGGAACCCCAGTCCCTTTGTACCCTGTTCCCGCCACTCAGTGTCCCCTCCCAGGGGCCTGTCCTCCCCCTCCCAGGGGCCTGTGCATGTTACAGGAACTCCAGTCCCTTTGTCCCCAGTTCCCGCCACCCATTCCTCAGGATTTCCCACCTCCGGGGACCAGTGGATCTTTATCCCATGAGCCTTTGTATCTGGGAGTCCCAGCACGGAAAAGTTTCCCGCCTCTGTGACTCACAGCTACAAAAAGCCCACCAAACCGCCATTGTCCTCAAGAGAGTGTCCCCACCAATCTCAGGGATCCCCAGAACGATAACTGCTTCTGCACGTGGGATCCCTAGGTGAAACCAGGCAAGGGAAGTGTATCTTTTCGGGACACGAATGCTCGCCCAGGGAAGCACTCATTAATTACTTCCCTTGCGGTTTCACACTTATGTTGGAAGTTGCCAACGTTCTAATTGATTGGTGTGAACACTCCAAGGGGCACTGGGGGGGTCCTCGTTTGGGAACCGAACAAGGTGGGAAGCAATCCACGAATGCTCCCCCTACATGGCATTTGTCTAACAAACGGGCCACAACCCAGGGTCGGCACGCGCCAGGGCTTCTCGTGTGGTTTGTGGTTCTGACACCTCGTTACGAGGTGTGAACGTTCTAAGACAACATTCTAAATGAGGTTTCATGGTGGTCCCCATTTGGGAGGCGAACAGAACTCGTTCGTATTGGCTCTCCCAACCGGGGAGCAGGTAAAACACAGGAATATAACACAATACAGGGGAAAACACAGGGAATAACACATAGCAATTCATGGCAGCAGCAGTCCCGCCCCACCAAGGCAGCAGTCCCGCCACACCAAGATACTGATGTGCAGAACATAACAAAATATTCTCCACAAAAACAGTCCATTTGTTGCAAAATATAGTTTAGAATATGTTTATCTTGGCTTAGATCTCACCAAGTTTTGGGGAGCCATAACTGTTGTTCATTTGTGATGTTTGAAGCAGAGAGATGGATCTGTTATAACCAGTGGGTGAACCTTCTCAAACTCTGGACAGAGGCTGTCGATGCCTCTGAGCGTTTCCTAAATATTGTGCCTCTCACCACGTCTGGACTCCACTCTAGACATTTCCTCTATGGAAAACTGAGCTTCTTGTGGTCTCTAATAAGAGGAAAAGCTTATTGTGGTCTCTAATCCCAGGAAAAACAAACAAACCAGTTACCGATGGACATCTGTGACTCAGTGGCGGATCCAAGGGGGGGCAACGGGGCAATTAAACACCCCCTCCCCCCTGAGAAAATAGTGAGGCCGAGGGTCTCCCCTGCCGGCCCATGCAGGGCTGGCGCTATCCAAGCATTAGCCCTGCTGTTTGCCATCACGGACCGGAGGGGAGATCAGTGATCTCCTTCCCCGGCCCACACAGGCACATTTCTGGACGGCTGGCAGGGGTGGGAGAGAGAACCCAGGGGAGCTCTTAACTGCAGCGAGCACGGAGCGTTGCCGCGGTTACCATGGCAACGCTCCGTTCTCACAAGAATGAACTCTACCCTGAACTGCATTGTAAAGTTCACTAGAACCACTAGAACCACCAGGGACTGGAAAGAAAGCAATGTCTCCCCTCCCTTCTTACCTTTGCTGAGGGAGGATACATTAGCTATATTTTTTTTGTAGTTAATTAATAATTAAAAATAAATATCTTTAACCTGCCCCCCTATCCCCTCACATAAACTATAACCCCCTACACACTGCACCACACACAAATATACAGCCTCCCTTACACACACTGCCCCCAAAACACATACAGCCCCCCTTACACACAAAAAGCCCCCCCTTACACACAGCCCCCCCTTACACACACACACAACCCCCCTTACACACACTGCCCCCAAGACACATACAGCCCCCCTTACACACACACAGCCCCCCTTAAACACAGAGTCCCCCCCTTACACACACACAGCCCTCTCTTACACACACAGTCCCCCCTTACACACACTGCCCCAAAACACACACAGCCCCCCCTTAAACACACAGTCCCCCCTTACACACACTGCCTCCAAAACACACACAGCCCCCCTTACACACACACAGCCCCCCTTACACACACAGTCCCTACTTACACACACAGTCCCCCCTTACACACACACAGCCCCCCCTTACACACACAGTGCTCCCTTACACACACACAGCCCCCCTTACACACACACAGCCCCCCCTTACACACACAGTCCCCCCTTACACACACACAGCCCCCCTTACGCACACAGTCCCCCCTTACACACACACAGCCCCCCCTTATACACACAGACCCCTTACACACACAGTCCCCCCTTACACACACAGCTCCCCTTACACACACAGCCCCCTTATACATACAGCCCCCCTTACACACACAGCCCCCTTACACACACAGTCCCCCCTTGCGCACACACACAGCCCCCCTTACACACACAGCCCCCCTTACACACACAGTCCCCCCTTGCGCACACACACAGCCCCCCCTTACACACACAGCCCCCCATTACACACACAGTCCCCACTTACACACACAGCCCCCTTACACATACTGCCCCTCCCCCTTGCATACACTGTCCCCCTTACACACACTGCCCCCCTTACACACACTGCCTGTTTCAGGAGATATAAATAACACTGCCCCCCATACACACACTGCCCCCAATACACACACTGCCTCCCTTTACACACAGCTCCCCCTTACACACATAGCCCACAATACACACACTGCCCCCCTTACACACATAGCCCTCCATACACACATAGCCCACAATACACACACTGCCCCCCTTACACACATAGCCCTCCATTCACACACAGCACCCCACACACAAAAACACTCACACACAAACTACTCTCAATACACACACTGCACCCTTTACACACAAACATACTGCTCCCAATATACACATTGCTACCCCATACATACACTGCACCCCTCTCACACACGCACTGCTTCCCCCCCCCCCCCCCCATGCACACATACTGCACCCCTCACACACATACACACTACTGCCCCTGTCCCGGCAAACCTCGTTAGGTTATCAAACTGACTACTTACTCTGGGAGGGCGCCACAGCACTCCTGGCACCAAAACCACTACAGAGAGCTGTAGTGGTTATTGTGCCTGGATTGTTTCTTTAAATGATCTGCCGGTGCCCCTCCTGAGATTAGTTTCTAGTTCCGCCACTTCTGTGACTACAGTCCTACCCAGAATCCTCTCTATGATAGTGCTCTGCTGAGTTACGTTGAAGCTGCAGGGTATATAGGAAATGTGCACCATCTTATCATTTATAGCCCTTCTTAGCATTTATTTTCCATTCACCAAGCTTTTAATGCCGTGATTTAACCCCTTAAGGACCAAACTTCTGGAATAAAAGGGAATCATGACGTGTCACACATGTCATGTGTCCTTAAGGGGTTAATAAGCTTTCCAAATGATTCAATCCTGTTAGAAAAACCCTTTTTGAAGAGAAATCATTTGTAAACTTTTTCTAACAGTATTGAATTGCGTGGTAAGCATATTAAATCAAGGACTTCGTTATGAGAATGACGATTTTGTAATTTATTGATTACTTTCCTGGGTGTAGACAATCTCCAGAATGAACCACTTATTATCTAATTACAGAGTATGAACCATCAAACCTGCCTCTTTCCTACACAGCATTTCTACAACAAACATTCTTCAGAGACAGAACATTGGATTTCATGGACGGCTAAGCTTAGAAAACCATAAAACACTGTAAGTCATTTATCAACATGTTTATTTTTTAATTCAAAATCTTAGAAATTTGAGAAATTAAACACCCCTCCCCCTTCTTCGAAAAACAAGTATTTCATAAAGATATCATCTCTATGAAACACTCACATTGACTGTGTAGGAATTTCAATGAAATTGACACCCAGGTAAGAGATATACTGAGGCAAAGTAGGGAGCTAGTGCCGTCTAAATCCCCTTCAGACGTCACCAGTGACAGCTGTAGGGAATTGGCTTTATCTACGGAGGAACTTGCAGGATCCACAACAGACTTCAATGGTGTACTCATGCACCTGCGAGAGTATGGCAGTGACCTTGGCTCCTGGGCTGAAGACCCCGCTGGAAGAACATGGTGGCTCCCCTCCACACCAACGAACCTCCAGTGGCAATGTCAAAGTCGGGGGTCTTTGCAAATTCTTCAAAGTCCCCAGACGGTGACAGTGCCAATTTAAACTATCTGGCTACAGACACCTTACAGTGTAGAAAATGTAATTAAATCTAAATACACACAAAAGTATTGTTTTGTTTTGTTACCATAGCTACAAAGGTGTCAATTCACTAATGAAAAATTGCAGTACTGTGAATTGCAAAATGTAGGCAAAAAAAGCAGATCTCGAATTATTCTCACCAACTCACCAAGACATGATTTAGCTATTTTACAACTTTTCAATTAACTACAATTCTCTGCTTGGTAAATACACCCCATAGTTACCACTCATTAAATGTGACTATGCATTCTGTATGATAATCTAAGTTTCTCGTACACAATGTGAAAGATTTTAGAATAAAATCCCAAATAAATCTGGGATGACATGGAAGAATACTAATGCAATCTACAATGTAGGGGTTGGGCTATTAATCATTGTAGCTGTTTAATTTGGGTTTCATATTATAGGAAATCAAACACTAAAAAATCTGGGGGGGTTTGCACCCCCTCTGCCCGCTGAACTGTAAAAGAAAAAGAAAACCCAAATATTTCCCTGTCCTTTAACCCTTTCCTGTGCTGTTCGCCTATCTTACTGAATACCGTGTACCTACCTGACTCTGCTACCCTGACCTCGGCTCGTTACTGATTACGCTTTTTCCCTGTGTAACATTAATTAACACTCCAGGCTCCCACACACGTTAGATGCACTGTGTTGGTTAGGTTACAGTTAGTTATACTGGGTGGGTTTATATTATAAAAGGGACACTCCAGGCTCCCACACACGTTAGGTGCACTGTGTAGGTTAGGTTACAGTTAGTTATACTGGGTGGGTTTATATTATTAAAGGGACACTCCAGGCTCCCACACACGTTAGATGCACTGTGTAGGTTAGGTTACAGTTAGTTATACTGGGTGGGTTTATATTATTAAAGGGACACTCCAGGCTCCCACACATGTTAGATGCACTGTGTAGGTTAGGTTACAGTTGGTTATACTGGATGGGTTTATATTATTAAAGGGACACTCCAGGCTCCCACACACGTTAGATGCACTGTGTAGGTTAGGTTACAGTTAGTTATACTGGGTGGGTTTATATTATTAAAGAGACACTCCAGGCTCCCACACACGTTAGGTGCACTGTGTAGGTTAGGTTACAGTTAGTTATACTGGGTGGATTTATATTATTAAAGGGACACTCCAGGCTCCCACACACGTTAGATGTACTGTGTAGGATAGGTTACAGTTAGTTATACTGGGTGGGTTTATATTATTAAAGGAACCCTCCAGGCTCCCACACACGTTAGATGCACTGTGTAGGATAGGTTACAGTTAGTTATACTGGGTGGGTTTATATTATTAAAGGGACACTCCAGGCTCCCACACACGTTAGATGCACTGTGTAGGTTAGGTTACAGTTAGTTATACTGGGTGGATTTATATTATTAAAGGGACACTCCAGGCTCCCACACACGTTAGATGCACTGTGTAGGTTAGGTTACAGTTAGTTATACTGGGTGGGTTTATATTATTAAAGGGACACTCCAGGCTCCCACACACGTTAGGTGCACTGTGTAGGTTAGGTTACAGTTATACTGGGTGGGTTTATATTATTAAAGGGACACTCCAGGCTCCCACACACGTTAGGTGCACTCTGTAGGTTAGGTTACAGTTAGTTATACTGGGTGGGTTTATATTATTAAAGGGACACTCCAGGCTCCCACACACGTTACGCGCACTGTGTAGGTTAGGTTACAGTTAGTTATACTGGGTGGGTTTATATTATTAAAGGGACACTCCAGGCTCCCACACACATTAGATGCACTGTGTAGGTTAGGTTACAGTTAGTTATACTGGGTGGGTTTATATTATTAAAGGGACACTCCAGGCTCCCACACACGTTAGATGCACTGTGTAGGTTAGGTTACAGTTAGTTATACTGGGTGGGTTTATATTATTAAAGGGACACTCCAGGCTCCCACACACGTTAGATGCACTGTGTAGGTTAGGTTACAGTTAGTTATACTGGGTGGGTTTATATTATTAAAGGGACACTCCAGGCTCCCACACACGTTAGGTGCACTGTGTAGGTTAGGTTACAGTTAGTTATACTGGGTGGGTTTATATTATTAAAGGGACACTCCAGGCTCCCACACACGTTAGATGCACTGTGTAGGTTAGGTTACAGTTAGTTATACTGGGTGGGTTTATATTATTAAAGGGACACTCCAGGCTCCCACACATGTTAGATGCACTGTGTAGGTTAGGTTACAGTTATACTGGGTGGGTTTATATTATTAAAGGGACACTCCAGGCTCCCACACATGTTAGATGCACTGTGTAGGTTAGGTTACAGTTATACTGGGTGGGTTTATATTATTAAAGGGACACTCCAGGCTCCCACACACGTTAGGTGCACTATGTAGGTTAGGTTATAGTTAGTTGTACTGGGTGGGTTTATATTATTAAAGGGACACTCCAGGCTCCCACACACGTTAGATGCACTGTGTAGATTAGGTTACAGTTAGTTATACTGGGTGGGTTTATATTATTAAAGGGACACTCCAGGCTCCCACACACGTTAGATGCACTGTGTAGGTTAGGTTACAGTTAGTTATACTGGGTGGGTTTATATTATTAAAGGGACACTCCAGGCTCCCACACACGTTAGGTGCACTATGTAGGTTAGGTTATAGTTAGTTGTACTGGGTGGGTTTATATTATTAAAGGGACACTCCAGGCTCCCACACACGTTAGGTGCACTGTGTAGGTTAGGTTACAGTTAGTTATACTGGGTGGGTTTATATTATTAAAGGGACACTCCAGGCTCCCACACACGTTAGATGCACTGTGTAGGTTAGGTTACAGTTAGTTATACTGGGTGGGTTTATATTATTAAAGGGACACTCCAGGCTCCCACACACGTTAGGTGCACTATGTAGGTTAGGTTATAGTTAGTTGTACTGGGTGGGTTTATATTATTAAAGGGACACTCCAGGCTCCCACACACGTTAGATGCACTGTGTAGGTTAGGTTACAGTTAGTTATACTGGGTGGGTTTGTATTATTAAAGGGACACTCCAGGCTCCCACACACGTTAGGTGCACTGTGTAGGTTAGGTTACAGTTAGTTATACTGGGTGGGTTTATATTATTAAAGGGACACTCCAGGCTCCCACACACGTTAGATGCACTCTGTAGGTTAGGTTACAGTTATACTGGGTGGGTTTATATTATTAAAGGGACACTCCTGGCACCCACACACGTTAGGTGCACTGTGTAGGTTAGGTTACAGTTAGTTATACTGGGTGGGTTTATATTATTAAAGGGACACTCAAGGCTCCCACACACGTTAGGTGCACTGTGTAGGTTAGGTTACAGTTAGTTATACTGGGTGGGTTTATATTATTAAAGGGACACTCCAGGCTCCCACACACGTTAGATGCACTGTGTAGGTCAGGTTACAGTTACTTATACTGGGTGGGTTTATATTATTAAAGGGAAACTCAAGGCTCCCACACACGTTAGGTGCACTGTGTAGGTTAGGTTACAGTTAGTTATACTGGGTGGGTTTATATTATTAAAGGGACACTCCAGGCTCCCACACACGTTAGATGCACTGTGTAGGTTAGGTTACAGTTAGTTATACTGGGTGGGTTTATAGTATTAATGGGACACTCCAGGCTCCCACAAACGTTAGGTGCACTGTGTAGGTTAGGTTACAGTTATTTATACTGGGTGGGTTTATATTATTAAAGGGACACTCCTGGCACCCACACACGTTAGGTGCACTGTGTAGGTTAGGTTACAGTTAGTTATACTGGGTGGGTTTATATTATTAAAGGGACACTCCAGGCACCCACACACGTTAGATGCACTGTGTAGGGTAGGTTACAGTTAGTTATACTGGGTGGGTTTATATTATTAAAGGGACACTCCAGGCTCCCACACACGTTAGGTGCACTGTGTAGGTTAGGTTACAGTTAGTTATACTGGGTGGGTTTATATTATTAAAGGGACACTCCAGGCTCCCACACACGTTAGATGCACTGTGTAGGTTAGGTTACAGTTAGTTATACTGGGTGGGTTTATATTATTAAAGGGACACTCCAGGCTCCCACACACGTTAGATGCACTGTGTAGGTTAGGTTACAGTTAGTTATACTGGGTGGGTTTATATTATTAAAGGGACACTCCAGGCTCCCACACACGTTAGATGCACTGTGTAGGTTAGGTTACAGTTAGTTATACTGGGTGGGTTTATATTATTAAAGGGACACTCCAGGCTCCCACACACGTTAGGTGCACTGTGTAGGTTAGGTTACAGTTAGTTATACTGGGTGGGTTTATATTATTAAAGGGACACTCCAGGCTCCCACACACGTTAGATGCACTGTGTAGGTTAGGTTACAGTTAGTTATACTGGGTGTGTTTATATTATTAAAGGGACACTCCAGGCTATCACACACGTTAGATGCACTGTGTAGGTTAGGTTACAGTTAGTTATACTGGGTGGGTTTATATTATTAAACGGACACTCCAGGCTCCCACACACGTTAGATGCACTGTGTAGGTTAGGTTACAGTTATACTGGGTGGGTTTATATTATTAAAGGGACACTCCAGGCTCCCACACACGTTAGATGCACTGTGTAGGTTAGGTTACAGTTAGTTATACTGGGTGGGTTTATATTATTAAACGGACACTCCAGGCTCCCACACACGTTAGATGCACTGTGTAGGTTAGGTTACAGTTAGTTATACTGGGTGGGTTTATATTATTAAAGGGACACTCCAGGCTCCCACACACGTTAGATGCACTGTGTAGGTTAGGTTACAGTTAGTTATACTGGGTGGCTTTATATTATTAAAGGGACACTCCAAACTCCCCCCACACGTTAGATGCACTGTGTAGGTTAGGGTACAGTTATACTGGGTGGGTTTATATTATTAAAGGGACACTCCAGGCTCCCACACACGTTAGATGCACTGTGCAGGTTAGGTTACAGTTAGTTATACTGGGTGGGTTTATATTATTAAAGAGACACTCCAGGCTCCCACACATGTTAGATGCACTGTGTAGGTTAGGTTACAGTTAGTTATACTGGGTGGGTTTATATTATTAAAGGGACACTAGAGGCTCCCACACACGTTAGGTGCACTGAGTAGGTTAGGTTGCAGTTATACTGGGTGGGTTTATATTATTAAAGGGACACTCCAGGCTTCCACACACGTTAGATGCACTGTGCAGGTTAGGTTACAGTTAGTTATACTGGGTGAGTTTATATTATTAAAGAGACACTCCAGGCTCCCACACATGTTAGATGCACTGTGTACGTTAGGTTACAGTTAGTTATACTGGGTGGGTTTATATTATTAAAGGGACACTCCAGGCTCCCACACACATTAGATGCACTGTGTAGGTTAGGTTACAGTTATACTGGGTGGGTTTATATTATTAAAGGGACACTCCAGGCTTCCACACACGTTAGATGCACTGTGTAGGTTAGGTTACAGTTAGTTATACTGGGTGGGTTTATATTATTAAAGAGACACTCCAGGCTCCCACACATGTTAGATGCACTGTGTACGTTAGGTTACAGTTAGTTATACTGGGTGGGTTTATATTATTAAAGGGACACTCCAGGCTCCCACACACGTTAGATGCACTGTGTAGGTTAGGTTACAGTTAGTTATACTGAGTGGGTTTATATTATTAAAGGGATACTCCAGGCTCCCACACACGTTAGATGCACTGTGTAGGTTAGGTTACAGTTAGTTATACTGGGTGGGTTTATATTATTAAAGGGACACTCCAGGCTCCCACACACGTTAGATGCACTGTGTAGGTTAGGTTACAGTTAGTTATACTGGGTGGGTTTATATTATTAAAGGGACACTAGAGGCTCCCACACACGTTAGATGCACTGTGTAGGTTAGGTTACAGTTAGTTATACTGGGTGGGTTTATATTATTAAAGGGACACTCCAGGCTCCCACACACGTTAGATGCACTGTGTAGGTTAGGTTACAGTTAGTTATACTGGGTGGGTTTATATTATTAAAGGGACACTAGAGGCTCCCACACACATTAGATGCACTGTGTAGGTTAGGTTACAGTTAGTTATACTGGGTGGGTTTATATTATTAAAGGGACACTAGAGGCTCCCACACACGTTAGGTGCACAGTGTACAACTCACGGAAACCTCTGCTGTGTCTGAAAAGTGCTACTTTTTTAAAAATGTACTTATTATAGCTATAGAAAGTTAAATTGGCTTCATGACTGACCCAATTCTTTCCATGTTTGCCTATTGTGACAGACCGCCTTGCACCCCGACTGGGTGCCTCCGCCAATCGCTGCTTCCTAGTGCTTACCGAGTACTACAAGCACCACGCCAGACATTGTAGTTCCCACAAGCACCATAGTTCGCACTTCCAGTGTTACAGCTTGGCCATCCTCCACCCACCCTAGACCCAAGACCAAAATCCAGCTTCCAGTGGGTGAACCGCTCTTACTCCAGAGAGTATAGCAGGAACAGCTCTTATAAGAGCTAGTGATTATAATCCCAAGGGAGTAAAGTGATATAGCAATCCCCAGGGTAGATACAGTAATTTCCCCTGCTCTATGTTGAGGGTAAGCAGGAACTCATTTATTGGTAGCCACAACTGGCCTTTTATGGAAGTCCCCATGCAAGGGGCACTCCAACCTGGACCTTATGGGGAACTGCAGCACAAACTCACAGACCAATGACAACAGTGTTTAAATGTATGACACTCCCATATACAACCATACAATCCCTCCCCTCTGCCCGGGAGATAATTGAGTCAGATATTGTAGTAACTCAATTATCTCCAGGCACAAAAAACACAAGTTTATAAAGCCTCCAAAATACCTTTAAAACATACAAAACCCCCACAAAAGTTACATTCCCTCACAGCCCTGATCTAGGTGACCAAAATATCAAAAAAATCACCCAGATCAGTTCAGGGGTTCAGGAATTTCCTGGAAGTCATTTATTTGACCGACCGCATGCATGGTCCCATGACCAAAATAGTTCCAGAGAATCAGGGCTTGCAGTCGGTCAAGTTCGGTAGTTTAAAAATGAATAAACTGCCGAACATAGTCAATGTACTTACCCTGGAGCTTGTTCCCCTTATCCAGACAAATGATTCCACCGAACAGTGCCCTTCTAACTTGTACTGAACCGAACGCAGGCGATGATGGAAGTCCAGTGTTTGGGAGTTTCTGTGTCCGATTTTAGTTCCATGAGATTCATGTCCAAACACCGAAGCCTGCTTTCACGCGAACAAGATGGCCACCACCTCGTGGTTGTCCATAGGAATTGCACCCACCCAGTTGAACAATTAGAACACTGCAGTGAGAAACGTTCCAAGTTGTTAATAGGTGTTAACAAGCTCCCAGGTGGTCCCTGGTTTGTGCGGTTGTTCAGTAGTCGAACGGGACAATGGTAAAATAGGAGGGAAATGCAAACTACCGAACAGAATAGCAAAAATGCAAGAACAAGGTCTTTTATGAGCCTTTTTGCATGACAAGAGGCTGGCAAACAGGCCCCTCCAACAACCAGTGGCGAGGTTACTGTCGTCACACCAATTTTCTTGAGTTAATGTTTTTCATATATATTTTATACAAGGCATAAATAACAGATACGGCACAAAAAAAGCCTAAAGTGTAACTTTAATGCACAGAGGGCAATCGAGGAAAAAAATTGTGATAGTCTAGCAAGGTAGCATGGGAGAATTCAGCACCTACTAGGATAAATTATCTTTCCTCATTCACCAATGAGTTCTCTGCCTTGAATTGCAGGAGGTCCTGGTGTTTGAATTTATATCCAGAAAATAAAGAGGTGATTCAGGTACAATGTTTGTACCTGGTTTTATACACAGATAGCTTTCTCCATCTATCTGTGTAAATATAAAACAAAAAAAAAAACTATCATTGCACATGTTCAGTGATTTTCATGTAAAACTCTTTATTTCTCAACAGTTTAACAATGGCTTGGAAGATTCTATTTTGTCACCGAACCACCAGTTTCATCTTTCTGACCACCTTCATGCTCTTAATTGTCATGTTCATTTCTTTAACCTGGATGAAGTTTGACACCCTTTCAAAAGTGATCAAGTGTAAGCAAGCTGAGGTTATTTACAAGACAGTAGGGCAACAGAACATGACAGTTTCTTCCAATACTAAAGATATTCTCGTTCTTGTTTGGGTTTGGCCATTTGGAACCCATTTCCCACTTGACACTTGCCGGATTGCATCAGGCATTTCTGGATGTAAAATGACAGCCGACAGGAGTCAATACAGTGTTGCAGATGCTGTGGTCATGCACCATGTAGATATCATGTATGACCAGAAATCATTACCGCAAGAACCAAGACCTCATAATCAGCACTGGGTCTGGTTTAACATGGAGCCTCCATTAATCATCAAAAACCTCCATTTTCTAGACAACCTGTTTAACTTGACAATGACGTTCCGCCAGGATTCTGATATCTACAGGCCTTATGGTAGGATTGTAGTTTTAAAAGAGCCACGGAAGCTCACCATTCCAGCTAAGTCCAAACTGGTCTCTTGGGTAGTCAGTCAGTGGTACCCTGGTGTTGCTCGTACAGCTTATTATGAAGAGCTAAGGAAATATATTCCTATAGATGTCTATGGTAAAAAAAACATGACATTGAGCTGGAATGACTTCTTCAAAACTATCTCCCAGTACAAATTTTATTTGGCTTTTGAAAATTCTAATTATAAGGACTATATCACTGAAAAATTCTGGTCAAATGCATATGATTCATGGGCTGTGCCAGTTGTGTTAGGGACCTCGCGTACGAACTATGAGCGATTCATCCCTCGAGATGCTTTTATTCATGTTGACGATTTCCCCAGTGCCAAGGAGCTGGCTGCTTACCTTCTTGAACTGGACAAAGACGAAGAAAGGTACAAAAAATACTTTAACTGGAGAACACATTACCAAGTGATAAGAGATCCTGGATGGGAGCGTAACTACTGCCAAGTGTGTGCTGCATTAAGGAAAGCTCCATATTATCAGACAATTCCGAGTATAGCCAAATGGTTTTTAGAAAATGTAGAGGTATCCAACACCGAAAACTAAAAACTTGTACAAACTCTAAGATTAAACACAGCTGGGTCAATTCTGATCTATTGGCCTTTCATCTTTTGAAAATGGGGTCAGCAACAAGGGTTCTACTCATGGGCAGTCTAGTGCTTTCATTTTGTACTATTGTTTAGTGATATTTTCCATCTCTACGTCTTGTTAATGTAAGTTTTGTACATTGCTGGTAACAATAATAACTTGAGAAAAAACTATCACTTTCTCTGCCAGTATGAGTAGAAGAGATGATTCTCAAACTCAGGTTCCAAAAACTTTACAAACCCCACCAAAACCTCAAACGTATTATTATTATTATTTTATTATTTATATAGCGCAATCACATTCCGAAACGTATGGGACCAGAACTCCCACCAGGTTTCTGTATGTTACACAAAAATGTCCATTTATTGTTCTCATAATTTATTTAATGAGTACATGTTGTGCAGGGCTTGGAATCTCCAATTAATGCATTTGTGATGATTATCATGCTGTAGTCTTTGCAATGAGCGTGTTCTAGTGTGAAATGTTCATTCAGAGCTGAATGATTCTGATTTTAAATTCCAAGAAAAGCCTTACCCTGTTATAATGAGGACTTCTGAATGTCTAGATGAATGCATGCTGACATACGTATACTTTCTTCCTGGAAACTAACTCACTACATTTAAAGGGATGCTATTGTCCTAAAAATAAAAATAACTTTTTTGGGACACATCCTTTGGCATTAAAAAAAATCTAAGTTAAAGAAACTCCTCCACTGTAGCCTCCAGTTTAGTCTCGGGTGATCTCAGTATCAAAGCTGCCATGACCATACAGAAGCAATGGATTGCAACTAGGCAAGCACGGCCAAATGCCCAGCTCCTCAAATCAAATGGTACTATCAGCAGCAATTGATTTCCAGTACCAGGATTAATTTGGTTCTGGAGGAAGAAGCACCTCTAATGGCTGTCAAGAAGACAGCCACTAGAGGTGATTTGTAAACATATGCATGTTTGTGAGCTGAATTGTTTGTAACTGAAATACACCCACTGATATTTTATAAATGCTCATGGCTACAAAATATATACTGTGTTTCTCCGAAAATAAGACCGGGTCTTATATTAATTTTAGTCTCAAAAAAACACACTAGGGCTTATTTTCAGGGTAGGGCTTATTTATTTACGGTACCGGTATGTACATTGAACCCCCCCCCCCCCCTTTAATTAATCCACCCCCTCTAATTAATCCACCCCCCTCTAATTAATCCACCCCCCTTTAATAAATCCACCCCCCTTTAATAAATCCACCCCTCTAATTAATCCACCCCCTCTAATTAATCCACCCCCCTCTAATTAATCCACCACCCCTTTAATTAATCCACCCCCTCTTTAATTAATCCACCCCCTCTTTAATTAATCCACCCCCCCATTTAATGAATCCACCCCCTCTAATTAATCCACCCCCTCTAATTAATCCACCCCCCTCTAATTAATCCACCCCCTTTAATTAATCCACCCCTCTAATTAATCCACCACCCCTTTAATTAATCCACCCCCTCTTTAATTAATCCACCCCCTCTTTAATTAATCCACCCCATCTTAAATTAATCCACCCACTCTAATTAATCCACCCCCTCTAATTAATCCACCCCCCTTTAATTAATCCACCCCCCTTTAATTAATACACCCCCTCTAATTAATCCACCTCCTCTAATTAATCCACCCCCCTTTAATAAATCCACCCCCCTTTAATAAATCCACCTCCCTCTAATTAATCCAGCCCCCTTTAATTAATCCAGCCCCCCTTTAATTAATTCACCGCCCCCTTTAATTAATTCACCCCCCCTATAATTAATTCACCGCCCCCTTTAATTAATTCAGTCCCAGAAATAAAATATCTACTCACATTTCAAAGATGCCTTCCTTGCCCGCCGAGTCCGACCACTGGGTGCCTCACCGCCCGGAAATGGATCCTTCCGCTGAAGATCTGTGAAGGCAGACTGACGGCGCTGCGCGCGTCGTCATCACGTTGCGCGATGCCGCGGCCCGCAACGCTCCTCCCCCTCCTCCTCATAGAAGAAGGAAGTCCCGCCGGGCCGCAAAGGTGCAATGCCTAGGTCTTATTTTCGGGGTAGGGCTTATATTGCAGCCCACCCCGAAAATTCAGCTAGGGCTTATTTTCGGGGTAGGGTGTATTTTCGGGGAAACACGGTACTAAAACTGGCAAAATGAGTAGTATATACAAAAACTAGCTTAAACAAATGGGCACACCTAGAGTATATAGAGCATAGACCTGTTCAAGGCTCCAGTGGAGGAGTAAGTCTGGGGAAGGCTATAGGACCATTGGTCGGTGAAAATGATTCTGGATCAGGGCTGTGGAGATCTAGAGACATGAGCTGGACTTGTACAGAAAGACATTGATGGAAGAGCTGTGGTTAATCCAAATCCACTGAGGTGTGAAAAGAAGATTCCAGGATTGTATAGGCACCGAACCAGAGGACCCCACCCAGAGCTGTGTACGTGCCAGGAACCCGAGATTGCAGAGCTATTACAACAAGGAGTAACTGTATATAACGGAAAGTGTTTATTGCTATAATTGTTACAGTTATCGTTGCATAGTTATGTTTTGTAATTTTAATGCAGATTACAACAGCTCGTAGCATTTCTTACCAGATAATAAACTGGTATACTGGTATAAAACGGAAATACTATTCATATATAGATACAAAGTGTATAGCGTTCAAATACATTTTATTGCTATTAAGGTATCTTAACTAAATAATAAGCTAGAATGAGGCCACACCTAGAACAATACGGCAAATGGTAATACCTGCATGTTATTCTCTCAGATGGAGAATTGAGAGAAAGAATGTGGTTCCAACTTGACATATCGCACAGGACAGAAAACACCCTCCGAATTCTCGGATCTCTAGCAAACATTAAGTAATCTGTTAAGCTGGAATTCAATTCATACAGCAGACTGGACCAATTAGAAACATCAAAGACCCAAATAGCCTTTACTACCTCTCATTTCAAACTGCACCCCTTACTCATATAGACTGAAATACAGAGATGAAAGCAGAAACACGTATCCTTATTTATTCTGTTAACAAATAAAACAGAAATGCAGACAAACTACTTTACACCCAAGAAAACCATAAAAAATGTTCATCAAAGACGTGCATTAGGGTCTAGATGGCAGTCTATCTTTATTTTACAATACCTTACAGAACAAAAGCATGGGCTCATCAAGTGCTACACATGAAAAGAAAAAATGTATGTGTCGAAAAACAAAAGGTTCACTTATTATATCCTTGCCAAAAACAAGGGCTCTGGCGCAAAAGAAAATATTATGGCTTGATAAAGGTGTAGGAAACTGAGCTAGTTAGATCATTTAAAACAGTACTATATGATGAAGCCGACTCGGCTTTGGACTTGACTTACATAATCAAAGATATTTCTATTCAGAGAAATCTAAGTAATTCTTACTGTTGTTTCTAAGAACTGCATTTACTGAAAGAAAATGACAAAGTGCTTTAGCGTTATTACAAAGTGTAGAAGTAATGTGTACATATCATGTTCTACCTCTCACTGAAAACCCTTCAAACTTCGATGGATGTGACGGAGATTCTAAAATGTCTTACACGCTTGCATAAATAATATTTAACTGTAAAAATACAATAGTTATGTGATAAATCAATAACTGATTCTATACACAAACCAAAAAGCACATCATGAAGGTTTCACATCACAAAAATGCTATGAATGATGGCCTATGTTTTATTTATTTCCAGCAATAAATCGGTCCATATATTGACTCCAGGTACATCAAAATCTCCGCCTTCCATTTTCAATGTTTTAAGCATTGTTTCTGTGGCTGCTTTAAGGTCCTCACCACCTTCCATCAGACATTCAAAATGTTCTAGGAACACATTGAAGTTCATTGTCATTGAGGTACTAACCCAATTTCCTGACACAAAATCTTGTTCCATGGATCTCCCCAAAGTAGTTAAGAAGTCAAGGTAGGGTTTTCTCAGCATTGGGTATTTGCAACTTAATCTTGTTAAGCTCTGACATCTTAGATTACTGCAGAAATCTGGCCAAATGTTACTATTAGCTAGCAACCATTCTAGAAGCAGTTGGGACAATGGTTTCAGACCCATTAGACCGACTGTGTCAATATTGGAGATTAGTACAGATGCTAATAAATAGTAAACATGTGGCTGTGATATCCCACTCAGGACATCTGACACACAGGCAGACTGCTGTATTTTTCCTACAGTCTTGAATTTGTCTTCTAAATAACTTTTGAGCATTTCTGCTTGAGTTAATACAAGAGGATCTTCTAACGGGTCTTGCAGTCCGTCGGAACTGGTTTGTGGAAAAGGTAGCAAAAGTTGCAAAGCAGCCTTTTGAGATACAATATTGTTCACACCGCAAAGTTTAGTAGTCTTGCTAGTATCATCACTTAACTGTGAAATCAGAAACTTGAAGACTGATTTAGGAAGTGCCCTGTTCAGCAGAAGATTTGTGCAGAGCATGTCCACACTTTGCCCAAGGTTATCGAACTGTATGTGTTGATAGTTCTTTGTGCAAGCAGCAAGCTCAACATTCTTTAATTGAAGAAAATCCTCTAAGATAGTTTTGATAGCGTCATTGGCATTGAATTTCTTATGGATGTGTTTGAAATACGTCCCCCACTTTAAGCCCTGTTTCACACTCAAAATGTCCCAATTTTTGACATAAACACTTCGAGATACAGCAAGGAGTTCAATGAAATGATCTAGGTTCTGTAACAATGACTCCTTTTTCTCTGTCATGGCTCCAGCAATGTTATCCAACCGGTGTCATCCAAACTACAAAAACAAAATGAAAACAATGCAGTGTTTCTGTACATCTTTATAACAACAACATATAGATATTTCATTGTTAGGCACAGTTAACATGATGATTCAGACTGCACTTCATACATTCAAAACAAGTAACAAAGTTTGTTAAAGGGTTAGGCCAAGCACCTTATCCAGTGCTTTGAATTGGTCATTGTGCTTGTATGTGGAGCATATTACTATGAAACATTGCACAGAGAGAGATAAACCCCTATCATGCTGGAGTGAAACTCCACCTCTGTCAGCATCATCAGAGCTTCATAAGTCAGACCGGAACAACAGATCCATCCTGGTTTATGTCAACCTACGCATGGTTCTGTGCACAGACACTCATTCATTGGCTAAGAGAGATTCAGCTCTGCGGGAACTGAATGTCTTAAACCTGCCTATTGTGGTGTTGTGTTTATGGGGACTGTGTGTTTGTGTGGGGTATTTGTATTATTTGTATGAGGGGGAGGCTAATTATGCACTCTGAGTATATCTGTGTGGGTGGCTTCCCTAGGGCCCAGTGGGGACTGGGCTAGCCAGGCACAGGTCAGGAGCAGAGTTGTGATACCTGTTGTACTCCAGTGCGGATTCCCATTCACAAATGTGGGGAGGAATCACGTCCTCTAAGAACTGCAACGCGGAAATTGAGGAATTCCCCTGGCCACCTGCAACCACAGCTCTGTTTGCACCAGCAGATATGTGAAATCCCACTGGTACTCCTAATAGAGCAGATCTTATTTGGTAGTGACCCCTTGTCTACCCCATATCCCATATCTCACTGCCAACTAGGGTGTTATGGATATAAAGTTTAGCTTTAGTAGCAATATCAGTTAGTAAATCAATTATATCAAGTAAGAAACTAGTGCAAGCTACTAGAAGGGAAACATGGAGCTTATTAGTTTATCAATAGTTTGATTTGCATTATTATTATTGTATAGATAAATCCTCAGGGAAACAAACAAGTAGTCAAACAGTTTTAGATGCTCCCATGCAATCGCCTTCCAGATGGGAGGAGGCAGGGAGTGTCGTCTGGCGGCCCTCAAACGAGATGTCAAGCTGTTCTCAAATGGTTTGATGACTTACAATGGGAGACGTAAGGTCACTCAAAGCACCATAACCAACTACAGTACGCTGCATTGTTTCTGGTGCTTGGAGTATTCCATTAATTTACAAGTACAATAAATACGACATGACGCCATGCGAATTATAAAACTCACCAGCCTGCAAATTATAAAACTAATCAACAATTGGGAATTAATTAGCCTTATAAATCCATAATTACAGCCATTTCATGGTGAATTACTGATTAGAAATGTAATGTAACATTGATGGAGAATTGATGTAACATTGAGGGGAATTGATGTAACATTGAGGGGAATTGATGTAACATTGATGGAGAATTAATGTAACATTGAGGGAGAATTGATGTGACATTGAGGGAGAATTGATGTGACATTGAGGGGGAATTGATGTGACATTGATGGAGAATTAATGTAACATTGAGGGGAATTGATGTGACATTCAGGGGGAATTGATGTGACATTGAGGGAGAATTGATGTGACATTGAGGGGAATTGATGTAACATTGAGGGGAATTGATGTGACATTGAGGGGAATTGATGTGACATTGAGGGGAATTGATGTAACATTGAGGGGAATTGATGTGACATTGAGGGGAATTGATGTGACATTCAGGGGGAATTGATGTGACATTGAGGGAGAATTGATGTGACATTGAGGGGGAATTGATGTGACATTGAGGGGGAATTGATGTGACATTGAGGGGAATTGATGCGACATTGAGGGGAATTGATGTGACATTGAGGGGAATTGATGTGACATTGAGGGGAATTGATGTAACATTGAGGGGAATTGATGTGACATTGAGGGGAATTGATGTGACATTGAGGGGAATTGATGCGACATTGAGGGGAATTGATGTGACATTGAGGGGAATTGATGTGACATTGAGGGGAATTGATGACATTGAGGGGAATTGATGTGTCATTGAGGGGAATTGATGTAACATTGAGGGGAATTGATGTGACATTGAGGGGAATTGATGTGACATTGAGGGAGAATTGATGTGACATTGAGGGGAATTGATGTGACATTGAGGGGGAATTGATGTAACATTGAGGGGAATTGATGTGACATTGAGGGGGAATTGATGTGACATTGAGGGGAATTGATGTGACATTGAGGGGAATTGATGTAACATTGAGGGGAATTGATGTGACATTGAGGGGAATTGATGTGACATTGAGGGGAATTGATGTGACATTGAGGGGAATTAATGTAACATTGAGGGGAATTGATGTAACACTGAGGGGAATTGATGTGCCATTGAGGGGAAATGATGTGCCATTGAGGGGAATTGATGTGACATTGAGGGGAATTGATGTGACATTGAGGGGAATTGATGACATTGAGGGGAATTAATGTAACATTGAGGGGAATTGATGTGACATTGAGGGGAATTGATGTAACATTGAGGGGAATTGATGTAACATTGAGGGGAATTGATGTAACATTGAGGGGAATTGATGTGACATTGAGGGGAATTGATGTGACATTGAGGGGAATTGATGTGACATTGAGAGGGAATTGATGTGACATTGAGAGGGAATTGATGTGACATTGAGGGAGAATTGATGTGACATTGAGGGGAATTGATGTGACATTGAGGGGAATTGATGTGACATTGAGGGGAATTGATGTGACATTGAGGGGAATTAATGTAACATTGAGGGGAATTGATGTAACATTGAGGGGAATTGATGTGCCATTGAGGGGAAATGATGTGCCATTGAGGGGAATTGATGTGACATTGAGGGGAATTGATGTGACATTGAGGGGAATTGATGACATTGAGGGGAATTAATGTAACATTGAGGGGAATTGATGTGACATTGAGGGGAATTGATGTAACATTGAGGGGAATTGATGTAACATTGAGGGGAATTGATGTAACATTGAGGGGAATTGATGTGACATTGAGGGGAATTGATGTGACATTGAGGGGAATTGATGTGACATTGAGAGGGAATTGATGTGACATTGAGAGGGAATTGATGTGACATTGAGGGAGAATTGATGTGACATTGAGGGGAATTGATGTGACATTGAGGGGAATTGATGTGACATTGAGGGGAATTGATGTGACATTGAGGGGAATTGATGTGACATTGAGGGGAATTGATGTGACATTGAGGGGAATTGATGTAGCATTGAGGGGAATTGATGGGACATTGAGGGGAATTGATGGGACATTGAGGGGAATTGATGTGACATTGAGGGGAATTGATGTGACATTGAGGGGAATTGATGTGACATTGAGGGGGAATTGATGTAACATTGAGGGGAATTGATGTAACATTGAGGGGAATTGATGTAACATTGAGGGGAATTGATGACATTGAGGGGAATTGATGTGACATTGAGGGGAATTTATGTGACATTGAGGGGAATTGATGTAACATTGAGGAGAATTGATGACATTGAGGGGAATTGATGTGACATTGAGGGGAATTGATGTGACATTGAGTGGAATTGATGTAACATTGAGGGGAATTGATGTAACATTGAGGGGAATTGATGTAATATTGAGGGGAATTGATGTGACATTGAGGGAGAATTGATGACATTGAGGGGAATTGATGACATTGAGGGGAATTGATGTGACATTGAGGGGAATTGATGTAACATTGAGGGAGAATTGATGTGACATTGAGGGGAATTGATGTGACATTGAGGGGAATTGATGACATTGAGGGGAATTGATGACATTAAGGGGAATTGATGTGACATTGATGGAGAATTGATGTAACATTGAGGGGAATTGATGACATTGAGGGGAATTAATGTGACATTGAGGGGAATTGATGACATTGAGGGGAATTGATGTGACATTGAGGGGAATTGATGTGACATTGAGGGGAATTGATGACATTGAGGGGAATTGATGTGACATTGATGGAGAATTGATGACATTGAGGGGAATTGATGACATTGAGGGGAATTGATGTGACATTGAGGGGAATTGATGTGACATTGAGGGGAATTGATGTGACATTGAGGGGAATTGATGACATTGAGGGGAATTGATGTGACATTGAGTGGAATTGATGTAACATTGAGGGGAATTGATGACATTGAGGGGGAATTGATGTGACATTGAGGGGAATTGATGTAACATTGAGGGGAATTGATGTAACATTGAGGGGAATTGATGTAACATTGAGGGGAATTGATGACATTGAGGGGAATTGATGTGACATTGAGGGGAATTGATGTGACATTGAGTGGAATTGATGTAACATTGAGGGGAATTGATGACATTGAGGGGGAATTGATGTGACATTGAGGGGAATTGATGTAACATTGAGGGGAATTGATGTAACATTGAGGGGAATTGATGTAACATTGAGGGGAATTGATGACATTGAGGGGAATTGATGTGACATTGAGGGGAATTGATGTGACATTGAGGGGAATTGATGTAACATTGAGGGGAATTGATGACATTGAGGGGGAATTGATGTGACATTGAGGGGAATTGATGTAACATTGAGGGGAATTGATGTAACATTGAGGGGAATTGATGACATTGAGGGGAATTGATGTGACATTGAGTGGAATTGATGTAACATTGAGGGGAATTGATGACATTGAGGGGGAATTGATGTGACATTGAGGGGAATTGATGTAACATTGAGGGGAATTGATGTAACATTGAGGGGAATTGATGTAACATTGAGGGGAATTGATGACATTGAGGGGAATTGATGTAACATTGAGGGGAATTGATGACATTGAGGGGAATTGATGTGACATTGAGGGGAATTGATGTGACATTGAGGGGAATTGATGTGACATTGAGGGGAATTGATGTAACATTGAGGGGAATTGATGTAACATTGAGGGGAATTGATGACATTGAGGGGAATTGATGTGACATTGAGGGGAATTGATGTAACATTGAGGGGAATTGATGTAACATTGAGTTTATTATTTTATTAATTAGATTTTTTTATTATTTAATGTTAATTAATGGATTCCCTGAGTGAGATTGAGGTTAGTGAATACCATTCTGGCGAGGAGGGGGAGGTGAGAGAAGTCTCGCCCGTCACGTGACTCTCTGATAAAGTCACTCACCTGTTTTTATGCCATGGAGGGCACGTGGAAACAACTTCCGGTAGCGTCGCACGTGTCTGACGTCATAACTCCGCGGTTAGTGCGGGCGCCATGTTGGTTATGGGCAGTTCGTGCGAGTTTGGCTGGGCGGAAGTGACGTCAAAGCCGAACGTCGCCGTTTAGATTTCCGCACTAAAGATGGACGCCGAGCTGGGCGCGTGCTTCTGACGTAACCGGAAACAGGAAAACGTCATTCATCCAGGAAAACACGATGGCGAAATGCTGTGCGATCCCCGAATGTCGGAGAATCGGAGGAAAAGGAGAGAATTACCACAAGTGAGACACGTGGGGGGGGGGTGGAGAGAGAGAGAGAACCGGGGGGGGGAGAGAGACACGTGGAGGGGGAGAGAGAGAGAAAGACGGGGGGGGGAGAGAGAGAGAGACGGGGGGGGAGAGAGAGACGGGGGGGGAGAGAGAGACGGGGGGGGAGAGAGAGACGGGGGGGGAGAGAGAGACGTGGGGGGAGAGAGAGAGAGAGAGACGGGGGGGAGAGAGAGAGAGAGAGACGGAGGGGGAGAGAGAGAGAGAGACGGAGGGGGAGAGAGAGAGAGAGAGACGGAGGGGGGGAGAGAGAGAGAGACGTGGGGGGGAGAGAGACGTGGGGGGGAGAGAGAGAGAGAGAGAGAGAGAAAGACGGGGGAGAGAGAGAGAAAGACGGGGGGAGAGAGAGAGAAAGACGGGGGGAGAGAGAGAGAGAGACGGGGGGAGAGAGAGAGAGAGAGACGGGGGGAGAGAGAGAGAGAGACGGGGGGAGAGAGAGAGAGAGACGGGGGGAGAGAGAGACGTGGGGGGTAGAGAGAGAGAGAGACGGGGGGAGAGAGAGAGAGACGTGGGGGGGAGAGAGAGAGAGACGTGGGGGGAGAGAGAGAGAAAGACGGGGGAGAGAGAGAGAGAGAGACGGGGGGAGAGAGAGAGAGAGAGACGGGGGGAGAGAGAGAGAGAGAGACGGGGGGAGAGAGAGAGAGAGAGACGGAGGGGGAGAGAGAGAGAGAGACGGAGGGGGAGAGAGAGAGAGAGACGGAGGGGGGGAGAGAGAGAGAGACGGAGGGGGGGAGAGAGAGAGAGAGAGACGGAGGGGGGGAGAGAGAGAGAGAGAGACGGAGGGGGGGAGAGAGAGAGAGAGACGGAGGGGGGAGAGAGAGAGAGAGACGGAGGGGGGGAGAGAGAGAGAGAGACGGAGGGGGGGAGAGAGAGAGAGAGACGGAGGGGGGGAGAGAGAGAGAGAGACGGAGGGGGGGAGAGAGAGAGAGAGACGGAGGGGGGGAGAGAGAGAGAGAGACGGAGGGGGGAGAGAGAGAGAGAGACGGAGGGGGGGAGAGAGAGAGAGAGACGGAGGGGGGGAGAGAGAGAGAGAGACGGAGGGGGGGAGAGAGAGAGAGAGACGGAGGGGGAGAGAGAGAGAGAGACGGGGGGGAGAGAGAGAGAGAGAGACGGGGGGGAGAGAGAGAGAGAGACGGGGGGAGAGAGAGAGAGAGAGAGACGGGTGGGGGAGAGAGAGAGAGAGACGGGTGGGGGAGAGAGAGAGAGAGACGGGTGGGAGAGAGAGAGAGAGAGAGACGGGGGAGAGAGAGAGAGAGAGAGAGACGGGGGGGAGAGAGAGAGAGAGAGACGGGGGGGGAGAGAGAGAGAGACGGGGGGGGGAGAGAGAGAGAGACGGGGGGGGAGAGAGAGAGAGACGGGGGGAGAGAGAGAGAGAGACGGGGGGAGAGAGAGAGAGAGACGGGGGGGAGAGAGAGAGAGACGGGGGGGAGAGAGAGAGAGACGGGGGGAGAGAGAGAGAGAGAGACGGGGGAGAGAGAGAGGGAGAGAGAGAGAGAGAGAGAGAGACGGGGGGAGAGAGAGAGACGGGGAGAGAGGGAGAGAGAGACGGGGAGAGAGAGAGAGACGGGGAGAGAGAGAGAGACGGGGGGAGAGAGAGAGAGACGGGGGGAGAGAGAGACGGGGGAGAGAGAGACGGGGGGAGAGAGAGACGGGGGGAGAGAGAGACTGGGGGGAGAGAGAGAGAGGGAGAGAGAGACTGGGGGGAGAGAGAGAGAGAGAGAGAGATAGACTGGGGAGAGAGAGAGAGATAGACTGGGGAGAGAGAGAGAGATAGACTGGGGAGAGAGAGAGAGATAGACTGGGGAGAGAGAGAGAGATAGACTGGGGAGAGAGAGAGAGATAGACTGGGGAGAGAGAGAGAGATAGACTGGGGAGAGAGAGAGAGATAGACTGGGGAGAGAGAGAGAGATAGACTGGGGAGAGAGAGAGAGATAGACTGGGGAGAGAGAGAGAGATAGACTGGGGAGAGAGAGAGAGATAGACTGGGGAGAGAGAGAGAGATAGACTGGGGAGAGAGAGAGAGATAGACTGGGGAGAGAGAGAGAGATAGACTGGGGAGAGAGAGAGAGATAGACTGGGGAGAGAGAGAGAGATAGACTGGGGAGAGAGAGAGAGATAGACTGGGGAGAGAGAGAGAGATAGACTGGGGAGAGAGAGAGAGATAGACTGGGGAGAGAGAGAGAGATAGACTGGGGAGAGAGAGAGAGAGAGAGAGACTGGGGGGAGAGAGAGAGAGAGAGAGACTGGGGGGAGAGAGAGAGAGAGAGAGACTGGGGGGAGAGAGAGAGAGAGAGAGACTGGGGGGAGAGAGAGAGAGAGATAGACTGGGGGGAGAGAGAGAGAGAGATAGACTGGGGGGAGAGAGAGAGAGAGAGAGAGATATAGACTGGGGGGAGAGAGAGAGAGAGAGAGAGATATAGACTGGGGGGAGAGAGAGAGAGAGAGAGAGATATAGACTGGGGGGAGAGAGAGAGAGAGAGAGAGATATAGACTGGGGGGAGAGAGAGAGAGAGAGAGAGATATAGACTGGGGGGAGAGAGAGAGAGAGAGAGAGAGAGATATAGACTGGGGGGAGAGAGAGAGAGATATAGACTGGGGGGAGGGAGAGAGAGAGTTTTTATTTCTTTTAAATTCCTATAATGGTCATCCAACCTTTATGAACAGAGTAATGGTATCCTTTATATTTATGTTATTTTTTTCAACCTTTCTTTGTTTGCTAAACCTTAGTCGTGTGTTCTTCTAGGTTTCCTTTACAGGATAAGGGCCGTCTAAAACAATGGCTATCAAACATGTATCTGGAGAACTTTGTACCATCCAAAAAACAGTATCTTTGCAGCAAACACTTCAAGCCATCCTGTTTCCAACTGAAATGGGGGGTCCGTTTACTGAAGCCAGACGCAGTTCCAACCATGTTTCCATTTACTGGAGGAGGTTCGGTATGTTCTGCTGTGTGTATACCAGTACTAACCACCTTTAATAATGTTTTAAATACACCTATGGCAAAAAAGTCAAATTTCAACTTTCTTTCATAATGTAGAGAAATAAATATATCACATCTTATGAGAAGTAGTTATGTCTACTATTACCAGCATGTACATTTATGTGGCTTATGGGTTTCTGATGTATTTGCTTCAAACTATTGATTTATTTGTTTTAGTAGTTGTATTTTGATCATTCACAGGGTTATTCAGTAAACTGAGATTTGTTGATAAGTCAAAGTGCATTTTGTATTGTCAGAGCATCTATTTGAATGAATCCTTATAAGACCACAACATAATTTAATCTAATGAGTAATATGTCTTTTACTACTGTTTTCTTTTAGATCAAGAAACACCAACCAAAGGTTAAAACACCACAACTGTCCCCGAATGCAAAGAATGAAGTCTGCTTTTTGTCTTTGCCTGGTTCCAACAGTGAGACACTACCTCAGTCAGATGTGGTGGAAACAGAATCTCTGTCTTTTGCTTTGGATCCAAACTTCTCAACAGGACAAGTATTCATAGGAGATGAGTCTCTGGTCAAGGAAATTGTTATCCCCAACTCGATTGAGGGAGGGGTGAATTTCTTGCCATTAGTTCATATTGTGGAATCTTTTGATGGCTTGTCTCTGGCACTGAGACCTCAAACTCAACAACTTTCATCATTAACGCTACCATTTAGCGTGACTGGGAATCAACAAGTTCATGAAATCCCTTTAAACCAACCAATTTCCTTCATCACTGAGGAGCACATTGCATCAACATCACTGCAGCATGATTTGTATACAAGTGATGCAATGTTACCGCAAGAAGTCCCTACAATAATCAATGTCTCTAATGATGGAACCCTTGTAATTAAAGATGTGTCTATAGACCCCTTTTCTGAAAGTGGATTTCAGACTGTGGTTTCGGAACAGATGACACCTGAAGAGCTGGTTGCTTATCTTGAAACCATGCAAACTGCCACTTCTGTCCCTGTTCTTCAGTCAGGACCTCTTCCACCATTAATGCCTTCTCCAGAGACTGTACTATCCACATCTATCACAGCACCCATATCCTCTATTGTACCAATTGTGTCAAAACATGCTGCATTGATCTCTGAAAATCTTTCGGAACAAGAAAGCAATGTCCTTGAGGAGCAAATCGAGCTTCCAGAAAACTTGACCACACCCGAACTCTTGTCTATGGCAGCAGATTTGCAAAAGAAAGTGAGGACACTTCAGCAGAGAAATCGAAGACATACTTCCAAGTTGGAGGTTTTAGAAAGTGTAGTGGAAGAACTTAAGAAGGAAAACATTATTTCTGATGAAAAGTTGAATTTCCTAGAAGTGGTAGGTTCATCATTTTTTAACCTGAAAATATTTTGATACAAAAAATTGTCAAATGTAACATTCAAAGCAGCTTTGTCACGGTCGGGGATCTTTGCATATTTTGTAAATTTCCCTCCATGGTGACATCGTCGCTTGGTCTGCGGTGTTCCTGAAGTTTAGGGGAAGGTAGGTTTTATTCACCAGAAGTTGTCCCAATCAACCATTGCCTGCTCCATCTGAGGGTATACTTTTTTTTAGCTACTGTTCCTTCATCTGCCCATGTCAGTGCTGAACTTTTTTTTTTTTGTACAAATGGAAGAGTATACCAGTGATGGCTATGGTGTGTCAAGCATAGAAAAAAAACATAAGCCAAAGTAGTAATAACCTAATGTTTTTCCCCTTTTGGGGTTTATACTTAAATCTAGAAATTGTAGATTGCAATTACCAGGCTACATGAAATCGTCTTAAGTATATGCGGTACTAGCCAAGTTGATTTAAATGCATAGAATACGTGGTGCATTTTTTTTTTCTGTTCTGAAATTTAGTCTGCTGTGATAAGCTTGACGTAAGACATCAATGTATCTACTTCAGTTTTCTTTATTTTCCAGGCTTGTGTCCAGTCCAACTGTGTGCTACCAGAAACTAGCAACACCTTCACAATTGTTTGCCAAGAAGACGAGCAGACCTTGATGTACGCTCTTCCCCTGCAGATGGAGAATGAGTCTCAGACACTACTGTTGAGAAGCGAGGAATATGACAAAGTGACTTCAGTTTAATGTGCATAGCTTAAGTTATCATATGTTAAAATCGGGCTTCTACTTCAATATTGACTTGACCAAAGTCCTTTACCCACCAGTCATTTCAAGGCTGTGGTTGTAAGAAAGAGTGATATTGCCAAATTAGCTTTATTTATGTAGGGTTTGCAATTTGATTGTGTTTGTTTTTTGTTTTTTTTTTGCTGGCGTTTTGTTGTCCAACACTGAGGTTTAAACAGATCTCTAGCGCTTTATAGCATTAGAGATCTGTGTAATGCATCAACTGATCAGACGCTGCCCACAGCTTATTGTCTTTGAGATTCTATGCAAACGTAGAGTTACCACTCTACGCTGTGGCAATAGTTTGTCTCCAGTACTGTATCAGAGTGTGTGTGAATCAGGGATGCTTCTTTGGTATACCTTCCGGTAAGCTTTTTACCTGGTCTTCGAATCGGCAGCATAATGAACTGTCTCACATGTTGCTAGTTCTCTCTATATGTGTTTGTAAGGTTTTAACAGATGCACATGTTAAATGTGTGTACATATGTTCAACTGGGCTCTCTTACACCAGAATGCACATATAGAGTTCTGATCTACTTGGGACCCCTTGTATCTAGGACCGTTTGAGTTATGCAGCTTATACTTGAGATTTTAGAATGTTTTATCATTGTCTTCATCTCCCTACCTGTAAAAATCAAATATTTTTCCAATCCTAACACTGGTTAAGAATAAAATATATTGCTTTCACAATTAAATATTTTGAACGCTAAGTGAATGTAGAGTTGGCCTCGTATCTGTCTTGTGACAAATGGCCAATTCAGTACAAGCTCGAGTTTTGGTCCTTGGAGAACTATCTCAATATTTTTTTTTTGTTTGTTTTTTTTATATAAACGGCCACTCCAGACTGGAACTGACTCATTTTTAATGCATTGTATAATTTGTTTAAAATAGAAGCCAAACTAGTAATCTAAAATAATAAATAAATATAAGATAAAGTTAAATCACTTGCGAAACATTTACTGGATTTACATATACTGCAAGTTAGCAAATTAACCGTCAATATGATCTTCTACTTTGTTTCAATGGAACTTTTGACTTTATCCTATAAATGCCTCTACTATAGAGCTTAATTGGAACAACAAGAATTTCTGGAAGTTGTACTTATTTGCTTTTACTTAAAAAACACAAAACTGTTAATTGAATTGCAACTCCCGGAGGGCAATGCATAGTTAAATAACTGCTAAATAGTTCCCAACACCCATCGCTCACCAGGCGTCACGTTTCTTCCATGCCATGTGTATGTGTTGTGGTAAGGAGAGAGATGTGTGCTGCTAGGCTGTCCTGTCTCAGCTGTCACATTGTTGCCATGCTCAGTACAGTTTACACCTGGATAATAATAGCAAGGTGTTTAAAATGTTGCTCTCTGATCCCTACATAGATTTGTGGCCTTCTTCACTCTTCTGATGACACGCTGCAGGCGTAGTTTTGTATATTCTATTTGTATTTAGAAAATAATATACAAAATTATGATAAAAACAGGTCATTATTTAGGCCGAAAATATAAAATGTCTAAAAGTTGTGCTGGTGAATGTAGCTCGAATTTAAGGTCTTTAATGGACAGTGGCTAACTAAATAAATGTCCTTCTGCTTCTCTGTTCTCAGCTATTGGATTTTGTTTCTGGAGTTTATTAAAGGGAACCTGTCATGTATTTTTAAAGGGCTGAAAATTCCATCGTTTGTGGGGGTTTTTTTTGTTGCCACCTGAAACTCAATGCTGAGGAATTAAAAGCAGAGGAGCCCTCCACCCATGTAACTCCCGAGCCGTTGCTGAAAGCATCATGGCGGAATTTTGCCGTGCTTGGGGAAGTGCTCCTTAGCAGGATAAATTAGCAAAGCGTGGAGGAGGAGCACGGCCATACAGAGGTATAATACCCACCTCTTTAATTCGATTGCAGTGGAAGAGCGGTGAGAGTTTCCCTTTTAGAGATGACGGGCTCCCATTCAGATTCGCCGCCTAATTTCTATAAACCATTGGGTTCCTGGATACTATTAATAATTTATCCTCCGTTTCTTCCAATTAAATGTTTGTGACATTTTTAAACTTTGGAAATGTGAATTCTGTATTTTTTTTATTTTTCTATTTTCGGTCACAATATCTGAATTGGAAAGTCACCTATGACCTAAAATTTGAAAACTACTTTAGATTCATATACCATTTCTACTTCAGTGCATAACCTTCAAAAAACATTCAGTTGTCTGTATTTCTGACAAAATAAAACCCTCCTAATATATCTCCATATTTATAAAAGATTTGGTTTACTCTATCTTACAATATAACTTTCACATTCAGGAAGAAAACCTCTTTAAACCAACACAACTGCAGCATGAGCATTTATTATCCAATCTAGATTGTATTCTTGTTAAAATACATATGCTTTGAATACAGGGAAATTTTCCACGTCATTATCTGAAACGACTAAAGGTTCCTAAGGCTCAACACCGGCTCGTTTCAAGAAGAAACGGCCTCTATGTAATAACCCACTATGCTAACTGAAACACCGGCCCTTTAAATCGTATTGGCCCTGCGCAGTGAGCCAGTGTTGTGTCCTTGGCTCAGTCAGGGATAACTATGATATTGAAACGTGGTCCATAGAGTGACCATTGTTTGTTCTCTATCTTATAAATGTGAAGTAGCCACTTGTGTAAAATGAAAATTACATATTAAAACCATTGAATTTGACAGTTGTTCTGGAGGCCTTGCATCTGAATTGGCCACATTTTCCAGGTGTAGACTTGAAAAGGTTTGTGTGTTTTGGGTTTTTTTTTTTTTTGTAGTTGGGGAAACAATTGCCATTGAGTATTTCCCCCCCTTTTTAATTATTTACAAAGTTTTTTTTGGTCTTTTTTTTCTGACTGTTGACGAGTGCACCTTTTAATTATGTAAAACATTTTTTGAAAATGTATGCTTGTAATTGTTTATAATTGCATTGTAAATTTATTCTATAAAAAAAAAACTTGAATACTTGATAAATGACTATTGTTTCTGATAATCTCTCTGGTATGAATCTTTCCATTTATTGCAGATTAGCCGTGATATGTCGAGTACAGAAACTGGCTCACTAGTTACCCAGGGCCTGAGTTAATGTTTTGTCTTTAGCCCTGCCAGACGGGCGCTCGGGTTAAAGCTGGTACATGGAGCATGTGGTGTTCACATAAATGGCTCCCTCCCAGATTGGGGTCTCAGTCATGCTGCAGCCTGTGCTTTGAAGCTGTGCTCTAACTAATTTAACCCCCATGATTGTTGGGGAGCAATGATTGTGGTCTGCACCTGCTGGAGTTGTCAACCACGTTCTTCCACAACCGACCACCAGGGCCCTCCTGCTTTACACACAGCCTGCACAAACATTATAGACAAGGGATCGACCAATTTAATGTTTCCAGAGCCGATGCTGATATTGTGTACGTTTTTTTTTTGGTTTTTTTTAAAGGTAGCTTAATTTCTATACAAATCTGGCATTAATGGAACATGCTGATGGCAATCACACTCAGATCACTCTCATGCTGCAATCACTGAGGTAATTGGTTGCTGACAGCAGTCACACTTATCACTGTCAGCCAGCCCAGTATATTACAGTAAATGATTCACTGCTTTCAGCTGAGCTCCGCAGGTGAGGTCTCATTGAAAGGGGTGCCATGAGGTCACGACGTGGCGCTTCATTGGCTAATAGCTAGAGTTTCCAGATGCAGAAGACTGTGTGTGTGTGTGTGTGTGGTGAGTAAGTTGTCGGTAATATCTGTAAATTACAAGGCTGAATAACTGTTTTAATAATCTGTCTATCCCTATTACACACCGGCAGCACACACACTATACACAGCCAGCACACCTTGCATCCAGTCACAGACCACATCCACATATTACACACAGCTGCAGTGGGGAATGGGACCAGCCAAATGCGTCTACAATGCGTGGTAAGTGGCTGGTCCCACTCAAAAATATATATTTTTTATCATCGCCCTTAGTGTGCCATGAAGTTGCACCATTCTCAAACCCAACAACTGTTTATACCAACACTGAGATTTCTTGTCTGGATCCAAAAAACTTATTGAGCAAAAACTGGATTTAAAGACCATTTCAAACAGATAAGTAGAGCATTCTGTATTTTAGTCACTAGATGGCAGCAAGTATCTGGACTGTGGACTTTATTAGCCCATGGAACTGTTTTAGTTTAAGGAGATTTTGCAATCTCCCAATTTCCTATCAAACCTCTTTTGAGCAGTTTGACAAACTGGGGCTTTCCCAGTAGCTGGCTCGTCTGTTAGAGATGCAATCATTCAGCACTTTAATTGTCACATTTAATGAATCAAAATCTATCCATTCTTGAACAGCAACATTAGTAAACTCACACCTCCTATAACACACACTACCTGAGCAGCAAGCTCACTGCAGCTCCCCACCTCCTATAACACGCACTACCTGAGCAGCACACTCACTGCAGCTCCCCACACCTCCTATAACACACACTACCTGAGCAGCAAGCTCACTGCAGCTCCCCACCTCCTATAACACGCACTACCTGAGCAGCACACTCACTGCATCTCCCCACACCTCCAATAACCCGCACTACCTGAGCAGAACGCTCACTGCAGCTCCCCTCACCTCCTATAACCCACACTACCGAAGCAGCACGTTCACTGCAGCTCCCCACACCTCCTATAAGTCCTACTACCTGAGCAAGACACTCACTACAGCTCCCCACACCTCCTATAACCCGCATTACCTGAGCAGCACGCTCACTGCAGCTCCCCACACCTCCTATAACACACACTACCTGAGCAGCAAGCTCACTGCAGCTCCCCACCTCCTATAACACGCACTACCTGAGCAGCACACTCACTGCAGCTCCCCACACCTCCTATAACACACACTACCTGAGCAGCACACTCACTGCATCTCCCCACACCTCCTATAACACACACTACCTGAGCAGCACGCTCACTGCATCTCCCCTCACCTCCTATAACCCGCATTACCTGAGCAGCACGCTCACTGCATCTCCCCACACCTCCTATAACACGCACTACCTGAGCAGCACACTCACTGCATCTCCCCACACCTCCTATAACACGCACTACCTGAGCAGCACACTCACTGCAGCTCCCCACACCTCCTATAACACACACTACCTGAGCAGCACACTCACTGCATCTCCCCACACCACCTATAACCCGCACTACCTGAGCAGCACACTCACTGCAGCTCCCCACACCTCCTATAACACACACTACCTGAGCAGCACACTCACTGCATCAACCCACACCTCCTATAACCCGCATTACCTGAGCAGCACGCTCACTGCAGCCCCCCACACCTCCTATAACACACACTACCTGAGCAGCACACTCACTGCATCTCCCCACACCTCCTATAACCCACACTAACTGAGCAGCACACTCATTGCAGCTCCCCACACCTCCAATAACCCGCACTACCTGAGCAGAACGCTCACTGCAGCTCCCCTCACCTTATATAACCCACACTACCGAAGCAGCACGTTCACTGCAGCTCCCCACACCTCCTATAAGTCCTACTACCTGAGCAAGACACTCACTACAGCTCCCCACACCTATAACACGTACTCACTGTACTCCCCACACTTCTTATAACCCACACTACCTGAGCAGCACACTCGGTTTCAACGCAATCCCCAATAGCATCTATAACCAATATGACTGCATTCTCACAGTGCCCCACTGCATTGTTTAACTTCCACTCTACTTCCAGAATATTTAGTTATTCTGAAAGTGCAGTGCAGTATGGGTTCATTATACCATACTGTGGCGAAATTGACCTCGCCACTGGTTCTTGGTGGAGCCTGTTTGCCAGCCTCCTGCCCTGTGACTATGGCCCCTGTGGTGAACTTTGGGTTAAAGACTCTGGTTGTGCCTCTTGGACTTCTAACTGGAACAAATTCGAACTTTTGAAGTGGCACTTCGAACTCCCGAACAGTCGAAGTGGCCACCATTTGCCATTCGAAAACTTAGCAGCGGCCATATTGTTTAGTCGAACGCATCCAGCGCTGTTTGGTCGTCGAGTGCATGGAACTCAAATCGGACACAAACACCGCTGAAACTTTACCTTTTATGGAGGTTCGGCTATTCAAACCGGAGTTGAACGGCATTTGGTAAGAAGATGCCCCAGAACAAGAGACCTACATTAACTAAATCCACGAATGGCTTTGTTTGGTAATTTGAACGTTCCTTTGAATCCTTGAAGTAGACTGGCCGCACAGCCTGATTCTCTGGAACTGTTTTGGGCATTAAACCAAGCTTGCGGTCGGTCAAAATAAAACTTCCAGGAAATTCCTGAACCCCTGAACTGATCTGAGTGATTTTTGGATATGTGGGTCACCCAGATCAGGGCTATCAGGGGATGTAACAATTTTGGGCATATTGTTTTTGGGGTTTTGTAAAATGTTTTTTTTCTGCCTGGAGATAATTGGATTAATACAGTGTCTGACTCCATTGTAACGGATCCTTACAAGTCCATGATAACTGTGAAGCAAGCAAGGGAATTACAGTTTAAACCTCTATTCATTCCATTGTCTCCTGTTCGCATGATTCCGTACGAATTCCGTGTGTAAAATATAGGTGGCCGCCATTTCGGGACTTTTACACGTGTTCGCGGCCATCTTGTGCACGAACAGCGGTGTTTGCCTGTAACCGCATGGAACTGAAAACGGATACACAAACAGGCGAACACCGCTGAGTCCTCCAGACCTCCGTAAATTCGTACTGGAACTACCGAACGTCCCACCATTCGGTAGTTATGTTTCACCATCTATGGGGATTTCAGCGACCACCGAGATTCGTATGGATGACCAGGTTTTCGGGTCTTTTTACCGTGCGAACGGAGACCGACCGCAAGGCCAAAACTCATGGAACTAATTTCGGCTAGTTGGTCTGGGCGGTCGGTCAAAACTTTGGAACGCTGTATCTTCCGAACTATACATCCGAATGGGCTGATTTTTGGGGTACATCCAGAACTTGTGTAAAAATGTGGACATTTTAATTATGTTATGTAGTTATCTGAGGGGAGGAGACGTGGGGGTGTTACCATATGTATTATTGGTTGTTTTCATCCTCCCCCTGGGAGTGTCCTGTATGTATCTGTTCCTAATAAAAAGCAGGCTGGGTGTTCCAGTCCTCAGTTCATCTTGACCCTTCAAAACGTAGCCTCGACTCGTTCTTGGAAGGGGATTATTTGGGAAGATTACTCTGCTCCTGTTTACAGCTGAACCTGACTCTCTCTGGATATCGTGGATGGGATTATACCAGCTTTACTTCTCCACAGCAGCTTGCAGGGAAAAGGACGTCTCCAGCGGCAGATACCCTCTCAATACCTGGGTAGCCGTTACATCCATTATCTCACAGGCAGAGGGGAGGGATTGTATGTTTGTTATGGGAGTGTCGTACATTTAATTACTGTTCTGATTGGTTTGTAAGCTTTGTGTCCCTGTCCTCAACAAGGTCCATTGGGCATACCTCTTGCTTGGGGACTTGCATAAAAGGCCAGTGTGGCACCATTAAAATTCAGTTCCTGCTTACCCTCAACACAGCCTCGTCTCGTGCTCGTACGGGAAAGCTATACCTGCGATAATACCTGCTTGTGGGATTGTTCTTTAGAGTGTTCATTATACCATACCCCGTGTGCAGTGCAGTATGGGTTCATTATACCATACCCCGTGTGCAGTGCAATATGGGTTCGTTATACCATACCCCGTGTGCAGTGCAGTATGGGTTGGTTATACCATACCCCGTGTGCAGTGCAGTTTGGGTTTGTTGTGCCATACCCCATGTGCAGTGCAGTATTTGTTCATTATACCATACCCCGTGTGCAGTGCAGTATGGGATTGTTATATGCATACCCCCATATGCAGTGCAGTATGGGTTTGTTGTGCCATACCCCGTGTGCAGTGCAGTATGGGTTGGTTATACCATACCCCATGTGCAGTGCAGTATGGGTTCGTTATACCATACCCCGTGTGCAGTGCAGTATGGGTTGGTTATACCATACCCCATGTGCAGTGCAGTATGGGTTTGTTGTGCCATACCCCGTGTGCAGTGCAGTATGGGTTGGTTATACCATACCCCATGTGCAGTGCAGTATGGGTTTGTTGTGCCATACCCCGTGTGCAGTGCAGTATGGGTTGGTTATACCATACCCCATGTGCAGTGCAGTTTGGGTTTGTTGTGCCATACCCCATGTGCAGTGCAGTATTCATTATACACATATCCCATGTGCAGTGTAGTATTTGTTCATTATACCATACCCCGTGTGCAGTGCAGTATGGGATTGTTATATGCATACCCCCATGTGCAGTGCAGTTTGGGTTTGTTGTGCCATACCCCATATGCAGTGCAGTATTCATTATACACATATCCCATGTGCAGTGTAGTATTTGTTCATTATACCATACCCCGTGTGCAGTGCAGTATGGGATTGTTATATGCATACCCCCATGTGCAGTGCAGTATGGGTTTGTTGTGCCATACCCCATGTGCAGTGCAGTTTGGGTTTGTTGTGCCATACCCCATGTGCAGTGCAGTATTCATTATACACATATCCCATGTGCAGTGTAGTATTTGTTCATTATACCATACCCCGTGTGCAGTGCAGTATGGGATTGTTATATGCATACCCCCATGTGCAGTGCAGTTTGGGTTTGTTGTGCCATACCCCATGTGCAGTGCAGTATTCATTATACACATATCCCATGTGCAGTGTAGTATTTGTTCATTATACCATACCCCGTGTGCAGTGCAGTATGGGATTGTTATATGCATACCCCCATGTGCAGTGCAGTTTGGGTTTGTTGTGCCATACCCCATGTGCAGTGCAGTATTCATTATACACATATCCCATGTGCAGTGTAGTATTTGTTCATTATACCATACCCCGTGTGCAGTGCAGTATGGGATTGTTATATGCATACCCCCATGTGCAGTGCAGTATGGGTTTGTTGTGCCATACCCCATGTGCAGTGCAGTTTGGGTTTGTTGTGCCATACCCCATGTGCAGTGCAGTATTCATTATACACATATCCCATGTGCAGTGTAGTATTTGTTCATTATACCATACCCCATGTGCAGTGCAGTATGGGTTTGTTGTGCCATACCCCATGTGCAGTGCAGTATGGGTTTGTTGTGCCATACCCCATGTGCAGTGCAGTATGGGATCATTATATGCATACCCCCATGTGCAGTGCAGTTTGGGTTTGTTGTGCCATACCCCATGTGCAGTGCAGTATTCATTATACACATATCCCATGTGCAGTGTAGTATTTGTTCATTATACCATACCCCGTGTGCAGTGCAGTATGGGATTGTTATATGCATACCCCCATGTGCAGTGCAGTATGGGTTTGTTGTGCCATACCCCATGTGCAGTGCAGTTTGGGTTTGTTGTGCCATACCCCATGTGCAGTGCAGTATTCATTATACACATATCCCATGTGCAGTGTAGTATTTGTTCATTATACCATACCCCATGTGCAGTGCAGTATGGGTTTGTTGTGCCATACCCCATGTGCAGTGCAGTATGGGTTTGTTGTGCCATACCCCATGTGCAGTGCAGTATGGGATCATTATATGCATACCCCATGTGCAGTGCAGTATGGGTTTGTTGTGCCATACCCCATGTGCAGTATGGGTTCGTTATACCATACCCCATGTGCAGTGCAGTATGGGTTCGGTATACCATACCCCATGTGCAGTGCAGTATGGGTTCGTTATACCATACCCCATGTGCAGTGCAGTATGGGTTCGTGCAGTATTTGTTCGTTATACCATATCCCATGTGCAGTGCAGTATGGGTTCGTTATACACATACCCCATGTGCATTTCGCTCAGTTTGTACTTTCTTTCCTAACTATACATTTTATTTATATACAAACCAGGAGACCTGGTGTCAGATACACTGTTTAAACATCTAACAGGGTTGGGCAGACTAGATGGGCCGAATGGTTCTTATCTGCCGTCACATTCTATGTTTCAATAAATGAGAATTGTTATGAGTTACAAAGGGACACTATAGGTACCCAGACCTCTTCAACTCATTGAAGTGGTCTGGGTGCAGTGTTCCTGGTCCCTTAACAATGCAATGGTAATTATTGCAGTTCACCTGCCAGACAGCCACTCGCTGGACTTCCGGGTCACCAGGCGACTTTTGGTCACCTGATACTGGACATCCTCACGCTATGCATGAAGGCATCCAGCGTCACCATTGATTCAATGATTTTCTATGGAAAGTCCTAATGCGAGCGAGGCACTTGCCGCACATCCCGCACATCCCCTTTAGATCCTACCACACTGGCTGACCTTGGTGGTGGGGGGAGGGGGAACCAGAGGTGGATCCTGAACCCAGGCCGAGGGACATCCGCGCTTGATTCTGGTAAGTGATAGGAAGGTTTTAACCTTAGACAACTTTGTATTCCTAGAACTATAGTTTCCCTTTAAGGGCAAAATAACCAATCTGTGAAAATTCTCCAGGTCAGCGATGCTTACTAAACAATCCTGTACGTTCTCCTACATCCCCTGTCCACGTTCCCTGTTCTAAGACATTGTCCACTAGATGGCAGCACAAGGCAGCACTTTGTGTCTGTATACGGCAGCTGTTAGGAAGCATTTCTTGCCCAGTCAATATACAATATTTAATATTTAATGGAATATTCCGATGGCTCGCACAGTAGAATCTTGTTTCAGGTGCCGATACATCAAGTACTTAATGCAGAAATTACCATTGAAATGACTAAATATAATGTAAAGCTGTCTGGATCCCACCAGCTCCTTGTAAATGATCATTTATTTGTTTTTGTTTTATTTTTTGTATTTTGTATCTACAGTTTATCAATTTGCTTTAGGTTTATGTTTAGTCCCTTTTTTACAGGACAATTTGTGCAAATGTATTTGATTTGCATAATTCTTTTTTTCCGTCCTTTTGTTTGAAGTCACAATGTCTCACTTTGTCATATACCTGTGTCTGTTATAAGACCTGACTTTATTGCTCTGTTTGGACTTTTTTTTTTTTCTTCACTTGGGGCTCACAGGTAAATTTTACATTTAGTATCATTTAGTTATTGTTGGACCTTCGCTAAATGTTGTTACAATGTAACTGCTTATGTTTCTTGTTAGCTGAGCTGCTTAGCAACAGGCTCCGATTTCCTCTTTTGTCATCACACATTTAACGCATGTATCCCTGTTTTTTTCTTAGTTTGTTTTTTGTTTGCTGGTCTGTTTTTATCAATTATTCATTTGTTTTCTTTAGAAACGTTTCCTAAAACATGATATATACATGTTGCATGTTATTTGTCCATGCATTGGATGTTTTGCAGACGAGTCTTATTTTCCTTTCAGTTGCAGACTCACCTTCTCTGTGTCTGTGATCTGGTTCAAACGGGAAGGCCCACATATAAAACCGTAGTCCTTGAATATCGGTACACTGACCTGCTGCTTGGGGCCACAAACAAAAATACACTCATTCACGACTTAAATGAGTGCACATGCTTGTAATACCACACTGGCAGTGGCGTCTCCAAGATTCATACTTAGGGGGGGTGTGTGTATAAATATATATATATATATTAAATATATTGTCAGCCCTTTGCTCAGCTGCGCAGGAAACATTAAAGCCGGCTGCCGCGGGGAGCATGGAGACGGCGCGTGAGGGAACAGTAACCTCCTGCAGTTCCTCTCTGCTCCCTCGCGTGCTGTTTAGTGACATGACATCACTCCAGCCACGGCATCACTACACAGAGCCATAGGCGTGCGCAGCCTATTGCATTAGGGTGTGCACCCTAAAGCACAAACACACGCCGCATGTATATATATATATATATATATATATATATATATATATATACACACACACTGACACGCATACTCAAACACACACACATACACTCACAGACACACACACACTAATATATTCATAGACACACACATTCACAGACACACATATTCACATACACTGACACACATACACATTCACAGACACACATTCACACATACACATTCACACATACACTCACACACACACATTCAGACACACACACACACATTCACATACACACACACAGACACACACACAAACACAGTCACAGACACACACACACAAATTATTATTTTTTTTAATTAAAAAAATGTCCACCCAGCCTCCCTACCTGGAGTGCTGGCGTGGACTTGTCCCTGGGGTCCAGTGGGTCGGTCGGCTCTCTCAATATCAGCCGCGGCGAGGGAGCTGTGAGCTTTCTGCTCCCTCTCGCCGCGCGGGCTGTCTGCTGTAGCTGGGAGCCGGAATATGATGTCATATTCCGGCTCCCAGCATCAGCAAGCAGCGCGCGGCGAGAGGGAGCAGAAAGCTCACAGCACCCTCGCCGCGGCTGATATTGAGAGAGCCGACCGGGGGGGGGGGGGGGGGTCCATAACCTCTTGCCCCCCCCCTCCCATCCATGATAGGGGGGACATGGGGGGAGGAAGGGGGGCGCTGAGTGCCTGCAGGAACTCCGTTCCTGCAGGACTTAATCCATAGGCGTGCCGCGGGGATTAGGGTGTGCCCAGGCACACCCGGCACACCCCGTGCGCACGCCTATGCACAGAGCGCGCAGGGGAGCAGAGAGAAACTGTAGGAAGACTGAGAGGAGACACACTGTGTATAGGGGCTGCATTGTGAATGTGTGTGTATAGGGGCTGCATTGTGAGTGTGTGTGTGTGTGTGTGTATGTAGGCTGCATTGTGAGTGTGTGTGTGTGTGTGTAGGCTGCATTGTGAGTGTGTGTGTGTGTAGGCTGCATTGTGTGTGTGTGTGTAGGCTGCATTGTGTGTGTGTGTGTGTGTAGGCTGCATTGTGTGTGTGTGTATGTAGGCTGCATTGTGAGTGTGTGTGTATGTAGGCTGCATTGTGAGTGAGTGTGTGTGTGTGTGTGTATTTAGGCTGCATTGTGAGTGTGTGTGTGTGTGTGTGTGTGTGTATGTAGGCTGCATTGTGAGTGTGTGTGTGTGTGTGTATGTAGGCTGCATTGTGAGTGTGTGTGTGTGTGTGTGTGTGTGTATAGGGGCTGCATTGTGAGTGTGTGTATAGAGGCTGCATTGTGTGTGTGTGTGTGTGTGTGTATATATATATATATAGGGGCTGCATTGTGAGTGTGTGTGTGTGTGTGTAGGGGCTGCATTGTGAGTGTGTGTGTATAGGGGCTGCATTGTGAGTGTGTGTGTATAGGGGCTGCATTGTGAGTGTGTGTGTGTGTGTGTATAGGGGTTGCATTGTGTGTGTTTAGGGGGTTGCATTGTGTGTGTATGTGTATAGGGGCTGTAGTTATTAGGGATAGGGAAGAACTTTACAATTTGTACTTTAATAATTGTTTAAAAAAACAGACCCACCCACTGCCCCCCACACACAGATACGCACACTGCCACAGACTGACACCCCCTGGCAAACAGACAGACCCCCACACACTGCCCCCCAGACACACACACACTCACACTGCCACAGACTGACACCCCTCGGCAAACAGACTGACCCCCCCCCACACAGACGGACACATACACATACACACACACAGACTGACCCCCCCACACACACAGCCCCCACACACAGACTGATGCCTCCAAACACAGTCTGACCCCCCCCCCACACACACACTGACACCCCCCACAAACAGACTGACCCCCACCTCACACACAGTTTGACACCCCCCACACGCACACAGTTTGACCCCCACAAACAGACTGACAGACCCATCCCCGCTCCCCCTCTCCAGTGACAACCCTGCGTGACACTGGCAAATAGCATATCCTGTAGATGTAGTCAGGCAGCTTAGTTTCTATATAACTACACATGAGGATTAGAAAGCCACTTGGTTAGATCTTCTCAGGGGTACAGTTTATCTACCAGATCTGGTGGTTTAATTTGAGAGACAATTGACCTCCAGGGATTGTCATGGGACACAGACTCCAAAAAATATTAGTAAATTGTGTAATTTGCAAAAAAAAAAAAGTGTGTGACTTCAGTGTTCCTTGTACAAAAACATTGTGTTAATGAGTTGGTTGAAAAGAGAGTAACTGGCTGATCGTAAGGTGAGGACATCTCAGGAATCACAGGGTTAGTCACTAAACTCCAGATATCTGTGAATTACATCCAAACGTGAATACCAGCCACACTGTGATCATGGCCAAGTTGGAGAATTTTGACAGAACAATTTTTGTGTCAGCTTTACTAAGCGGATTTAATTGGTGAAAATGCATTCATGTACCAAAGTGAGATTCAAATTTAAGATCCAAATAGTTGATCTGGAACAGTTTGTGTATTTTTTCAGTACAGCTACTAAGGTCTTAAATTTGAAACTCCCTTTCAGTTCTCACCCTGTCAGAGTTGGGTTAAAAACACTGATAGTTATCAAAGTTTGAAGAAGATTGAATTCCAAAGTAGATCTCACCTGGGTACCACTTTCAGACAGAAACAAGATGCAGCCACAGAGAGCATATCGGAGAAGACTGAAACATGTCTTTACAACATCCAATGATTCCATATATTCATCCTGCCTCCTGGCGATGACACTGAGTGTGAGAGACAATGTAACAGAATGGAGAATGGTTTCTTTGATCTACGCATTGCTGTTGGCCGTGTGTGTCTATTTACGGTTATGGTCTACCTATTATAAAAGGGATGTCAGATCATCTCAAACCCACGTCAGTTACTTCAACAATTCCCGGACACTAACCTCGGTAGGACAAGGGAGAATGTAGTTAGATTGAGCGGAAAATTGTTTTTTACAAAAAAAACATCTTTGGCCAAGAAACCTGTAGGACGCATGCAATGTTATCAAGTCAGCTCGGACCAAAATAATATTTTAAGCACTGAGTTAAATCCATACCTGGTAGAATTCAATCTGTTCTTAGTGTTTCCAAATAACAGTGGTCTAAATAGAACCAAGCAATCGGCTGTCTATAGAAAAGCAGTATGAAATATTTAAACCAATTTGGATAATAGACCATGTTCTTACCATGTTCTTACCATGTTCTTAATTACCTTTTTAGAGAACAACTGGGAACATTTTACTCCTCTGTGAAATTTCACATATGTTGATCTGCTAATTATCGTACATACACTGTGAAAAAAGAAAATACAAAGTGAATTGTAATAGAACAACCCCGTGATGGATCCCCTGGTCGGATTCTGCTTCACAAGGCTTTATAATTGGCTATTTAGGGTAAGCTTCCATACAACTGCAATACAATTACCTCCCGCATTTGTTCTTATTCAGCAGCCCCCAAACCCCTCATTTGTTTATGTATCTGTAGGTTAAGCTATGTGTATTATTCCTAATCCGTTTTATGATTGTTATGAACGATGTTATGTGCTTATTAGAGGGAATCTGAGCTGAGGCATTTAACCCATTCGGATCTCAGGACTCACTGGCTATTGGGATGTTCCTAAACCTGGTCTCAAAGGGGTTAAGATATCACCTTCTAAAATGTCCTTCAACTATTGCTGATCACTATCACCCATGTTAGAACTCAGAGGGGGATTTTCACTAAACTGTGAATTGTTGGGGATTCAAAGTGAATTTTAAAATTTTAGCCCAAAGTGGCTACGATAAAAAAAAAATCTCTACGTCAGACATGTTTTCAGTTTGTCCATTTTAGTTAAAGATTTGAAATTGTCTTTGAATGCCTGACAATCCGTGGGGGTCCAACGCAAGCGTGCCGCCCTACAAATAATGAATACAGTTGGCAAGAATTATAATTTGATACTTACCTGTTATGAACTTTACACTTTCAACAAAAAACTGAATAATTTAAGGTAAATTGATGATTATAAACACATGGTTATTCAATAAAGGGATTTCTAATGTTAGCTCAGAATAGCCAATTTAGGAAACATCTTTAGCTCCATCTGACTCCAGAATGTCCAGCGCCTGTGACATCCCTTTTCATAGTCACAGCTGCAGGTTACGTACCATCATGGTATCGAGGTTATTGAGGCCAGAAACGTGTCCCACCATCAGCACACTAACCATCAACTGCTGGAATGACAGTGAACACTCAGTTACCCCAGTTACAAATTACAACTAAAAATGTGCCAAGAGGTGTCTTTTCTAATTTCGTAATTTCTTTTGTTACTGGTATGTTGAAAGTTAAAGTGTTACTCCAAGCACCATAAACACTTCTGTGATTTGAAGTGGTTATGGTGGCAGTGAGGGAGTTAATGAGGGGTACTGTAAAGGATTATATAACACTGTTTGGGGGATATTAGAACTGTTATAAATTATGAAATATAATTCAACAAATTTCAACCATTCACCATATTAATCCAATGGATTGATACCATCCACTAACACCAATTAATATATCTTGGAAATCACACACTTTATATTTAATAATATTGAACCAAAAATAGTTAAGAATGCAGGTACCGTTTTTACAGATTTAAAAAAATAGCTTTTTAGTTGTAACCATCTGATCTTAAAAATAGACAATAGGTGTGAAACCGCAAATACGGCTTCTTGCATGAAAATGTTCTCCACCGTTCCACCACGGACGATTCACTGGCGGATTCTCCTTAAAAGAAAGGAATAAATTAGTTCAATTAGCACAGGGCTCTGCTAGTGAGATAAAACATCATTTGTTATAAAGGTAGAGTCAGATAGAGTCACTTTTTCGCCATCTGGGGTGAGGTCTACTATGGTTTTGCTCTTAACAGACGTTCCTGAGATGTCTTGCAAAATACTGTCTCTTCTCTCATTTAGTTTGGAAGAGGAACGCCCCATTGTCCCACTTTGGCTGCCATTGGTCTGAGAGCACACATTAGTCACCTTGGTTGGTTTAGATTTTGGGTGATTGTTGTAGACTTTATATTTCATTAACAGGATAAAGATAAAGACCAAGACAGAGGCCACAATGATTCCACCGATGATGATAATCATGGTGCCACCAAGAAACTGGGCATGAAGAGAACGGCATTGTTTGTATTCCTGCTCAGTGGTGAATTGTACGCATCCAATGACTCTAGTTGCAGTTAAGGCAGTCGTTCCATCATCATACACAGCCAGGACACACAGGTCATAGCTACGAGATGCCACCAGATCACTAAGAAAAAATGATTTGCTTGATGAAGGAATCATTCTAAAGAAAAACAGAGAAACATTCAAAGTATTCAGTTTCTAGGTATTTCAACACATGATAATTCCAGTTCTTTTAATCAGCATACTAAACATAAATTTATTTTAATTCATCCATTATCATAATACAACTGACCTCTTCTTATTTTCATAAATACAACATTGTCCCGGTAAATATTGACCATTAAACATGTCACTGTCATTATTACACTGTGACCCTGGGAGGGACTGACCATTAAACATGCCACTGTCATTAGTACACTGTGACCCTGGGAGGGACCGACCATTAAACATGTCACTGTCATTAGTACACTGTGACCCTGGGAGGGACCGACCATTAAACATGTCACTGTCATTAGTACACTGTGACCCTGGGAGGGACTGACCATTAAACATGTCACTGTCATTAGTACACTGTGACCCTGGGAGGGACTGACCATTAAACATGTCAATGTCATTAGTACACTGTGACCCTAGGAGGGACCGACCATTAAACATGTCACTGTCATTAGTACACTGTGACCCTGGGAGGGAGTGACCATTAAACATGTCACTGTCATTAGTACACTGTGACCCTGGGAGGGACTGACCATTAAACATGTCACTGTCATTAGTACACTGTGACCCTGGGAGGGACTGACCATTAAACATGTCACTGTCATTAGTACACTGTGACCCTGGGAGGGACCGACCATTAAACATGTCACTGTCATTAGTACACTGTGACCCTGGGAGGGACTGACCATTAAACATGTCACTGTCATTAGTACACTGTGACCCTGGGAGGGACTGACCATTAAACCTGTCACTGTCATTAGTACGCTGTGACCCTGGGAGGGACTGACCTTTAAACATGTCACTGTCATTAGTACCCTGGGAGGGACTGACCATTAAACATGTCACTGTTATTAGTACACTGTGACCCTGGGAGGGACTGACCATTAAACATGTCAATGTCATTAGTACACTGTGACCCTGGGAGGGACTGACCATTAAACATCTCACTGTCATTAGTACACTGTGACCCTGGGAGGGACTGACCATGAAACATGTCACTGTCATTAGTACACTGTGACCCTGGGAGGGACCGACCATTAAACATGTCACTGTCATTAGTACACTGTGACCCTGGGAGGGACTGACCATTAAACATGTCACTGCCATTAGTATATTTCAGCCATGAGAAAGGTGCAGTTTAAATGCCGAAACGCTCTTTGAGTTGCTTAGCCGATGCACTTTCATTGATTTATTTTTTCACAATCTACGATGGTGTTTTTAGTACTATAATGCGTGTTTACATTTTAGTAATTTGATTAGGTTATGTATAGTTAGATTGGATTAGGGGGGCTGCCTCGAAGCAGCAGGCTGGGAGGAGATCTGATAGTTAACTGGCAGTAGGTTTGTACAGTGGGCAATTGCCTTTTCTAACACTAAGTTTGATTCTATTGCTGCTATTTCTATATGTGATAATTGTGTTACTGTTTGTAACCCTTGAGGGGGCTGGACATATTATATACACTTTGTTATGTAATTAATAACATCTAAGGACTACAGGTACTCTTACCTCCTTTTATATATAACTAAACTGGGGTTCTTCTTTATGTATTGTCTTTGCGCCCCTCTGTTTATCCATCTCTACTATTTATAGTTACTACAGCACCTATTAGTTGTATTGAGGGATTTAAATACAAGACTTTTATTGTTGCTTGTTATATGCAATTACCACTTAGCGACCTAAGCCCCTTTGTAGACACCCCAGTTTAACCCTTGACTCCCCAATACTTTTTAACAGCATTAAGTAGTCTCGGGTTTGACTATTTAATTCACCTCACTATCTGTTGAGGGGCACATTGTGTGTTTTGTATGTTATTGGTTCTCTGTTACTAATACAGTTGTTATTATTAACATTGGAGAGATCTTAGTGAGGTTAGGATCCTTGTTTTAGGCTCTGGCCCTCGTTTGTGTTTTGGTATATTTCAGCCATATAAAGTAATTAGACATTAAAAATGAGAACTCTTACAGGAGTGAAATGTATTTACGGCCCTAAGTTAATCTATACATTTTGAATACATATACTTCCTGAGCAATAGCTATACAAACCAATTTCTCAAACTTAATTTGCGTAACTTCCATCAAGTAAGTCATGCCTTAAAACAATTAAAAAAAAATGATTACATTTAGTGATGATCGTATTTCCTGTTTCAATCTAAACCAGAAACAATTAAACTGAAGGAAATTGATATCTAAATGATGCATATAAAATACCCCATTAGAGTCCGACATTGCAGTAATTCTTGTTGTTTGCTTGAAAACTCTTTCCTTTCGTTAAATTTCCACCTAATAACTCCATTTGGCTTATGAGATGATCACGTAATATATACCAGCTATCTGAACGAATACCTACACCGAACGTTCCACGTGAGATCGAGACATTTCTAGCTACATCTTCAATTATAGCTGAAATGTAATCACGTGACACAAACAGCATGTTCACAGTTTGAGAATACAAGTGGAATATATAACTCATTACTCAGTATTACTAATTAAGGGTAACAATTAATCATGAGTTTATTTTTTTAAATATTTAGTGTAAGAAGGTGATTGAAACACAGTTATTTTATCCAAATATGTATTACAATGTGTCAATACGTGATGTTACTGAAGCAGGGAATCCATATAGGGGTGAACATTATCCATCTAGATATGTATTCATGCCTAGCTCATTATCATTTGCCTGAGTGTAGATTGTGATTGGTGAAGCGTATTCTAGTGTTGTATGAGTGTGACTCATACCTTTAGTGATCGAAGTCAGTTTTGTGTGAATATGTAGTATGATTGATACATGGGGGGTCTAGAGTGGGACATATTAAGGACATTCAGTCACGCCCCACTTATAACTGTAAAGACACAGGACTCTCCAATGGCCATCGGTTTGATGTCTTTCATTGATGAACGATGAGTTTGTACGTTAAGCTGTGTTATAAAATTACTTCTTTGATTTTTTGGAAAAAAAAAAAAAGATCCGTCACTTGCAAACTCCCAGTACAGTAAGTTTATTAAGAACGCTCCGCAACGTTTAAGCATCAGCAAGGAGTTTTATGAAGCCCCAGTGAGGGCTGTTTACTTGTTCTTTTTACATATCTCTGATTTGCTGAGGAGATAGATAATTTGCTAATTATTTATGGTATCTGTTTATATGTTTCGGTGTCTGCTGCTCTTTTGGGGTCTGATTGGGGGATGCAGTGGGTACCAGCTCCCAAAGCTCTGTCTGTGGAAATATGGGCTCACTGTGATAATGAATAACAAAACTAATAACTCACTTTCCAAGCTGGATTCAGAAAGTCTCTTATCTGGAAAATTAGACATTTCCTCTAAAGAGTCACCATAGCCCTCGTATCTGTGTCCGGGCCTTATGGCCATTTGTAGCTACAGCAACAGCAAAACATAGTGTCTGCCTTATTCTGTGATGTTAAGTGAAGTCGTGTAAGATATCCTGTTAGAAGTAAATAGAAATCCTCCATGTCTCCTCTACCCACTCACCGCTCAGCACAACACGTTCTCCTTTTGTGAGACGCTTTTGTGTTTTTAAGTCTTTGGGAAGTAAAACAGACTCAGATTGTTCATTTTAGATTTCCTATGGCTGAAAAGCCTTTACTATTGTCTACTGAATGCTTCCTTCATCGCTGCCCTGTCTTAATCCACCTTCGCTGCACAATGTGTAAATTAGAGACCTGCTGAGCAATTTCTTCTATTCTTTCACAAAGTTTTTTTTTTTTTAAATCTTCATTTGAAGTCCCCCCTCTTCCCCCCAAAGAATACAGTTTGCTTTGAAATGTCAATTTTTTCCTTCCTTGATTTTTCTAGTAAAAAAAAAAAATGAATCCGTATCTCTGTATCAATGTAGAATGTATTTCTGCTCAGTAATATGCACTTGCTCATGGAATGGATATTATTAATATTTTGTGATACAGCCCAGGGTGCTGTGTGTGTGTGTAAGGGTGCTGTGTGTGTGTGTGTGTAAGGGTCCGGTGTGTGTGTGTGTGTAAGGGTTCTGTGTGTCTGAGGGCACTATGTGTGTGTAAGGGTGCTGTGTGTGAGGTTGCTGTGTTTATTGGGGTGGTGTGTAAGGGTGCTGTGTGTGTGAGGGCACTATGTGTGTGTGAGGGTGCTGTTAGTGTGTGTGTGTAAGGGTGCTGTGTGTGAGGTTGCTGTGTTTATGGGGGTGGTGTGTAAGGGTGCTGTGTGTGTGTGTGAGGGCACTATGTGTGTGTGAGGGTGCTGTTAGTGTGTGTGTGTAAGGGTGCTGTGTGTGAGGTTGCTGTGTTTATGAGGGTGGTGTGTAAGGTGTTTCATCTCCCTCTCACCATCACCTCTTCTCTCTCTCACCATTACCCCCTCTCACCACCCCACTCCCTCTCACCATCATCTCCTCTCACCACCCCTCTCCCTCTCACTATCACCCCCTCTCCCTCTCACCATTACTATCACCCCCTCTCGCCATCACCCCCTCTCCCTCTCTCCATCATCTCCCTCTGTCACGACTAGTAATGTGGTCCAGCACGCAGAAACTATGTAAACATATACATAAGTAAGAAAAGGAAAATAATAGGAAAGAGCGTAAACCGGTCCTTAGAATGGCCGGACTAATACGCTAGAGACAGAGAATGGTCAAAGGGAAAGCCGAGGTCAAGGAAGCCAGAAAATACTCAATACCGATAAACAAGCCAAGTCAGGGAAACCAGAGATCAGAATAACCAAGGAAACGCCAAGGATCAGGATACCAGGAAATCAGAAACACGAGAATAGCACTTTCAGGAAACCAGGAAACTGAAACCACGACATGGCAAAGTAATGGGGAAAGCTAGGGGTTTAAATACCCCTCTCTAGGCTATGATTGGTCAGAGGGCGACCTCTGACCCCAAAACGTGCGTGTGCGTTGACGTCGTGACGTCACGCACACGTTGGTATAATTCTCGGGGGCGGGGCTGGTAATAGACGCGACCACGCGGTCGGCGCCATCTTGGATCCGGGCGCGATGCCCGGAAGAACTATGTGCGCGGTTCCCGGCTCGCCGACGAGCAGGTAAGCTCGTGTAGTCGGAGCGGTCGTGCCGGTCGGGCACGACCGTGAGGCTCGGCGGGCCGGCGACCGCAACAGTACCCCCCACTCGAAGACCGCGCACCGGGCGGGAAGGACCCGGCTTAAGAGGAAAGCGGTTGTGAAACGACCGGATAAGACGGGGCGCATGGACCCGGTCAGCAGGAACCCAACAACGTTCCTCGGGACCATAACCCTTCCAGTCAACGAGATAGGACAAGACACCTCTGGATAATTTGGAGTCCATGATAGAATGGACTTCGTATTCTTCTTGATCACCCACTACCAAGGGTGGAGGAGGAGTGGATACCCTGGTGTAGCGATTGCAAGTAAGGGGCTTGAGCAGAGACACATGGAAAGTATTCGCTATTCTCATATGAGCCGGTAGTGCCAAAGAATAGGTCACTGGATTAATACGTTGGGTAACTCGAAAAGGACCAATGTACCGAGGGGCAAATTTCATGGATGGGACCTTAAGCTTGATATGTCTCGTGGAGAGCCACACCCTGTCACCTGGAAGATAGACAGGATTAGCGCCCCGTTTCTTGTCAGCTTGGACCTTTGCTCGGAATGAGGCTTTTTGCAGAGCTGAATGGACGGAATCCCAGGTATCATGAATCGATTCTAAACGGGTGTCCAAAGCGGGGATTTCTGTGTCTGAGAATGCAGAAGGTAAAACAGCGGGGTGATAACCCTGATTAACAAAGAATGGACTGTGATTAGAAGATTCATGAGTGGCGTTGTTTCTGGCGAACTCAGCCATGGGTAAGAGCTCATACCAGTTAGATTGATTGGCATTTATAAAGCAACGTAAATAGGCTTCTAAAGACTGATTCGCCCTCTCTGCTGCTCCATTTGTTTGAGGGTGATATGCTGATGAAAAGGAGAGTTCGATGCCCAATTGTTTGCAAAAGGAACGCCAAAACCTAGAAACAAACTGGGTACCTCTGTCAGATACTATGTTTTTGGGTACACCGTGCAACCGAAAGATCTCTCTCAAGAATATTTGAACAAGATCTTGAGCAGATGGTAATTTCTTAAGTGGGACGAAATGTGCCATCTTCGTGAATCTATCAATAACCATAAGGACTGTATTAAACCCGTTTGAACTGGGTAGATCCACAATGAAATCCATGGCCAAGTGGGTCCAGGGGGCACTAGGTATGGGCAGTGGTTGTAACAGTCCAGGAGGTGACCTAGGAGGAACTTTAGAAACTGCACATATTTGACATGCCCCAACATAATCTTTGATGTCGTTTCTGAGAGCAGGCCACCAAAATCTCCTGGAGACGGCTGAGAGAGTTTTATGGACTCCAGGATGGCCCGCTGTGAGGTTGTCATGGAACAAATCTAGTATCTTCTTTTGAAACTGAGGTGACACATATAGTTTGTCCGGAGGTTTTCCCACAGGTGCCTGAGTTTGATCTGCTATTATGGCACAGAAGAGTGGAGAAGACACTTCGGAAACAGTAGTGGCAATGAGGCATTCAGGAGGTACAATAGGATATATCTCCTGTTCTGGTACTTCATCTGTCTCAAACTGCCGAGAAAGTGCATCTGCCTTGATGTTTTTAGTACCAGGCCGGTACGTAATTACGAAATTGAATCGGGAGAGAAACAATGACCACCTAGCCTGACGAGAGGACAGTCTCTTAGCTTCCCCAATATAAGCCAAATTCTTATGATCAGTAAAGATCAAAAGTGGCTCTTTGGAACCTTCTAAGAGATGCCTCCATTCCTTAAGGGCAAGTACAATGGCCAAAAGTTCCCTATTCCCTATGTCGTAATTCCTCTCTGCAGGTGTGAGTTTGCGAGAGTAAAATCCACAGGGATGTAAAGGCGTATCAGGACTTTCTCTTTGAGACAGAATGGCTCCAACTCCTGTTTCTGATGCATCCACCTCTAGGATAAATGGTTTGGATGGATCAGGATGGGTCAGGACAGGTGCTGAGGAAAATAAAAATTTTAATTGTTCAAATGCCTCTCTTGCTTCTTTGGGCCAAGATATACAATTTGTTCCTTTTTTTGTTAAATTGGTTATAGGGGAAATCACGGAGGAAAATCCCCTTATGAATTTGCGGTAGTAATTCGCAAAACCTATAAAGCGTTGAGTAGCTTTAAGGCCCTTGGGTAATGGCCACTGTAAGACTGCCTCCAGTTTACGAGGATCCATCTGGAAACCAGACGGAGATATAACGTATCCAAGGAATTGTATCTCCGTTTGGTCAAACTGGCATTTCTCCAGTTTACAGTAAAGGCCGTTTTGTAACAGGGTTTTCAGTACAATTCTCACATGTTCGTGATGTGTCTCTAGGTCTGGGGAATAGATGAGAATGTCGTCCAAATACACTAGAACGAACATGTGAAGGTACTCTCTTAGGACATCGTTAATAAAATCCTGGAATACCGCTGGAGCGTTACATAATCCAAACGGCATAACCAGGTATTCGTAATGTCCCATTCTTGTGTTAAATGCGGTCTTCCATTCGTGACCGTCCTTAATCCTGACTAGATTGTATGCACTTCGGAGATCGAGCTTGGTAAAGACTCGAGCTCCCTTCAATCTGTCAAATAGTTCTGATATAAGGGGAATAGGGTAGGCGTTTTTAATGGTAATCCTATTCAAACCCCTATAATCAATACAAGGGCGTAGGTCTCCTTCTTTTTTAGAGACAAAGAAGAATCCAGCCCCGGCTGGTGAGGAGGACCTACGGATATGACCCTTTCTGAGAGCCTCCTTAATGTATTCCTCTAAACAAAGATTTTCCTGGGGGGACAAGGCATAGATTCCTCCCTTGGGAGGCATAGTCCCTGGTAATAAGTTTATGGTACAGTCATAAGGTCTATGAGGAGGTAACCCTTCTGACTGGACCTTGTTAAATACCTCTTTCAAATCCATATACTGTTGTGGAATTTGTGTGGTCAAGGGAGGTGAAACAGGAACATTAATGGTGCCAATAGGTTGTGGGATTTGTTTAAAGCAGACATCTTTGCATCTCTCACCCCAACTCACAATCTCTCCTTCAATCCAATCCAAACGCGGATTGTGTTTAAGGAGCCAAGTGAAACCGAGTATTATCGGAACTGTAGGTGAAGAGATAATTTGAAAGGTCATTTCTTCAGAATGGAGAACACCCACTGAAACAGTGATTGGCAGAGTTTCGTGTGTGATGAAAGGCTGGGTAAGAGGCCTCCCATCAATGGCCTCGACTGCTATAGGTTTCTCTTTATGTCTTAAGGGCAGGAGATGTTTTGCAGAGAATTCCTTGTCTAGGAAATTCTCCGCTGCCCCAGAGTCAATCATAGCCTCACATTGAATAGTAGTGTTCTCGAAAGATAAGGTTACTTTGATAAGGAAACGGTTCTTAGTCAATTTAGGGGACATATACATCACACCTAAGGTCGGTCCCCGTACGTGCCTTAGGTGTGCAAGTTTTCCGGCCGAACCGGGCATGATGACCTTAGATGCCCTTTCTTGCCACAATACATACATAACCCCTCGCTACGTCTGTGTTGTCTCTCTGCCTCAGTGAGTTTAGCACTACCCAATTGCATGGGTTCTGGTTCTGGAAGAGGCGTCTGGCTACTCACCACTGGGTTAGAGAAACGAGGAGCTATGGACAAATTAGAGCGTCTGTTACGTTGTTTGTTTTTCTCTCTCTCTCTGAGCCGGTTGTCAATGTCTATCATGTAGGCAATAAACTCATTTAGACTAACCGGAAGGTCTCTAGCTGCAGTCTCATCTTGTATATTCTCAGCTAAACCTTCAGAGAAAGCAGCCACCAGACCGCTATTGGTCCAATCAACCTCAGACGCTAATGTCCTGAACTCTATAGCATAATCGGCTACAGAACGACTGCCTTGCTTGATTCGCATAAGGGCTTTGGCAGCGTTCTTCTCCCTGCCTTTGGGTTCAAATGTAGCTTTAAAAGCCGTAAGAAAAGTATTGTAATCACGAGCTACTGCGTCACCACTTTCCCATAAGGGGTTAGCCCAGGTCAAAGCTTTTCCAGATAATTGGTTCATCAGATAGCCTATTTTAGATCTATCTGTTGGGAATGAACCTGGAGAGGCCTCAAAGTGGTATTCAATTTGGTTTAAAAAACCTCTGAATTCCTTAGAATCACCTCCATAGCGTGGGGGCGGTGACAAGGTTATGGACGGTGGTTTATGTGGTACGGGAACCACTACAGGTGGCGGAACCACAGGTGGTACCGGAGGGACCTCTAAATAGGCAGTCCTCTGGAGCAAGGTCTGAAATGCCTGGGCAAATTGGTCTAACCTGTGGTCCATATCCTCCACCCTACTCTCACATGCGATCATATGCTTGCATAGTTCTGCAGGATCCATGGCCATGTCGTAATGTCACGACTAGTAATGTGGTCCAGCACGCAGAAACTATGTAAACATATACATAAGTAAGAAAAGGAAAATAATAGGAAAGAGCGTAAACCGGTCCTTAGAATGGCCGGACTAATACGCTAGAGACAGAGAATGGTCAAAGGGAAAGCCGAGGTCAAGGAAGCCAGAAAATACTCAATACCGATAAACAAGCCAAGTCAGGGAAACCAGAGATCAGAATAACCAGGGAAACGCCAAGGATCAGGATACCAGGAAATCAGAAACACGAGAATAGCACTTTCAGGAAACCAGGAAACTGAAACCACGACATGGCAAAGTAATGGGGAAAGCTAGGGGTTTAAATACCCCTCTCTAGGCTATGATTGGTCAGAGGGCGACCTCTGACCCCAAAACGTGCGTGTGCGTTGACGTCGTGACGTCACGCACACGTTGGTATAATTCTCGGGGGCGGGGCTGGTAATAGACGCGACCACGCGGTCGGCGCCATCTTGGATACGGGCGCGATGCCCGGAAGAACTATGTGCGCGGTTCCCGGCTCGCCGACGAGCAGGTAAGCTCGTGTAGTCGGAGCGGTCGTGCCGGTCGGGCACGACCGTGAGGCTCGGCGGGCCGGCGACCGCAACACCCTCTCACCATCACCTCTTCTCTCTCTCACCATTACCCCCTCTCACCACCCCACTCCCTCTCACCATCATCCCCTCTCACCACCCCTCTCCTTCTCACTATCACCCCCTCTCCCTCTCACCATTACTATCACCCCCTCTCGCGATCACCCCCTCTCACTCTCACCATCACCCCTTCCCCTCACACCCTCTTACACACAGTATCCACCCTACACACAGTATCACCCCCTCACACACACTGTCATGCCCCCCACACACTATCACCCACAACAATGTTGTGTCAGTCTCCCCAGACACACTGTTAGCATCCCCTCACACTGTAACCTCCCTACACATTGTCACCCCTCCTTACACTGTCATCACCCCCGCACACTGTCACCCCCCCACACTGTCATCCTCTTCGTGCATTCACACTTACATTATCCACTCCTAATCATGTTAATCTCACCCACTCCTGCCCTTACTCTGCAACACTCATCCTGTCACATTAAACCCCCTTAATTCTGTAACACTCGTCCCTCCTACCATGCCACAATTGCCCTGACAAACTTACCTCCACTCGCCCAGTCACACTCCCTCATTCTGACTCACAACCCCCCCCCCCACCCTGGTCCATTTACCTGCTCGCCCTGTCAGACTCTCCCTGCCACTGGTACCCCTTTACTCACCTTGTCACAGTCACCAGCTGAAGACATTCATCATACACCCACAGTCAGGAAACAAAGTATTGCCATAAACACAATGCACAAAGTCCACAGGCAGACCCCCCATACACACAACACACTTCAAGCAGCTACGAGAGACATACATTCACACACACAAGGATGCTCTCTGTCAGACACACTCTCAGGCACACACACAGATAGACAGTGCATCAATATGTATATGTGACAGTGTGGATGTATTGCAACTCAATTTTATTCAATTTGGTGTAAGTGGGGCCTCAAGTTTGAGTTTCGCGTAAGGCCTCATAAAGTCTAGAGCTGCCTCTGCCCCCAGGTAACAGTAGAATCGTCTATAGCACCACATTGATATGGAGGGACAAGTAGATGGGCTTGGTACATTAACTCAAGGTGTAAATATGATGCCCTAGTATATTGCAGAAGATGTGACTGAATCATGGGGGCCATACTGTAAGGTCCTCCCTGGGTAATAGGTGGAATAGTGTACTCTTGGTGTAAAAAGAAATATATATATATCTGTGTGGAAAATTGGGAAACTCGTCGGTCTTTGCAAACCGATAAATTCTTTATAAAAAAATGTATTACACGTGAGATCAACATTTTGGCCCCACCTGGGCCTTTGAGAATATTTATTATTACACTGCTGGCGTTCTTGTTTTCCAATCTGTCCCCGAATAACCAGAATGTGGAGGCCGTTTGGTTTTCTGTAAATATATGAATCACTATTTGCTTGTTGCACAAACTTTTCTGTATCCCAAACCAAAGGCAATTATATTGTTCTTTCCAGGAGAGGAATAAAAATTTATTTAAAAACAAAATAAGATAATTATAATCATACTTTTCGTTCTCAAACGCTGACTAAGTTTCTAAAAAGGTCGCACAAACAATATACCCTTGAGGATACAGCACAGTTTATGATATGAATTAGTAAGAACATCTCACAAGGTGACAGTTTAATTAGATCACTGTTAAATAAAGCAATCTTTATTAACATGCACATGTTTAATCTGTTAATTTTCAGATATTTTGCGGTGTAAGTTAATTAAAGTGGTGACTCACTCATCCATTTACGTCTAATAGTTTTGTAATGTGATTAATTACAACAATGATTAATAATGTGATTGGATAATAATATTGTATTGCACAACCATTTACAATGAGCATTAAACGGATACGCAGATATTTCCCATTATGTCATATGATCTTCATGTATATACGGTTTGGTAATAGATTATTAGATTTGAATTAGTCCAGTATAACGTAGATTCTTGCACAGTCACTTAAATTGGTGTTGCAGATTTTGTTTATCTGAATAATATAAAGTTTATTGAGAAATCATAGCGCAGATTTTTTTCATCTTCGAATTTCTGAGCTTGCGTTCCAAAACAGACTGATGGAAAATTAAGCGTTTCACTACCGAGTTCTTTCCAATTAAAATAAATAATAAAATACTGTAGTAGATATTTAAAATATTAGCTAAAAAACTAGCACATGAATTTAGAGTAAAACATCTGTTCAGCGATACCTGGAAAAAAAAGTTATTTATATTAGTATTGGAATTTCATGTAATTTTAATATGTATTTTATTCTGATTTTAATACGTATTAATACTTAGGTCTAAAATAACATGTTCATCAATTCCTAGCACCTTCAACCCCATTTTTCCTAACAATAAACATCTGTAACGGATTTTTAGCGGAGAGGTAGTATAATCCACAGTATCTCCGCTGGGTAACAGGAACATCATAAAATAATCCAGGCAAATAAATACAGCATACAATAATCCCGGTAGCGTTGCAAGAATCCTTCCTTCCCAAGAACTAGACGACGCATAGGCTGGGAGTCAACTGAGGTCTTTATTCACAGTTCCAGTATTTATGCAAGTCCCCATGCAAGGGGTTTCCATACTGACATAACAGGGGCATTCTGCACATTTCTCCCATCAGGCACTGCTGGACGAGAGGGATACTCCCACTAAAATATACAGTTAAGTGGATTATCCCTCCGTGCAGCAGAACCGGCATTTTACACTAAAACTATTCATGATATTTAAACGAATGGACGTTCGGTAGATAGCTGGGGTCTGAGCGCACATTTCGTGAAAGTACCGCTCAGATCCCAGCATAAATAACCGAACGCCGCACGAAACACACATTATTTCTAAGTTACATTCAAACTACCGATTGACCTTAAGGAAACACATTACTGAAGGACCGGGGCTCCCGAACGGCTTGGAAGTCCAGCGGTATTCGTGCTGTCGAGTAGCCGATTTTAGTTCCAGGCGCTCGACAACAAAATACCGCTGGGCTAACAAAGGATCCAAGATGGCCGACCGCCGCGTGGTCAGTAGCCGAACGGCGGCCACCCTGAATCCCTCTAATTACCGATTGCAACAATGATGCAATCCTTAATGGGAGCCACACAACCTCCTGTGTGTGGTCTCCCTTCAGTAGTTTATTCGTTTCACGAACAGTGTTGAAATTCACTGTTCGTGAAACTATTGTATGAATGCTGGCGGTTTTTCATGCCGCCAGCATACGAACGCTATTGTTCACATGGAACCTATACAGCATACACATACTTGGTTTTTAAAGGTATATACACATCTTTAGGAAAACACAATAAACAGTGGCTAATTCGCCACACGGATCACCTGGCACCACGACTGGGTACCTCCGTTGATGGATGCTTCTAGCACTTCCTGAGGGCTCCAAACACTCCAGCCGACACCATAACTACCGTAGACTCCTCCAGAGAGCAAGGCAGGAACAAGCTCTTACAAGAGCTTAGTGATTATAGCAAGGGAGTATGACAAGCATAGCAATCCCTTGTAGCAGAATCCCCCAATAAGAGACGGCACTCCAAATTGAGGGTGAAGTAGAACTGTCTGTACTGGCACATACAGCCTCTTTTATTCACATTCTACAAACATAGCACTGCCCACAGGGTTTTGCAGAACAACCAATCAATACGTACAATACACTCAGACACTCCCACAAAAAATCCTCCCCTCTGCCTGTGATATAATTGAAGATTATGCTAGCGCTAGTGTACTTATAATCTTAATTTTAATAATGACAGGAGGCGAGTATTTTGCTTTACTCTCTTTACTAAAACTCCATAGCAGTAAAGAAAGTGAATAAACGTTTTAACCAATCAAAATGCAAATAGGGAGTATATTATTTCAGTCAACAGGCTCCTCCCCCTCTTTCGGAAGCGAACATCGGAACAGGGAAGAAAATAGTCATAAAGTCTGTAACGAACATCCGTAATGGAATCCAACGGGAATGATGAACTTCTTGGGTTGATTAGGAAGAAAAAACAGGCACCAACCGGAGAACTTCCGATGCTTGGTCTTTATATGATGAGAAATATCGTTATGGTCATGCCGTAGATGTTCCAACTTCTTTCACACTTAAACTGAAAAGAGAATATGAGAAAGGTTAGGCACCGGTCTTGAAACTGTTTGTAGTCATGACAGTGATCCATCGGATTACATTGCAATAATTTAATTTGTATGTTCAGTGTATAGACTACTAGTAGTTAAATAGGCTAATGACAACAGTGACTACCTTATGAACATAAGATACAAGGAGTTATGAAGAAAAACAGAAGAATGAAGAAATGTAGAGAAGTATGATTAGAGTATGAATAGAGTAGTTCCCCTCCTCCCGGGTGGGAAGGGTGGGAAAATACTCGCCTCCTGTCATTATTAAAATTAAGATTATAAGTACACTAGCGCTAGCATAATCTTCAATTTTATCACATGACAGGAGGCTTCATATTTTGCATTTTTAACGCTGTAGAATCAGAGACATGGCAGCACTGGAATTCGGACGGAAATAGAAGGTGCGGAATGTAGATTCCCTAGACCAATCAGCGGAGCGTAGGATATCCGTTAAGGAGGCACCCGCCATGAAGGCTGAGGATGCTGCTGCTCCGCGTACTGAGTGGGCTCCGAATGTAGTGTCCACACCGGCTAGCGATAGTAACCATCGAACCCATCTTGCTAGGGTGGTGGAAGTGATGGGGACATGTGGTCTGACGTATGATACTAGGAGTTGACCTGATGGTGTAGACCGAAGAGGTAGGGTGGTTTCCACGTACTGTTGTAGTGTGGAGACAACACAGAGTTGCGGTTCTGTGGGGAAGAAAGGATAAAACACAGATGTGGAGTCCGTCTTAGTGCGGCGAGATATCCGGAATGTAACTCCTTCTGGAGATTGAGAAAGCGTCTATGTCCAGTGCTCGTATGTCTGACACTCTGCGGAAGGAGACCAGGCAGAGCAAGACTGTGAGTTTTGCTGATAATTGACGGAGGGAGAGTCTGTCGTTAGTTGGCCAGTCTTTTAGGAATCGGAGGATTACGTCGACGTCCCAGAATTGAGAGTATTTGGGCCCTGGGGGACGTTGTAATCGAATGCCTCTCAGGAGTCGGCATACAAGTGGTTCTTTGCCAACTGGAATCCCTTGTATGGGGACGTGGGCCGCTGAAATAGCTGAGCGAATTACATTAAGTGATCTGTAAGAACGTCCTAATGAGAAAAGGTGAGATAGGAAGTTCAAAATGGCTGAAACAGGGGCCGTAAATGGATCGAAGTTCCGTTCCAGACACCAAGTGGACCAGGAATTCCAGGCGGATAGATAGCATCTTCTGGTTCCGGGTGCCCATGAGTCCCATAGCAGTTCTTTAGCAGCCTGCGATAGTTCGCCGACTTGCCAGGAGCCCCTGAAAGCGTCCAAACCACCAGATGGAGATGGTTGTCTAGGATTAGTGGATGAGGGTTGCCTTTTGGATCTGTTAGAATGTATTGATGATGAGGTAGTAGAAGGGGATCGTGGCATGATAGAGCTAGGAGATCTGGGAACCATGGTTGTCCCCTCCATAGTGGAGTGATGAGTACTAGTGAGGTTTGCTGATTCTTCAGATAGTGTATGGTCCTCGCTATCATGGCGAAGGGAGGGAAGGCGTAGGCTCCTGTGATCGGCCAAGGTTGTAGGAATGCATCCACTGCTGCGCTCTCCGGGTCCGGGAGCCAGCTGAAGTATAATTTCGTTTGTCTGTTGTTGCGGGACGCAAACAGGTCCAAGTGGAGTGGACCTAGGCGTTCCGCAATGCAGCTGAAGATTTGTGGATCTAGTTTCCAGTCGCTGGTGTCCCGCCAGTGGCGTGAGAACCAATCCGCTGTGAGGTTTGTCTCTCCTGGGAGGTATTCCGCCGTGAGGGAGATGTTGCGGGGTAGGCAAAAGTCGAAAATTTCTTTTGTTATTTCTGATAGGAGACGTGATCGGGCTCCTCCTAGGCGGTTGATGTAACAGACTGCGGAAATGTTGTCCATCCGGAGTAGGATGCAACAGTCCGACTTGTCCTTTGCTAGGCTTCGGATCGCGAAAGACCCGGCTAGGAGTTCTAGGCAGTTTATATGTAAGTTGAGGTCTTGGGATGTCCAAGCACCTCCTGTCGATATATTTTCGCTCGTCGCTCCCCATCCCCAGAGGCTGGCGTCTGATTCTAATATCATGTCGGGAGCTTTCCCGAAGATGGCTCGGCCGTTCCATGCTTCCATGCTGTCCAGCCACCATCTGAGTTCGTCTCTGACTTCCTCTGTCATCGGGACCGGCTGATCGTATGAGGGGTTTTCCCAGAGAAAGGAAGCTTTGAGGCGTTGCATTGCCCTGTAGTGAAGTGGACCTGGAAATATAGCTTGAATGGAGGCCGAGAGAAGCCCTACGATGCGTGCGAGGGTGCGGAGTGGAATGGTGTGGGAGCGGATGGCCCTGCGTAATTCCTTGCGAATGGCTGAGTTTTTTTTTTTTTTTTTTTTGAAAGTTCACTGTGAAGCCCAGGGATGATAGGAGATCCGTGGTGTAGCGTGTGTGTTGTATCAGTCTGAGTCTGTCTGAGCAGAACAGAAGGAGGTCGTCCAGGTATATAATGCAACGAATGCCTTGAGCTCGAAGATGTGCGACCACGGGTTTCAGCAGTTTGGTGAAACACCAAGGGGCCGAACTGAGGCCGAAGGGGAGGCACGTGAATTGCCAGGGACGGCCTTGCCAATGGAAACGAAGGTATTGTCTGCAGGATTGATGGACGGGTACTGATAGATACGCGTCCTTGAGATCCAGTCTCGTGAACCAATCCTTGTCTTGTAGGAGGTCTCTTAACAGATGTATGCCTTCCATCTTGAAATGGTTGTAAGTGACGTATTGGTTGAGTTGTCGTAGGTTTATGACTGGTCGTAGATCGCCCGTTTTCTTCTTGACTAAGAAGATGTTGCTGAAGAAACCTCGAGGTTCGGACGCGGGTTCTATCGCGCCTTTTGAGTATAGGGTTTGTAGTTCTTCGTTGATGAGAGATTTGTCTGTTCTTGAGCAGTTGATGGGACGTGGTATTTCCGTCTGTCGGGGTTGGTCTACGAAGTCTATGACGTAGCCTCGTACTGTCTGTAGGATCCATGCGTCCGCGGATATTGAAGTCCATTCCTGGAAGAAAAGAGATATGCGACCTGCTGTATGCATTGGAAGGGAAACATGAGTGAATTGGTTGCTTACCTGAGGAGAAACGTGCTCTGCCTCGAGTGCGTGGTCCGCGACCTCTGTCTGCGCCTCGTGTGTAGGAAGATGGTCGGTATCCCATCTCTGGGTAAAAGGGCTGTGGTCTTGTAGCTCTGGGGCCTGAGGGCCAGAAGCGGCTGGCAGCACGGCCCCTTTGGCGGCCAGCCCGTCCAAAAACACCCCTAGAGGGGTTTTGTCTAAAGACTCTTCTCATTGATGATTGAGCCTTGTTCAGGGATGTGTAGACGTTAACATGTCTGCTTAATTCTTTGAGAAATTGTTCTCCGAAAAGCTTGCCCTGTGCCATAGGACCTAACTCCTTGGTGCCCAACTCCACCAATTTTCCGTCAATGCGGAGAAGTGCTGCTTTGCGTCGCTCAGATGATAAGGCGACATTGGCATTACCCACAAAACAAAAGCACCTTTGTGCCCATTCCCGCACGTCATGCGCCCATTCGCGCACCATAGTAGGGTCAAATTGATCGGCTTTGGCTAGAGCATCATCAGCCAAGTACATAATTCTGGATAGTGGTCCCACCGAGTCCAGAAGTTTATCTTGAACCCCTCTAAATCCTTTTTCCACGCCTTTTCGTGGGTCACGGCCACCTCGTGACATAAAAGTTGTCATCACTTGGTCAAATTCTGGCGTGTCCGCCACGTGGTCGGGTAGAAAAGGCCTTGGGCATTCTGACCTCAAACGGTTGCGGACCGTTTTGTCCATGGGCTTTCGTAGCCAGAGGTGCATAAACCTCGCTAGGTGGTCAGGAGGTGTCCAATCGCTTGAGCGAGGGTGTCTAATTTTTCTTGGGTCAAAAAGTTTTTGTCCCAGTGGGTCAAGGATGGTGTCTTCATCCTCTTGCGGGTTATCCGCATTATCTTGGTCTTGGGGTTCTCCCATGAATGTATGTTGCGGAAAAAATGATTGGGATCCGGAGTCTGAACCCCAGCCACCTTCATTGGAGTCTGAATCGTCCGCTTGCCATTCATCTAAAATGGCCATGGGTTTAGTTTGGGACTGTTCTTCATCCGAAGAGTAGTCGTGTTGAGGATTCGTGATGGTGGCAGAAATGGGTTTAGCGCGTTTAGCGGGGTTTTTACTTTTATGTGAGTGGTCTTTTTCGCCTTTCCACTGGCGTTTGCCCGTGAGAGTTTCAGGGCTTTTGTGAGATTCTTGTGCATCAGAATCGGAGTCATGGCGGGATGGGTGGGCTTTAGATGGTTTCCTCTTGTCGGAGCCAGAGGCCATCATCTTGGAGAGGACTTTCTCCATTGAGGCAGAAACGGCCTCGTTCACCATATTTTGGAGATCTGTGGTTTGAGAGGTCTCCATGGTGTCTGGGTATATGATAGGCACAGGGCGTGGTAGAGGTCAGTCTGCTGTATTTTAGTCGATATAGACTGTAGTAATATCGCTATGCAATACCCCAGCAGGGTGCAGTAACGTAAATTTTGTATAGTAGTACAATCGGGACCCCAGCAGGGTTATTAGAATAAATAATAATAATAATAAAACCGAGTACCCCAGCAGGGTCTAGACGGTATAGTAACTGGTCAGATGTAAGCCAGATAACCCCAGCAGGGTTGTAATAAAATGATACCCCAGCAGGGTATGAGTAGTGGTATGTTGGAGATTAAGCTCCAGCAGGATAGTAATCCGATTTATATAATCACCCCAGCAGGGTGTATAATGTCCAATGTAACCACTAGGCCCCAGCAGGGCAAATAGACCACTTGTTGGGATTTTAAATGTATTCTGGGCCTCACCCAGTATGACAGAGGTGGCCACAAAGCGACCTCCTTAGCAGCACAATATATAGGGCAGCACCCCAGTCAGGCACAGGTTAATACCTGATGTGCCTTTAAACAGCTTGAGTGACTGACCTCTTGTAGCAGACTGTAGAAAGGCTTGCAGTGTCCGTTGAACTTGCCGTTCTGCGGTTTCGCGGCAATTTGCTGCGGTCCTAAAATGGCGGCCGTAATCTCGCGAGACGCGGGATTAAAAATGGCCGCCGCGAGAAGGAAGCCGCGGCTGAAATAGGGCCGCGGAAAACGCGGCGGAAAATAGCCTCCGAGCGGCGGCAAGGTGGGGAAAAAAGAAGGATGCAGGGAAAAACCCAAGCAGAAAGGAGAGAGGTAAACTACCACTAGGGTGAAGTAACCCCGGTGGTACTAAACATAGGATAGATATTAGGATAAAAACGGTTTAGAGACTACAGAAAATAGCAGAACTATATAGATAATGAAAAAGTTAGATAATAAAATAGTATATATGAGGAAAAAAGGTAAATAAAACATTCACATGAGGTAAAATAGGGAAGAGCCAAAAACTCTGACCTGTCTGCGATGGAGCAGTAAAGAAAGAGGGGGAGGAGCCTGTTGACTGAAATAATATACTCCCTATTTGCATTTTGATTGGTTAAAACGTTTATTCACTTTCTTTACTGCTATGGAGTTTTAGTAAAGAGAGTAAAGCAAAATATGAAGCCTCCTGTCATGTGATAAAATTACTGAACACAATGGTCTAATGTAATTATCACAGGCAGTTTTACACAATATTCATACCTCTAAAAGTGTACATCACATTCACATAAAACACAGAATCAGCATACTCCAAATACAAACATACGTCAAAATCATACAAATTTGTCCAGTGGGTCAAAAGTTAGTTGAAAGTCCATTTGTGACCAAATGAAGCATGGCTTTTCTGCCCAAAACCAGTTCCACAGAGTCTTCTATCCTGGAGATAATTGGGAAGTAATCCAATTATCTCCAAGGACAGAGGCAAAACTCCATTAGCCACATGGTAGCAAAATACAATAAAATACATACAAATATATAACTCCTATTATACTTAACAGAACCTCCACATTCAACCTATCCCCAGATAGCTTGGATCTGAGCGCTCCCTATATCCGAACAGCGCTCAGGTGCCACAAACACAGTCCAATCGCCATGGGGTTAAACCATAGTAACAAGTTCCAACTGGTCTGGCAGTGTCCCTGGGACAACGCCCTGCTGGAGAACAATAGACAGGAAACGCGGGAGGGGCACACCGTCTCATGTATTCAAAGGGGCAGAAAAAGGGGTTTCAAAATCCAATAAGCCCAAATAATGTCTTTAAAGGGCAATACATCCCAGGGGCCATAGTCACATGGCAGGAGGCTGTCAATCAGTCTTCTCCAATGCCCAGTGGCGTGGTCGGTTTCGCCACAACATCTTTAACGTAACTCTTACAACAGTAAACCCCCTACAACTATAGGGGGTGGGGAAGACAATTAACACAAAATATTTCCCCTGCCTGCAGAATTAGCAATATGCGAATCTACACGAATATGCAAATTAATCAGCCTTGCTATTCAGGTAGTGCATATAGCTGTTGCTGCTACCAACAGAGGGTGCTATACATGCTCCATAGCCAACAATTAACAATAAATACATAATACACAACCTGCACCTACAATAGGCACAGGGTGACTTAAACATAGGAGTCATCCAGGGATCTAATTGACGTGTGCATCTTATGTTCCTAGTGATGGTGACTACCGTCACAATGAACGAATACGGTTGTGCTCAAAAGTTTACATACCCTGGCTGAAATTGTGAAATTTTGGCATTCATTTTGAAAATAGGACTGATCATGCAAATATATATATATTTTATTGAATGATATTGATCATGTGAAGCCATTTATTATCGCATAGTTGTATGGCTCCTTTTTAAATCATCAAATGGCCCTGATCAAAAGTTTACATACCCTTGACTGTTTGGCCTTGTTACAAACCCACATGGTGACACAAACAGGTTAAAATTACAATTAAAGGTTAATTTCACACACCTGTGGCTTTTTAAATTGCAGTTAGTGTCTGTGTATAAATAGTCTATGAGTTTGTTAGCTCCCACGTGGATGCACTGAGCAGGCTAGATACTGAGCCATGGAGAGCAGAAAAGAACTGTCAAAAGATCTGCGTATCACGGGAATGGAACTTTATAAAGATGGAAAAGGATACTTGAACAAAAATGAGCTGCATGGTGGAGTTGCCAGAAAAAAGCCCGGTTACAATATGCCCGACAACACCTTGACACGCCACACAGCTTCTGGCACACTGTAATTTGGAGTGACGAGACCAAAATAGAGCTTGATGGTCACAACCATAGGTGCTGTGTTTGGAGAGGGGCCAACAAAGCCTATAGTGAAAAGAATAGCATCCCCACTGTGAATTATGGTGGTGGCTCACTGATGGGGGTAGTGGGGGGTGGTTGTGAGCTCTAAAGGCACGGGGAATCTTGTGAAAATTAATGGCAAGATGAATGCAGCATGTTATCAGAAAATACTGGCAGACAATTAGCAATTTTCTGCTTGAAGGCTGTGCATGGGACGCTCTTTAACTTTCCAGCATGACAATGACCCCAAGCACAAGGCCAAGTTGACCCTCCAGTGGTTACAGCAATAAAAGGTGAAGGTTCTGGAGTGGCCATCACAGTCTCCTGACCTTAATATCATCGAGTCACTCTAGGGAGATTTCAAATAGGCGGTTCATGCAAGACAACCAAAGACTTTGCATGACCTGGAGGTATTTTGCCTAAACAAATGGACAGTTATACCACCTGCAAAAATTAGGGGCATCATAGACATTTTTTTTACAAAAGACTGCACGCTGTCATTGATGCTAAAGGGGGCAATACGCAGTATTAAGAACTAATGGTATGCAGACATTTAAACAGGGGGTCATTTCATTTTTTTCTTTGTTGCCATGTTTTGTTTTATGGCTGTGCCATTCTGTTATAACCTACAGTTGAATATGAAGTCCATAAGAAATAAAAGAATTGTGTTTTGCCTGCTCACTCGTGTTTTCTTTAAAAATATATTTCCAATTCTCCAAGGGAATGCAAACTGGGCACAGCTGTATGTGGGCACAACACCAGGCATAGTGAATACAGTTTACATGTTCATACAATACACAATGTATACATCGAAAGTCATCTTTGTGAATCTTATAATATGGCTAGGACATTGTATATGTGATTAAAGGATGCAGGTGGTTATTACCTTTTTGTGCCAGAAAAGAAGAAACCTATGATACAGATCTCTTGGGATTGGGCTTTGAACTTGGCACATAAATATCCACTTTCTATGGCATTTACAGAGTCTACTTGTTATGGTACTTTCTCTCACCTGTTCTGTCTGTATTGTATGGAAGCTTTTTTATTTTATTTATTTTTTTGCACTTGTGGCTTTTCATTTTATTTGTTTGAACACTTTGGTGTCCTGGGGTTCTTCTGCCAATTAGGCCTCCTGTATGAGCACAATTTATATCAGCTCTGTCCGAACCATAACTGATGCTGAATTTCAGCTACTTCAATGTCTTCAAATAGCTGGTCTTCAAAAAAACGCTCAACCCTGGTTATAAGAAATTCTGCTGCTTCTTAGCTGAGATTCTTAGATATCCTCAGTGTAACACTGTATCGAAATAAAACCGTACACTATCACAGCTTATTTAAAATGGCTCCTGGCATCCATTTTACAGCAGTCGTTACGTAGTCAATCATTAAAGGGACACTCCAGGCACCAAGACCACTTCTGCCCATTGGAGTGGTCTGGGTGCCAAGTCCCATCACCCTTAAGCCTTCAAGTGTAATTATTGCAGTTTTTATAAACTGCAATATTACCTTGCAGGGTTAAGTCCTCATCTAGTGGCTGTCTGTGAGATAGCCACTAGAGGGACATCCGTGCTCTTAGAACACGAAAAGTGCTATGTGAGGACCTCCAGCGTCACCGAAATCCCCATAGAAAAGCATTGAATAATGCTTTCCTACGGTGAGGTCTAATGCGCGCGCGGGGGAGGAGCGTGGATGGAGATTTAGGTAAGTGTCTGTGTAACGGACCGTTTTACTTACAAGAGGATAAAACCCAGTTTAGGCGATAATCCCCTTTTCTGGATACAGGCACAGCTACTGCAGAACACCAAACTCCCGATCTGGATACAAGATAACACTCCGAACTGGAACAGCTGAACAAGAAAAGCATACAATCCGCTTACACTCTTGGCAGTCAGCTTACAATCCAATTCCCCCCAAGAACGAGACGACACTTCATTTTGAGGGTTAAACAGGAACTCAAGACTGGGACACCCAGTCTGGCTTTTATTACCAACAAGTACATACAGGACACTCCCAGGGGGAGGATGAAATTAACCAATCACATGGATGTACCTCCCACACATTTCCTCCCCTTAGATTAACACTTAACACAATTATACTGTACACCTTTTTCCCCAATTCCTGGATGTACCCCAAATACATATGCTACACCTCCAAAACAGGTATCCCCTGATAGCCCTTATTCAGGGTGACAACATATGCAAGAATCAGCCCATTCGGATAAATGGTTCAGGAGTTATGGGACTTTAAAGTATTGACCGACCGCATGGGTAAAGTATCCGAAAACAGTTCCATGCATTTTGGCCCTGCGGTCGGTCACAAACAAGGGAATGAAAACAGACGAATTGCCTGTGTTATAGAGCCTGGAGAGGGTTTGAATGAATTCCCTTGTTTGTGGGGTTCTTTCTACCGAACGGCTGGTCATTCGGTAGTTTTTATACGAATTCCTGGAAGTCTGGAGGTCTCAGCGGTGTTTGCCTAGTCGAGTGTCCGATTTCAGTTCCAGACACTCGACGGCAAAACACTGCTGTTCGGCAGTTAAAGATGGCCGCCGCCACGTGGTTGTTTCCCGAATGGCGGCCACCCAGAGGACACATAGTACATTACATGGATTGCCAATTACCTGTTTGCAACATTGTTGCAAACGGTAATTGGAGGCACACTTAGTCCTGGGTGGTCTGGTTGTTCGGTAGTTTCCTCCATACAATGAATGGAGTGATTCTACCGAACAATCAGATGAATGCTGTACATATATATAACCCAGGTTAACTGCATACAAAAATACATACATGACATTAAAGTATTAAAGGCAGGATTACTGTACTACGCTCCACAGTCTTAAAGGTGCAGTAGTCCCAAAAGTTCCAATATGTCCATCGCTGCTTTTAAAGGGCCAGTAGCAGCAATATAAATTATACATGCCCAAATATAGTCTTTAAAGTGCAATATGTCCAGGGGCCATAGTCAGCGGGCAGGAGGCTAGCAGCCAGGCTTCTCCAGCCCACAGTGGCGAAGTTGGTTTCGCCACAGTCTGAAATGGTTTTAACCCCTTCAGCAACATGAGATGGGGGGCGGGAGGGAGGGAGGCACTAAAGGATCCTCTAGTGCCAGGAAAACGGGTTTGTTTTCCTGGGACTGGAGAGTCCCTTTAAGCAATGGCTCAGAAAACCCTGTTTAAATTCTTTATGGATATCACAAACAGTAATTAATCAATTACCATTTCTTGCAAAACTAGTACGCAGGCTGACTGTTGTTGTGATTGGGCCAATCATTGATTGCTACATCATCAAAATGTGACACTTATCTCTAGAACATTGGTTTAACAATCAGTAGAAGTAGGTACATTGACAAGTACATGGCAAATTACATGACAAGATTGGCAGTTAAAACAGAGAAAAATTGTTTGATAACCCAATGTAATGGTGTGTCTAGTAACTGATACGGCCCATTCCATATTTTCTATTTCATTTTTACTCTGAAATGATGATGAGTTATATTACTGGTGGAAACTTGGTATTTTTGGTTGGCTTTGAGTTTTACTATTTTATCTAACCCAATGTATCTAGCACTTAAAACCTGAGCTCTCTTTTATGTCAATGAGCAATAACATATTTAACTTTAACATTCTGTTCTTTATTGTTTAGTACAAAATGTATCGGCACAGCATGGGAATTTATCAAAGGAACAGGTCACAGCGGCAGCTTAACCAGCATTGCTCTAACTTGCCTGTCTTATCTTAATGCAATAATTACCATATAAACGGGTTAAATGGGAGTCTCTGTTTCTGAGACACCATTCAGCCAAGTGCAATCTGATATTGTTTATTAAAGATCTGGAGTAATTAATGGCGGCGTTCCATTTCGTTTAGGAAAGCGATGTGGGGGAAATAAAAAAGCTTTTATCTTTGTTCGGGAGCAGATGTTGTTTTTAGCCGGCCTGTAAAGTCCTATTTATCACAGTTTGATGAGCTGCCAGTTATGTTAACATGTTAATGCTGTAAAACAGGAGAGGACAATGTCTACCCTTTTCCCCGGTTCCCTAAATCCAAAATAACGGCATATTTACAATCTTAAAAAAAATGGTTATCCACACTGGCATTAGAGAAATGGAAACTGTACTTCAAGATGGGAACAAATATATAATGAAAAAATATGAAACTTTATCTTTGTTTTATATTTAGAATCTAGAATGGGACATCGTCAGATCCCAGCTGCCCCAAGGTGTATGAATATTATAGATACCTCAAGACATCAATATTGCAGTTCTTAAAAAATACATAGGTCATCATGAGAAGGAGGCATTGATGGAGAAAGAGTTCTTACGACATTAGCTAAAGACTAATCAGAAGAGCTAAAATTGGAGGACTGAAATTAGCCACCCCTAATCCTACAATGTGCATCTAAAGTAAGAAAAGTAAGCTTTAGATAGCCATCTTCGAGGGGAATTGTTATTTAAGAAATACTGTAACCCAAAGGAAGCAATTCGTTTTCGGAGCGAACATGTGTTGATAGAGACGAGGGACACTATCAGTGGTTTCCAGGAGAGAAAGCTAGTTGAGAGAGCTCAGTGGAATTATTGGCAGCTCTGCAGAACTCTGATTCATTGCGGCTTGGTTCTCACCATCAATCATCTCTTTTCCATCAAACATCTCTGAAATTAGCCACCCCTAATCCTACAATGTGCATCTAAAGTAAGAAAAGTAAGCTTTAGATAGCCATCTTCGAGGGGAATTGTTATTTAAGAAATACTGTAACCCAAAGGAAGCAATTCGTTTTCGGAGTGAACATGTGTTGATAGAGACGAGGGACACTATCAGTGGTTTCCAGGAGAGAAAGCTAGTTGAGAGAGCTCAGTGGAATTATTGGCAGCTCTGCAGAACTCGGATTCATTGCGGCTTGGTTCTCACCATCAATCATCTCTTTTCCATCAAACATCTCTTTTTTTGGCACAACAGTTTCATTTGGTTCATAGTTGAAGTACATTTTGACTCAGAGTTTGGGAATTTGACCAATCACCTGATCGGCACAAATTCAGACTAATTGCTTTTCTCCCTGATACGGATTTCCAACTCTAACCATAACCTCTGCTGCAGTTATAATGATTGGAGTAACATTTTAGGACATAGTATTGGAGGGGGTCCAAAGGCTGTGGTTTTGGGGAGGAGGGACATTATATATTCATTTGGGATCAAGCACCAGTCCATGACACATTAGGGAGCTGAAGATATTAAAAAGACATTTAGACTATGTGCCCATCAGGCAGGGCCAGATTAAGAGCTCAGTGGGCCTGGTGCTGACAATTATGATGGGCCTTATCACAAAATATTATTGATCAAAAACACTAAGCGTCATGTATCTGATGGAGATGGTGCTGAAGGAAAACTCATAGGATGCAGCTATGAGAAAACACATACCCTATACTAATCTCACGCTTTCATCTTTCAAGTAAACCCATACCCCCTAACAGCAGTGTCCAGTAAAGCAGGAAGTCTATGGACGGGGTAAAAGGGTGGGCCACTGACAAAAAACACATAACCAGAACTGCCGAAAGGGGAGAACATACACAAAAAGGGGGCATGTCTGTGTCCCCATGTTTCCCAGTCCCTTAGTGTCTGTGTCCCCATGTCTACAGTGTCCCCATGTCACTAGGGAACATTGAGAGACATTGGGACACTAAGATACTAGGGAACACTAGGAGACCTGGGGACACTGAGACTCTTGGGAAAACTGGGAGACATGGGACATTGGGTGACTTTGAGACACGAGGGACACTGGGAGACATGGGACACTGAGACATTGTGCTACATAGAGGACACTGTGATATATAGGGAACACTGGAGACTTGATAAAGACCTGGGTACAAAAATTTTTCTTTTATACTAGGGGACACTGAGACACTAGGAGACATGGGGACACTGGGAGACATTGGGACACTGAGACACTGGGAGACTAGGAAATACCGAGATACTAGGGACACTGGCACACTACGGACATTGAGATACACCAGGGACACTGGGAGACATGGGGATAATGAGATATCATGGACACTGGCTGGAAGACATGGGGACACTGGGAGTGCCCCATGTCTCCCAGGTCTCAAAGTCGCCCAGTGTCCCCATATCTCTTAGTGTCCCCTAGTGTCTCAGTGTCCCCATGTCGCCCAGTGTCCCTTAGTGTTTGTATCCCTATGTCTCCCAGTGTCCCTTAGAGTCTGTGTCCCCATGTCTCCCAGTGTCCCAATGTCACTAGGACACTAAGAGACATTGGGACACTATGAGACATAGGGACACTGGGAGAGACATGGGGACACTGAGAGACTAGGGGACACTGAGAGACACCAGGGACACATGGGGACACTGAGACGCTGGCTGGGAGACATAGGGACACTGAGAGACTAGGGGCCACTGGGAGACATTGGGCCACTGTGTCCCTAGTGTCTCAGGGTCCCGATGTTCCCCAGTGTCCCTATCTCTCCCAGTGTCCCAATGTCTCAGTGTCCCCAAGTCTCCCACCGTCCCCATGTCTCGCAGGCTCGGAGCTGCTGTCTGGACTCTCTGTGCAGAGCTGCGCCCCCGCGGATCAGTGAGTAGAGAGAGGTAGGGAGGGAGATGCTGTAACTTCTTATCCCTGCCTCTCTCCACACAAACAGCGACCCCTACTGGCCAGCGCTGGTATTGCAGAATAATCTCTGTTTATACTGAGATATACATTTGTATTTCCGGTATTACTGCAATACCGGCATAGGCTAGGCAGCCTCAAATACCTGAGAAATACTTCTGAGAAATACCTGGCAACCATAAGAAATACATGAGAAATACCTGGCAAACCTAAGAGTAGTATGCAAAAATAAGAAAATATATATTTATTTTTTTAAATCAATGGGCCTATTCCAGGGACCTGGGCCTGTAGCTGCAGCTCCATCGGCCCCTATGTTAATCTGGCCCTGCCATCAGGAAAGGAGCAAAGCATACATTTATAGTGAAGGAAGTAGTGAGACCTTCTCCAGCAGCACTCTGAGTGATACGTTCTACATTCTAGGGTTTACAAGGTTCTAAGAGTTCTGTGATACACTCATACATGCTATACATTACAATGACTTCCATTGCAGTGACATTCTGTAATACAATCATACACACTGCACATTACCGTGAGTTTAATTGCTGTGGAGCTCTGTGATACACTCCCACACACTGCACATTACTGTGAGTTTTATTGCTGTGGAGCTCTGTGATACCCTCATACACACTGCAAAATACAGTGAGTTTTATTGCTGTGGAGCTCTGTGATACACTCCCACACAATGCACAATACAGTGAGTTTTATTGCTGTGGAGCTCTGCGATACACTCCCACACACTGCACATTACTGTGAGTATTATTGCTGTGGAGCTCTGTGATACACTCCCACACACTGCACATTACTGTGAGTTTTATTGCTTTGGAGCTCTGTGAGTTCCACATTACTGTGAGTTTTATTGCTGTGGAGCTCTGTGATACCCACATACACAGTGCACAATACAGTGAGTTGTTTGCCTCGCAGCTCTGAGTTACACATATAAAAGCTATACATTTTGAAAATAGAAGGGTAAAGGAATGAAAATGTCGTTTATTGAAGCAGCGGAGGGTATCTCATTTATTGGACATATAATAAAAGCTGTAGGTGTGTATGTACCACTTATCCTCTCAATGCAGGATGTTTGACATCATAAAAAGGATGATTGATGGGCTTGCCTTTCAGCAGAGGTGGTAGAAGTTAATGGACAAAAAGAATTTTCTAAAAACCTTGTGCTTTGCTGTAAATGATGGATGAGATACTATGGATGTTTACTGAGGGGAAGAACAGACTGGCTGAAGCAAACAGTTTCCATCTGCCATTAACACATGGAGTTCAATGGCAGCCCGAGTGAAGGATTCTGGGGGAGAAGATACTTCGATTAGATCTTCAATGCAAAGTATTCTGGGAACATTACTCAATGAATGCCCATCAATAATAGGCTATAAACAAATTTACAATTATTTTTATTATTAGATCAGTATATGGGTATATGTCCACGAACGACCATGTAGTTGTTATTCCTCAAACTGTGAAATATGTTATAATATACTGTACAATACTTACCTGTTATATTATACTATACCTACCTGCTATATTATACTATGCCTACCTGTTATAATATACAGTACCTGTGACAAGACCAATCTCGCCACATTGCATTGGAGGAGCCTGGTTGCCCGCCTGTTGCCTCTGGACTATGGCCCCATGTTAAAAAGCTTGATTTTCCCCTGCAAAGACACGAAAGCCGGGTCATTCGGTGCTTGCCCTGTTTGAGCGGTGATACCCCAGATAGCTATGCCATGGAGCCCAATCGTATAATGAAAGACTATGGGAAAGACTTTGGCTCCATGGCAATTGAACTGTATGTTTGTGATCTGAGCGCCATTCAGTAATAATGTGTGCTCAGATCTGAGCTTTCTTGGGATATGTTGAATGTACCTGTTTTATGCAATGCCTGCACAGTTATATATTTTTATGTATTTTATTGTCTTTTGCTGCTATGTGATCAATGGAGTTTTGCCTCTGTCCTTGGAGATAATTGGATTACTTCCCAATTATCTCCAGGATAGAAGACTCTGTGGAACTGGTTTTAGGCAGAAAAGCCATGCTTCATTTGGTCACAAAGGACTACGATCTATCTTTTGAACTACTGAACCAAGTATTACACAGGCGGACCACCCAGAAGTGGAAGTGTGCAGGCAATTTACCTCCCAGGCTGTGAGGTTACTGCAGGTTAATTGCCGAACGCTGGGTGGCCGCTGTTCGTGCAAACGAACACGTGGCGGCGGCAATCTTTGTTCATTCGAACAAGGTCAGCGGTATGTGTAGCCAAATCCATGGAACTAAAATCGGCTACACATTTCCGCGAACACCGCTGACCCTTACCTTCTCCTACACTAAACTTTCAGCTGCAGAGACTAAGTCCCGTTCAAAGATTTGAACGCACATTCGAATGGGATTTAGTCGTTTTTCTGCATGAAATTGACCGACCGCACAGCCCAAATCTATGGAACTGTTTTGGGCAGGAAAATGTGCTTGCGGTCGGTCATAAAGGACTTCCGTCTAACTTTTGATCTACTGGATGGATTTGGCTGATTTTTGAGAGTGTTTATGTTTAAAGTGTGCTGATTAATAATATGTTTTATGAAGATTGGATGTATGGTTTTAAAGTTACAGGGTATGTGTAAACACTGTATTTTTCCTGCTTGTGATAATTATGTTAACCCATTGTGTAACATAATTATATCACAGGCAGAGGGGAGGATTTTGTGTGTAATAGCTGGGAGTGCTTTCTGTAATGTACGTGTGTGATTGGTTGTTTTGTAACGTCCTGTGGGTGGTCCTATCTAAGGGAAACCTGCATAAAACAGAGTTCTACTTCACCCTCAATCTAGAGTCCAGTTTTTTATTAGGGGAATTGCTATATCACTACAAGGGATTGCTATGCTCTGCATGCTCCCTTGGATAATCACCTCTAAGCTCTTTTAAGAGCTTGTTCCTGCTTCACTCTCTTGGAGGAGAGGTTCACCCACTGGAACCTGGAGCCTGGTCGTAGGTACAGGGTGGGTAGGAGACAGCGAGACCCCAACCAAGCTGCGGCGGTTCGTGGGGTCTGCGGTGGTTGTGGTGTCTGTCTGAGCGCTTGGAGCCCTCTGTAAGCGCTAGGAGCATCCTTCAACGGAGGTACCCAGTCGGGGTGCCAGGTGATCTGTTACAGTACCTACCTGTTATATTATACTATACCTTCCTGTTATTTTATTCAATACCTTCCTGTTATATTATACTATACCTACCTGTTATATTATACTATACCTTCCTGTTATCTTATACTATACCTACCTGTTATATTATACAATATCTTCCTGTTATATTATACTATACCTTCCTGTTATATTATACTATACCTACCTGTTATATTATACAATGCCTACCTGTTATATTATATTATACCTTCCTGTTATATTATATTATACCTACCTGTTATATTATACTATACCTTCCTGTTATATTATACAATACCTACCTGTGATATTATACTATACCTTCCTGTTATATTATACTATACCTGCCTGTTATATTATATTATACCTACCTGTTATATTATATTATACCTTCCTGTTATATTATATTATACTTACCTGTTATATTATGCAATACCTATCTGTTATATTATACTATACCTACCTGTGATATTATACAATACCTACCTGTTATATTATACTATACCTACCTGTGATATTATACTATACCAACCTGTGATATTATACAATACCTACCTGTTATATTATACTATACCTTCCTGTTATATTATACTATACCTACCTGTGATATTATACAATACCTACCTATTATATTACACTATACCTACCTGTTATATTATACAATTCTTGCCTGTTATATATACTATACGTACCTGTGATATTATACAATACCTACCTGTTATATTATAAAGTACCTATCTGCTATAATATGCAATACCTTCCTGTTATATTATACTATACCTATCTGTTATAATATACTAGACCTACCTGACCTGTGATATTATAGTATACCTACCTGTTATAATATACAATACCTACCTGTTATACTAAACGCAATCCTTACCTGTTTTATTAATTTGGATCCCTGCAATGGGCTATGTGTTCCATAATGGTGAGTAGAGTTATCACAATCAGACCAAGATATAAACTAAACATTTAAATAAAAAATACTATTTGATCTGTGCATTTACTAGTAATTTGGCTAGCGCAATGCAGGCATGAGATTGTGCTATAACGTTTTTGGTGGGTGGCTTTGGACATTTTCCAGGCCTTCCTGCAATCAAGTCACTTAAAATGAAGTCACCTAAAGGGTTAGTATAGGCGATCCTCGCCGTTATAAGGTCATGAATAATGTGTGTCATTTCAAGCCCAAGCTGGGATAAAATAAATTCCTATTCATTAAGTTTTTTTTATTATCTTATCATCTGACAGGTTACATTATACAAACAGATTGCGAAGGTCGCCAAATCTCGTCCGATAATGAGTTAATCTGTGCTGTTGACCCGCAGACGCAGCCCATCTCTGTAGCGATTTTGACCTCCGAATTTATTCCTTACCGTGGGTGTTTGGTGGAATTTCCATGCAAATGTACATTTTATGCTAATTCATGTAAATATATGTGCATACATATTAAGAATATATCTTGAGTAAATAATGGTTGAGAGTTAGAAAGTACTTTAATTTTTATCATCTAATTAGTAACAAAAAATATGCATAATTTTATGAGAAATAAGAAAAGCTGATTAACCTCTTCCCAGTCAAGAGGACAGGCATTAGCATAATTAAAGAAAAGACCTTAAAATATGTTATAATTATTCTCTATACTGAGTGAGATAATCTCGTTGTCACAGTCCTCATTGGATTTGATCCCATAACTCCATGCTCCCATAACGGCTCTGTTTACTGAACCACAATGACAACTGCAAAGACGCCTGCACTCTCAAAACATAATCCCATATTATTCCCTATAACCTCCCAAACAGATAGAGATACTACAACACATCAAAGCAATTTACTCTCTGAATATTGATATCAATGCTGCCACAGCAATGGTCCTTAACATTGTTTTTTTCCTGATACTTAAATAATCTACAAGGCATTAGCGTAGAGAGCCATTCTTGAATTAGTTTTGAGACCCATGCTTTGATTGTAATATAATATATAGTATATAATCAAATGTATTGCAACTGTAGCCAAATAACAACATAGCCACTGCTATAAATGTTATAATGATTGTAACGGAGCGCCTGTACACTGAGTCGTACCTCCGCTGTAGATTCTCCCAGGTCCCATTGTGAAGCAGTGATTATAACTCTAAGCTACCCAAACATCCGCCAAGACTTGATGAAGGGGTACAAAATTAACTGTTTTAATAGGGCCAAGTGACCTGGTTATATGCACAGACCCCCCAGCATGGGGTCTCCATTCACTGCAACAGTAAGCCCGCCCAAGTGTCACTGTGTCTGGGAGATAAGTGAGTTTGCTTTGGCTTACACTAATTATCTCCCAGGCATTAGAGGTACAAAATATTACACAAAATACATATAACATCGATAAGAACCCCCACAAGTATTATATCCCAGGATAGCCCGGATCTAAGCACCCAAGTTGTCCAAATAGTGCTCAGATCCATGTACTCTAGCCACATCGCCACAGGGATAAAGTTTTGACCGACCGTGCAAGTGAAAAATAATTCCAGAGAAAAGTAGGCAGCGGTCGGTCAACTTTCAGGAGTTCCCATATGATAATAAACTAAGGTTACCCCTGTCTCGTAGGGACCGAATTATCTTTCTGTTCGGGAGTGTTCACTAAAAAGCGCTCTTCTGGTTTGTCTTGGAACAGAGTAGGCAGCGGCACAATCTTCCCTGGAGTTTGCGAGGTCCAGTAGCCGAACTAGAGTTCCATGCACTTGAAGTACCGCTACCTGCGTTCGGCAGACAAAATGGCCACCATTTCCTAACGCACGTGTTTTCAGTTATACGAATGGCAGCCACCCAGAAAGAGCACTTAAGTCTGTAGTTAGTTTGTAGTTAACGAGCCAGGAGGGTGGTCGGTGTTCGGTAGTTTGTGAATACCGAACCAGGGAAAAGCATTTTGGGTTTGGGGAAACTTGGAAAACGAAATAGGGGGAACTCTTCCCAATAGATAATTAATAGTGAGTTCATCATAATGATTACGGTGCATATTATCTCATTATCGTTCCTAAAATCTTTCATATTTTTGTTAAGCAGGGCCCAGTCACCATTTGTTTTTGTATATATAACGTTTATCACCAAGTGGTCAACACTTGGTTGCTTTGTTTGTTGGAATAGAATAGACTCATGTATTCTAAATAAAACAGTAACATCACAGTGAAATTTAAGAAAGATAACAAAGTACCTGTTCTGTTAATTCCCATGGCTAATTTGGTGGGGCTCTCTGAGTCATGGAGACAGCAGTAAATAAACTTTGACGTACAACTTATGGCGACTTGTTATATCATGTTACTGAATAATGACATGTATTTATGTACAGTTCAAATCAAAATTATTCAACCCCCATTGAAAATCAAGTTTATTGTCAAAATGTACAGACCTTCATCTGATTGCAATAAACCAATCAAACTAAAGAAATTAAATTAGCTCATCACAACAAATGCTTCAAGTAGTTTCCACAAATTAAACTGAAATTGCAACTTATAATGAATTTTCCAGTCTCAGAAATATTTTACAAGCTTGAAGGAGGGCTGAGTGCTGGAGGTATACACAGGGGAAATCATGGTTTTGTTCGGTTACCGAACTGAAATGGGAAAAGGATGCAAACAAGGTACTTCCAGTGAAAGGGATTTCTGTCACACACCTGATTCAACTATTCAAAGGCTTCCTTAGTTGCACAAGGTTAGTTGCTTGAAATACCTTAACTAGCTATGGGTTTGTTTAGTGTCACATTTGACTGCATTTTAGAAATATGGCTAAGTAAAAAGAATGGTCCACAAAGTTAAGAAAAGAGAGCATCGCAGTTCCCAAACAAAGAACAAAATAATAACCCTCCCTATAACTCCTCCTTCTACTCCATATAACTGTCCTTATAACTCCTCCTATTACTTCATATAACCCTCTGTGGCAAATGTGCCTATGCCACAAGCTCTTGGAGGAGCCTGCTAGCTAGCCTCCTGCCTAAGGACCATGGGCCATATACAAAGACCTTGTTCGTGAATTAAACCTCCTCACCTGCCATTAGTAGCTTGCCCTGGGTGCCCCTGGTTCAGCACTTTCCCTTCATGTGAATGGAACCGAAAGCTGTCTCTCTGGTGGCCATTCGCATGAACCAAACCCCCGAATCATCCTCAGCGGTACTTAGCCGCGATCGTTCTAGAACTAAACTCAACATGAGGACTTTGTGGGTTCCAGGTCACCACAGCGGGACCGTGCCGCAAATGTTATGGAACCGTTTTTGGCATGAGGTGTCCGTGCAGTTCCCGGACAACTTGGTTTGCAGTTTTAAACCACTTTAAAATCTGCCAGGAGATGGAAGGTGCCAGGAGGGAAGGTGCCTGAGACTAAGGGGAAACAAACGCTATCTAAGAGCCAGCCGGAGCACCCCACATTGCGTCCGCCAGAGCTCCCGAACATTTACCAGACAAAGCACCAAACGCCCTGAAACTGTTTTGGGAATAGAACAAGAGAAAAGAGTAAGCGCTCAGTGTAACGGCCACCCAGGTAGTTGGAGGGGTGTATGCCGTTGGAGACATCCTTTTCCCAGCGAGAGGCTGTGCTGCAGAGTGTTCCCGATATCCCATCTGCTGGATCCATGTAGAGAGAGGGAAGTGGAGCTCTTAAAAGAGCTAGTGATTAAGCTGGAAGCAGGTATCTTCAGTAACGAGACGAGGCTACGTATTGGGGGTTAAGCAGAACTGTTTTAATGACCACACAAGCATCTATTTTATACACATTTTCCCACAGCGTTACCACCCACGTGGACCTTGTTGGGACTAAAGACACAAAGTTAACAGCCAATCCTTTACAGTTATACAGTTTAAACACCCCCTGTGACGGTAGTCACCATCACTGGGGATGGAAGACAGACACTATGGGTCGGCTCCCAAATTCCTTTTGTGTTTTGTCACATTGTGCCTATTATTTGTGCAAGGTATGTTGAATGTTTTGCTGGTCTTTGCATCTCCCCCTCCCCCCTTTTTTTACTGTCCTATTGTTTCCCCAGCAGGCCGTTGTCCCAGGGACACTGCCAGATCAGTTAAATCTAGCTGCTCTGTCCCTCCTCAATCTCCCATCAGCCCTTGCTATTGTCTGACCCCACCCTTCCTTGTGCTATAGTAATCTATGTAACCTATTGTATGTAAATGAGGCTGTTGGGGGCTTAAGCTATGTGTGCTGTATTCATTAAAGAGTTGCTGTTTAACCTTCACCATGTGTCGTCTGGTGTTTGGTCCAGGGTAGAAAAGGCCCTAAGTGATCCCAGTCAAGCCTCGGCGTCTGGGTCCGAAGTGTTTCAGGGTCCCTGATAGCAACAAGGAAGCAGACTTGGCGGAGGTACTCGGTTGGAGTACTGGAGCTCCGTTACACCCCCATTCATTACTGTACATTCCTCCCCTCTGCTTGGGAGATAATTGAGTTAATTGCTGTATCAGCTCAATTATCTCCAAGCGAAAAATATACTTTTTACCCAACTTTTGTAACACCAAAACTATACAGTAAATTTTAATAAAAGTTTATTTTTTGGAACAAGCATATTTGGGGGGACACATACTCAAAAATCACACAAATCCGTTCAGAGGTTCGGGAGATAGCCGAACGTCCCTTCCCTGCACGGCCGCACACGAGGCTCCTGCCCAGAATAGTTCCATGTGTTTAGCTGGTGGGGCCGGTCTCCTTTCATATAATAAAAATACGGAACAGTCATGCTTTTTATCGTTCGTGGCTTCGCTGGTCGTGTGCCGCTTTGTTCGTGCAATACTTTTACCGAACGCCGCCTCGTTCGTATGAATCTGGGCGAAGCTAAGTAGTCGTGGAAGTCTCAGCAGTGTTCAGGAGTTTGAGTGTCCAAAAATAGTTCCAGACACTCGACCACCAAACACCGCTGGGCGCGTTCGAAAAAACAAGATGGCCGCCGCCACGTGTTCGTACATACGAATCAACAGCCACCCATTGAACCACTTAGAAAGCTTGTGGTTTTGCGGGTTTGGCACAGAGTCAAGGGGGTAATTGGCGGCACACGCCTGGGCTGGGTGGTCTCTTGTTCGGTAGTTTGCTTGTTCATACGAATGGGTTAGCAGTGTCATTCGTTTTCCCATTTGTATACTTTCAAATATAACACTGGTAGCAAATACAAAGTAACAAATCCAGGGGGTTTACAATGTTTCAGTCTGTTGGCCAGGCAATAACAGGGGTTCTGTTACACTCAGTAACAAGTGAGGCAGCAACCCTATAAGCGAATCCCTCAGAAACCCTTAGAGCACCATAAGAATAATAAAAAAGAGACATAAGGGCCATGTCTGGCCATGGCCCTTATCTCTCTTTTTTATTATTCTTGTTTTGGGAATAGGACCAGCTATATTCTGAAGGACCCTGTTCGAGGGCGGAAGCGACAGAGAGACCCCAGCCAAGCTGCCGTGCTGAAGCACTCCTGTGTCCCAGAGGAAAGCTAGAAGGCCAGCTTGAGAGAGGTACCCAGTCGGGGTGCCAGGTGGTCCGCCACACCTTCCTCATAACTCCCCTTCTTACTTCATATTACCTCCCTATAACCCCTCCTATTACTCCATATAACCCTCCCTATGACTTCTCCTATTACTCCATATAACCCTCCCTATAACCCCTCCTATTACTCCATATAACCCTCCCTATAACCCCTCCTATTACTCCATATAACCCTCCCTATAACTCCTCCTATTACTCCATATAACCCTCCCTATAACCCCTCCTATTACTCCATATAACCCTCCCTATAACTCCTCCTATTACTCCATACAACCCTCCCTATAACCCCTCCTATTACTCCATATAACCCTCCCTATAACTCCTCCTATTACTCCATATAACCCTCCCTATAACCCCTCCTATTACTCCATATAACCCTCCCTGTAACTCCCCCTATTACTCCATATAACCCTCCCTATAACCCCTCCTATTACTCCATATAACCTCCCTATAACTCCTCCTATTACTCCATATAACCCTCCCTATAACTCCTCCTATTACTCCATATAACCCTCCCTATAACCACTCCTATTACTCCATATAACCCTCCATATAACTCCTCCTATTACTCCATATAACCCTCTCTATAACTCCTCCCATTACTCCATATAACCCTCCCTATAACCACTCCTATTACTCCATATAACCCTCCCTATAACTCCTCCTATTACTCCATGTAACCCTCCCTATAACCCCTCCTATTACTCCATATAACCCTCCCTATATCCCCTCCTATTACTCCATATAACCTCCCTAGAACTCCTCCTATTACTCCATATAACCCTCTCTATAACTCCTCCCATTACTCCATATAACCCTCCCTATAACCCCTCCTATTACTCCATGTAACCCTCCCTATAACTCCTCCTATAACTACATATAACCTCCCTATAACCCCTCCTATTACTCTATATAACCTCCCTATAACCCCTCCTATTACTCCATATAACCCTCCCTATTACTCCTCCTATTACTCCATATAACTCCTCCTATTACTCCATATAACTCTCCCTATAACCCCTCCTATTACTCCATATAACACTCCCTATAACCCCTCCTATTACTCCATATACCCTCCCTATAACTCCTCCTATTACTCCATATAACACTCCCTATAACCCCTCCTATTACTCCATATACCCTCCCTATAACTCCTCCTATTACTCCATATAACCTCCCTATAACCCCTCCTATTACTCCATATAACCCTCCCTATAACCCCTCCTATTACTCCATATAACCCTCCCTATAACTCCTCCTATTACTCCATATACCCTCCCTATAACTCCTCCTATTACTCCATATAACCTCCCTATAACTCCCCCTATTACTCCATATAACCCTCCCTATAACCCCTCCTATTACTCCATATAACCTCTCCCTATAACTCCTCCTATTACTCCATATAACCTCTCCCTATAACTCCTATGTGTTGGAGCTCCTGTAGGGGGACTGAGGATGGCCTCAGACCCAGGGGGGAGTGTTGGTGTTCTGGATACTAGTCCTACTCTAGTCCCAGGCCTGGAAGTGTTGGAAGGCCAAGAAGCCCAAACAAACGAAAGCAGACATTTTAAGGAAAGTTTAATCAGTAAAGCTTTGACGGTTTTGGACAAAAGACTGGGAGATGCTTCTGCTAATTATCAGACTTTATGTGCAATGTATGATGATTTGCACAGGCAGAAGCAAGATTTGGTGAAGAAAGTGGATGAAGTAACCCAGGAATCTGAGAGAAAAGGTTTACTGCAGCAGATTGATCAGATCCAGGAGGAGATCAACTCCCTACAAACGGCAATGGATGTAAAAGAGGAAAGCATTGAAAAACTGAAAAGTGCAATAAAAGGTGAGGAAAGAAAATTTTATAAAATGCAAAAGTTATACCCATTAAGGATTAAGAAGGTACCAGCACAACCCCTTAAAGACAAGCAAGTAGGGGTAATGATAAAGAAATTAAGTGATAAAATGTGCTCAGTGACTTTACCTGCTCAAACAGGAGAGGCTGCTGCTGAATGTAAACCTGAGAGTTCACCTGGGTGCATTAAACCAGCAGCCCTCAGCATTGCCATACCTGAATGTTCAAATGAAATAACTGTCCATAAGCTGAGATCTAGGAGCATAAAGCGTGTTGTGGAAAAGCTTATTGAGAAAGAAACAGATCAAGAGAAAGAAAGTGATTTGCAAAAACCTCTTGGTGTAAGCATTGCAGGAGATACGACACAAAGCAGGAATTCCACAGCAAAGCTGAATCTGGAGGAATCACCAGATAGTCATCTGCAATCTGGAACTGGCTCTAGCAATGCAGTAAGACTAAAACATGGACCGGATTCAGGTACTAAAATGGGAATAGGAACCAGCATACAGAGCAGCTCCCAGGTAAATGTACAACAACCTGCAGCAAGCGGGAATTTGTTTTCAAATGTAGCAAGATCAAGGGGAGATGTATCTAAGCGGAAGAATGCAGTGCGCCTGTTGTTCACTGGACCAGAACCTGACATTCCAGACAGAATATTCATTGGTCGCAAACTCTTAATGGAATTCATGGGTTTTTCTGCAAGTGAAATATTTGCATTTATTCACTTTCCTGGATCAAGACAATTTGACATTAGTTTTAAACTGATGCAGAACTTGGATATGTTTTGGGAGATTTTCCATAGGACAAAATCAGATGGTATCTGGAAAAACATGAAAGCTATCCCACTCACAAAACAGGCTACAGTGTCCATCAATCTCCAGTTCCAGACAGAAGTAGTGGCTTTAAATGACATAATGTATTGGATAAAGAGACACTGTACAGTTGTGAGTGACCCACAAAAGATTTATGATGAGATTGGGCTATGGAATGGTGGATGGAAACTGCAAGTTAAACTGTGGCAGACAGGGGGCGTTACTCACCATTTACCACACAGTTTTTTTATTGGTGCGGATAGAGGCATCTGCTATTATCCAGGACAGCCTAGAAGCTGTTATAAATGTGGGTCAATAAGGCATTTGGCCTATTGCTGTGATAAAATAAAGTGCTCTCAATGTAACTGTCTGGGCCATATGAGATCAGAATGCAAGCAGGATGTAATATGCAACTTATGTTCTGTACAAGGTCACACCTTTAGAGAGTGCCCAGAAGCACACCATAATAAGATAAACGACTGTTTGCTAGATTTGGAAAGCATACTTACTGAAGCAATGGAAGAGTCCAATACAACCGAGAAACAAGATACAAATGAGTCACAGAAAGATGACATTACTGAGCCAGAAAACATCTTAAGGAAAGACGTAAAGGAAATACAATCTCCATTAAATGTTGAAAAGGGTCCAATACCAGAAAAAAACAATGAAGAATTTCAGTTGGTGCAAGGAAAGCACAAGAAGAAATTAAAATATCCAGGTTCTTGTGAGTCACAAAAACCTCCTCAGATGCTTTCATCATTTGAAATAACTGCTGGTCGCTATGCTATCCTGGACGAACCTAGTGAAGATGCCATGGAGTTTAAACAGAGTGAAGGGTCTCTCTGGAAAAGGCGATCCACAGAGGAATTGCAGTTGATGTGTGAAGAAGAAGCAACTGCCTCTGTTTCAATAAAACGGTGGGGATCTCAAGGTGACAATATAGGAGCAGTAAAGAAGAAGCGCTGAGTCTCCTTGGGTTTCATGACTTTACATATATGCTCGCTTAATGTTAACAGTTTGAGATTAAAAGAGAGAAGAGACTTACTCTATACTTTTCTGAAAGAACAATCATTTGATGTGTGTTTATTACAGGAGACAAGATTAAGAAATAATAGTCAGGTTTTTTGTGCTAAAAGAGAATGGACAATGGGCCCATCTTATTGGTCATTTGGACTGGAAAGTTATGATGGTGTGGGTATTTTGTTTAAGAATTGTGATTTTAAAATTGATCGGATAGTGGAAATTGTTGCAGGTAGATGCCTTTTGTTAGATTTTACACTTAATGATGTGAGATATCGAATAATTAATATATATGCTCCTCAGATAATAGCAGGTAGGAAGAAAGTGTTTTTAAGTGTAAAACCATATTGTTTCACATCCAAAGTGTTAATTATGGGGGGTGATTTTAACTGTGTGGTAAATAATGAAGATCGAAATAGTAATTATAAAAATTTAAAATATGATGAAAATTTTCTAAAAAATCTGATCAGTCAAGCTGGTCTGATTGATACTTTTAAATACAATTATCCTACACAGCGAGGATTTACATATCATAAAGGGAGGTGGGCAAGTCGTATAGATAGACTTTATGTAAAAAATCAAACTTCATCTTTTAGATATAATCTAGTCTTGGTAGAATTTTCAGATCATGATATGATTAGTCTGTCCTTAAAGGTAAAGGAAGGAATAACATATGGGAAAGGTATCTGGAAACTAAACTCAACAATACTTGATAATGAAAATGTAAAGCATGAATTCATTGCTTTTTATGAAGATCGAAAAACCACGCAGTGCTTATACGACACAATGTCGAGTTGGTGGGAACAAATAAAAAAAGATATTAAAAGTTTTTTTAAATCAAAAGCTAGAAAAGAAGGAAATCGGCAATATATGCAATATCTTGCCCTAAGACTTAGACTTAGTAGATTATATTCCTTGGTCAATAATGGTGAGACTGTGAATTCAAATAGCATTGATCAAGTTAAGGATAAAATGAAAAAACTCCAATATGACCGTATGATCTCTCTAAAAGCTGAAAATGAATTTGATAGTTGGGGTTTCACAGCCCCAGATCCTTTTCAAGCGTGTAAGGAAAGAGTATGTAAGAAAGCCATGGCAGGACTGGTAGATCAAGATGGTGAAACACAAACAGAAAGTAAGGACATTTTAAATATTGTCACAAAATACTATAAGCAATTGTTTGCAAGACAGCCTATCACAAATGAAAATATTTTAAAATATTTGCAAGATGTTGATAATCCGGTATTAAATGCAGTGGATGCTGAGATCATGGTTAAACCTATAACAGAGGAAGAAGTTAGAAATAGCATTCAATCATTAGTTGGGAAGAAAAGTCCAGGATTGGATGGGATAAGTGCAGAGTTTTATAAAGTGTTTTTAGATCTTTTGGTAACGGACCTTGTAGAGCTATATAACGAAGTGCTAACTCTGGGACAGTTGCCATCCTCACAGTATGCCTCAGTCTTGGTACTTTTATTTAAAAGTGGTAATTTAAATGAGCTAAAGAACTGGCGTCCGTTATCATTATTGAATACCGATTACAAAATTCTTGCAAAAGTCATGTTTATAAGGCTTAGTGCGGTGGCTGAAATTTTGGTAAGTCCATGTCAGTCGTGTGCAGTAAAGAATCGTAGCATACAAGATACACTGTTGCTAATAAGAGAGGTGGTAGAATACGCTAAGCAGCAGAGAGAAGGTATTTATTTGGTAGGGCTAGACCAAACCAAAGCATTTGACCGTGTACACCATGAATTTTTATTTGAGACTTTACGGAGATATGGCATTCCTGATACTTTTACTAAATGGTTGAAAATACTCTATAAAGAAGCAATATGTTTCCCTTTAATTAATGGTAGTTTGGGAGACCCTTTTCAGGTTGAGTCTGGAGTTCGTCAGGGTTGTCCCATAAGTCCTTTGCTTTATGTTTTTAGCATTGACCCTCTATTAAGAAAAATAAAAGGAAACCATAATTTTGAAGGTTTGGAAGTGAAAGTAGATGGTGTTTCCGAGAGGGTCAAAGTTTGTGCTTATGCAGATGATATTTCTGTTTTTTTGAAATCAGAAGTAGATAACCAATTGTTACAAAGAGAACTTAAAAGTTACTCTCAAATTTCAAACTCTATGGTTAATATGGAGAAAAGTGAAGCATTGTGGCTGGGGGAGAATGTAGAAGCTTTTCAAATCCCTTTTAAAAGAAAAGATGAAACAATCAAAGTGTTGGGTATTACATTTGGATGTGTAGAAGACATTGCCCAGAGAAACTGGGATGATAAATTAAAAATATTCTCAGATAAAATACACAAATGGAAAAATTGGAAATGGTCTTACCAAAAGAAAATTCAAGCTATCGAACGATTTTTATTTCCCATTTTTATTTATACTAGTTTTGTCTTTCCATTACCTGATAATTTAGTGGTTAAGATAACCGGTTTGTTGTTCCAGCTAATATGGGGAAATCGTTTAAATATTGTTAAACGTAACATTTCATATCTCCATAGGAAAGATGGAGGATTAGGCATGTTGTGTCCTGAACTTTTTTACAATCTCTTGTTTATAACCAAGAATTTAAGTTTTTTTAAATCTGGTAGGACAGATTTATGGGGAGTCTTGTATAAAAACCAGATGAATCACTTTGTTAGAGTTTGGGCAAGAGGTGTAAAGATCAAAAGATTGTCTGGTAAAGTTAAACATTGCTCTCTATATGCTCAGCAATGTATAAAGTTGTTGCTGAGATGGCAAATTTCATATGAAGATATTACTGGGCTAGATAGAAAACAATTATATCGTGTTCTGTTAAATAAGTACTATAGTGCCCAGCTGGTTTTAAAAGACTGCCCTAATACCTTAATGAAAAAGGCCATTCAGAATGTTACTAGCACGAGAATACCAGTTAAATTGAGAGATGTTACTTGGCTTAGTTTTCAAGGAAAATTATACGTTCGATCTAATTTGAAATTTAAAAAACTAGAGGAACGAAATTGTCCGAGAGAAGAATGTTCAGGGATATTAGAAACAATGTCTCATTTTCTGTGTGACTGTCCCTTCAGTTTAGCAATATGGACAGAAATGTCTATACTTCTTAAAATATCCCACTTTAAAGGACAGTCATATGCTGAATTAGTATATGGAGCCTTCAAATGGGCAGATAAGATTAACAAATGCACTTTATATGTAATTAATTGTATTGTAATATATCATTTATGGCAAGCGAGGTGTCTAAAATCATCCAAACAAATAATTGTAACAACAGATTCTGTGATTAATCGGATAATCAAAGACATAAAAGATGTATATGTAAAAGAACAAACTACAGATTATTGGAAAAATATAGATATGACATTCTGTTTTTAATTGTATTTTTGTATATGTTTTTGATACACTGAACATTGTTTTGTAATTTGTTGTTAGAAAATTTAATAAAAAAATTTCCTCCTATTACTCCATATAACCCTCCCTATAACACCCCCTATTACTCCATATAACCCTCCCTATAACTCCTCCTGTTACTCCATATAACCCTCCCTATAACACCCCCTATTACTCCATATAACACTCCCTATAACCCCTCCTATTACTCCATATAACACTCCCTATAACTCCTCCTATTACTCCATATAACACTCCCTATAACTCCTCCTATTACTCCATATAACCCTCCCTATAACACCCCCTATTACTCCATATAACACTCCCTATAACCCCTCCTATTACTCCATATAACCCTCCCTATAACACCCCCTATTACTCCATATAACCCTCCCTATAACACCCCCTATTACTCCATATAACCCTCCCTATAACTCCTCCTATTACTCGAAGTGGAAGTGGCCGCCATTCGACAAACGAACACGTGGCGGCAGGGGCGGACTGACAGGTCGGGCAGTTCGGTCATGGACCGAGGGCCCGAGTCAGTCAGGGGGCCGGCAGCAGCCATGCTTCTGCTGTGGAGATCAGAGATCACAGTAGAAGGAAGATAAAGCATGTCCTGTAAGAAGGTTGCAGGGGGCCCATAATGAGTCGAAGGGCCCCTGCAATCCATCACACTCCCCCCCCATCATTCCGTGAGAGACCTGGCAGCATTATACCTGCTCTCACTGCCAGGTCTCCTCTCTCTCTCTCTCTCTCCCTGCTCAGCGCTCAGCGCTCCGTGTGAGGATGGGAGGCGGGGCAGGAAGTGACATCACACCCCCTGCTTCCCTCTCACACGGAGCACACTGACAGCATGGATAGAGGGTGAGAAAAGGAGCCTGTCTGCCCCACTGCTGCTGGAGGAAGATGGAGGGAGAAAACCATCAGATTGTACAGGTAAGCAGGCCCATACACACTGCCCCCCATATATACACACTGCCCCCCATATATACACACTGCCCCCCATATATACACACTGCCCCCCATATATACACACTGCCCCCCATATGTACACACTGCCCCCCATATATACACACTGCCCCCCATATGTACACACTGCCCCCCATATATACACACTGCCCCCCATATATACACACTGCCCCCCATATATACACACTGCCCCCCATATGTACACACTGCCCCCCATATGTACACACTGCCCCCATATACACACACTGTCCACCCATATACACACACTGCCCACCCATATACACACACTGCCCACCCATATACACACACTGTCCACCCATATACACACACTGCCCACCCATATACACTCACTGCCCACCCATATACACACACTGCCCACCCATATAAACACTGCCCCCCCATATAAACACTGCCCCCCCATATTCACACTGCCCCCCCTATACACACTGCCCCCCCTATACACACTGCCCCCCCATACACACTGCCCCCCCCATACACACTCTGCCCCCCCCATACACACTCTGCCCCCCATACACACTCTGCCCCCCCATACACACTCTGCCCCCATACACACTCTGCCCCCATACACACTCTGCCCCCATACACACTCTGCCCCCCCATACACACTCTGCCCCCCCATACACACAGTGCCCCCCCCATACACACAGTGCCCCCCCCATACACACAGTGCCCCCCCATACACACAGTGCCCCCCCATACACACAGTGCCCCCCCATACACACACTGCCCCCCCATACACTCACTGACCACCCATACACACACTGCCCACCTATATATATATATATATATATATACTGCCCAACCATATACATACACTGCCCAACCATATACATACACTGCCCACCTATATATATATATATATATACATATACACTGCCCACCCATATACACACACTGCCCATATATATATATATTACTGCCCACCCATACACATACACTGCCCACATAGATACACCCATATATCTGCACACACTGCCCCCCACACACATACACTGCACACCCATACATATACATTGCCCACCCATATACACACACACACTGCACACACTGCCCCATCCATATATACGCACACACTGCATACACTGCCCACCCATAGATATATATATACACACACACACACACTGCCCACCCATAGATACACACACACACACACACACACACACTGCCCACCCATAGATACACACACACACACACACACACTGCATACACTGCCCACCCATAGATACACACTGCATACACTGCCCACCCATAGATACACACACACACACACACACACACACACACTGCCCACCCATATATATACACACACACACTGCCCACCCATATGTATATACACACACACACACACACTGCCCACCTATATATACACACAATGCACACACTGCCCACCCATATATACACACACACTGCCCACCCATATACACACACACACACACACTGCACACCCATATATACACATACACTGCCCACCCATATATACACATACCCTGCCCACCCATATATACACAAACACTGCCCACCCATATATACACACACTGCCCCCCCCACACACACTGCCCCCACACACACACCATACACATACATACATTGTCCCATACACTGCCCTCCCCATACACACATTGCCCCACACACACATACACTGCCCCCACACCATACACATTCACACTGCCCCCATACACACATTGCCCCACACACACATACACTGCCAACACACACACACACACACACACACATACATTGCCCCACACACCCTACACATTCACTCACTACACCCCCCCACCCACACACACTCAGGGCCGGCCTTAGGGGTGTGCGAGCTGTGCGGCCGCACAGGGCGCCATGGTGCAGGGGGCGCCCTGCGGCCGCATAGCTCACACGGCATGTCTGTTAGCCGCAATGCTAACAAGGCATTTGCCTTGGGCGGCATTTTCCAGGGGGTGGCAAAAAAAAGCCGCCCCCAAATGCCCAAGGCAAATGTCTTGTTAGCCTTGCGGCTAACAGACATGCCGGGCTGCTGGCCGGTCGGGCGGCGCTGGCGGGCGGCTGGCGAGGGAGCACTTCCTCTGAGCTGTATGCTCAGCTCCCTCGCGCGCCGCAGAGTGAGGCTGGGAGCCGGAATATGACGTCATATTCCGGCTCCGCCTCCCAGCCTCGCTGTGCGGCGCGCGAGGGATCTGAGCATACAGCTCAGAGGAAGTGCTCCCTCGCCAGCCGCCCGCCAGCGCCGCCCGACCGCCCAGCAGCCACTGGACCACCAGGGAGGAAGAGACCCCCCCCCCAGCATTCCCAAAGGTAAGGAAGCTGGGGGGGGGGGGTGTCTAAATAAATGTTAAAAAATGTGTTAATGTGGGTGAGTGTGTGTGTGTGTGTGTGTATGTCTGTTAGTGTGTGTGTGTATGTTAGTGTGTGTCTGTGTATGTTAGTGTGTGTGTGTGTATGTTAGTGTGTGTGTATGTTAGTGTGTGTCAGTGTGTGTGTGTATGTTAGTGTGTGTCTGTGTATGTTAGTGTGTGTCTGTTAGTGTGTGTGTGTATGTTAGTGTGTGTATGTCTGTGTATTTTAGTGTGTGTCTGTGTCTGTTAGTGTGTGTGTGTGTATGTTAGTGTGTGTCTGTGTCTGTTAGTGTGTGTCTGTGAGTGTGTTTGTCTGTTAGTGAGTGTGTGTGTCTGACTGTGTGTGTGTGTGAGACTGTCTGCGCGTGTGTGTGTGTGGGACTGTCTGCGTGTGTGTGTGTGGGAAGGGGTAAGGAGTGGGGGTGGGGGAAGGGGGGGCGCTGTGAATATTTTTTGCACAGGGCGCCCAAATGCCTAAGGCCGGCCCTGCACACACTGAACCTTTCACACACACACCACTGCTCCTATGCCCTACTACAGCCTCATGTCCCAGCAGACCCCAGGTAAGTTGTCAAACTGTTCTCAAACGGTTTGACTACTTACTTTAAAATTATTTTTAACATTTACTTAGTCCTTAACCCCTTAAGGACACGTGACATGTCATGATTCCCTTTTACTCCAGAAGTTTGGTCCTTAAGGGGTTAAAGGACCACTATAGGCACCCAGACCACTTCAGCTCAATGAAGTGGTCTGGGTGCCAGGTCCCTCTAGTTTTAACCCTGCAGCTGAAAACATAGCAGTTTCAGAGAAACTGCTATGTTTCACTAAGGGTTAATCCAGCTTCTAGTGGCGGTCTCACTGACAGCCGCTAGATGCGCTTCCGCGATTCTCACAGCGAGAAGACAAGCTGGACGTCCATAGGAAAGCATTTAGTAATGCTTTCCTATGGGCGGTTTGAATGCGTGCGCGGCTCTTGCCGCGAATGCGCATTCGAATCTGACGTCGGCAGAGGAAGGAGAATTCACCAGAGCCGAGGGAGCCCGGCGCAGGAGAAAGGTAAGTGGCTGAAAGGTTTTTAACCCCTTCAGCCCAGCGGCAGGGGGGTCCTGAGGGTGGGGGGGGGGGGGAGACATAATGACCCTATAGTGCCAGAAAAACGAGTTTGTTTTCCTGGCACTATAGTGCTCCTTTAATATTTTGTCTTCGAAGTGTTATGGGCAAATGCAAATATTACAAGTTTTAGAATGAAATGTTGTATTTCTTAAACTGTGTACTTTGTCTTTAAGAGATATTGTAAATTGACAAGGTGTTAGAAATGGAACATATTGTTTTTCATAGATGTTTCTTTAAGCAATAACCTCGGTGCATAATATGTTTGCGCCATTTTGTCCCAGACGAATTACAATAACAATAATGCATAAACAAGCTTCAAGGCTATACTACGACTCTTTCAGTACACAATATACTGTGGTAACCCCAAGTTAATGGAACTTCCCCAAATCCGGGAATCTCCCACGACTGTGCACTTACGTCTTAGTATAAACAACAGATAAGCTGCTAAGTTCTATGCTTTAAGACATTATAGAGGTAAATAAGGGAACCGCCCACGGTTACAATGGATCTAATTGTGTCCAGGGGCCCAGAAGGCTGTCAGTCCATCCCTGCGTGGCGGCCATCTTTGTTCATTCGAACGAGGTCAGCGGTATGTGTAGCCAAATCCATGGAACTGAAATCAGCTACACATTTCAACGAACACCGCTGACCCGTACCTTCTCCTACGCTTTCAGCTGCAGAGACTAAGTCCCATTCGGCAGTTTGAACTCACTGCTATACTAAGCTAAATGCACGAATGGCCCCGTTCGTGCATTCGGTCATTTTTCTGTGTAAAATAGACCGACCGCACAGCCCAAATCTATGGAACTGTTTTGGGCAGGAAAATGTGCCTGCGGTCGGTCACAAAGGACTCCCAGCTAACTTTTGAACTAATGGAAGGATTTGCATGATTTTTGAGTATGTTCATATTTCAAGTATGCTGATTAATAATATGTAATTATTTTATGAAGATTGGATGTATATTTTTAAAGTTATAGTACATATATAAAAACTGTATTTTCCCTGCCAGATTTTGTAATTGCTGGGAGTGTTTTCTGTAATGTACGTGTGTTATTGGTTGCTCTGTAAAACCCTGTGGGCAGTACTAAGTTTGTGGATTGGGAATTAAAGAGGCTGTATGTGCCAGTACAGTCAGTTCTGCTTGACCCTCAATACGAAGTGTCGTCTTGTTACTGGGGGAATCTGCTAGAAGGGATTGCTATGCTAGTCATACTCCTTTGCTATATCACTACTAAGCTCTTGTAAGAGCTTGTTCCTGTCTTGGTCTCTGGAGGAGTCTACAGTGGTTATGGTGTCGGCTGGAGTGCTTGGAGCCCTCAGGAAGCGCTAGGAGCATCCTTCAACAGAGGTACCCAGTCGGGGTGCCAGGTGATCCGTTACACCCTCCCTATAACTCCTCCTATTACTCCATATAACCCTTCCTATAACTCCTCCTATTACTCCATATAACCCTCACTATAACTCCTCCTATTACTCCATATAACCCTCCCTATAACTCCTCCTATTACTCCATATAACCCTCCCTATAACCCCTCCTATTACTCCATATAACCCTCCCTATAACTCCTCCTATTACTCCATATAACCCTCCCTATAACCCCTCCTATTACTCCATATAACCCTCCCTATAACTCCTCCTATTACTCCATATAACCCTCACTATAACTCCTCCTATTACTCCATATAACCCTCCCTATAACTCCTCCTATTACTCCATATAACCCTCCCTATAACCCCTCCTATTACTCCATATAACCCTCCCTATAACTCCTCCTATTACTCCATATAACCCTTCCTATAACTCCTCCTATTACTCCATATAACCCTTCCTATAACTCCTCCTATTACTCCATATAACCCTCCCTATAACTCCTCTTTCTGGTCCTATAGTATTTCCCTATAGATTATCTTGGCGTTGTATATAACCTTTCCCCGTAGCTCTGCATAATGTTCTATATAAACTGTCCCTATAACATTTCTATGATGTATTGACCTGGTTTATATAATGGGACAGGTTATTTTTCCATGCAAATCGATTGTAAATCAGAGTACAAAGCTCTGTGTAAAATAATAGGATTTGGAAAATGATGGCTTTGCGAATTGTCTAGATTGATGGCATAGAAAATTCCATGTTAAACTCAACTGCACAAAAGTGAATATATATCCCAATTTTACACATTGAGAAATGGGAAAGGTAATTAATGTATAAATCGGCTATTCTCCTGCTTGTTTAATTCTTCAATAGTTCTCTTCCATGCTTTAAGGCAGTTTAAACTTAACCACACTGTCCAATACAAGACCTGCTGCCCAACCACCACCACTGTCCAATATAAGATATGGGCACACTCACAATGGGCAAAGAAAGGAATGTTCATATCGCAATGCACAATACAGAGCACGTTCACCGTACAATCTATATAATACAGAGACTGATCTCCCCCATACTGTGCAATACAGAGGCTGATCTCCCCCCATACTGTACAATACAGGGTCTGATCTCCCCCATACTGTGCAATACAGGGTCTGATCTCCCCATACTGTACAATACAGCGTCTGATCTCCCCCATACTGTACAATACAGAGTCTGATCTCCCCATACTGTACAATACAGGGTCTGATCTCCCCATACTGTACAATACAGGGTCTGATCTCCCCCATACTGTACAATACAGCGTCTGATCTCCCCCATACTGTACAATACAGGGTCTGATCTCCCCCATACTGTACAATACAGGGTCTGATCTCCCCCAAACTGTGCAATACAGGGTCTGATCTCCCCACACTGTACAATACAGGGTCTGATCTTCTCCACACTGTACAATACAGAACCTGATCTCCCCCACACTGTACAATACAGGGTCTGATCTCCCCCACACTGTACAATACAGAGTCTGATCTCCCCCACACTGTACAATACAGAATCTGATCTCTCCCTACTGTACAATACAGGGTCTGATCTCCCCTACACTGTACAATACAGGGTCTGATCTCCCCACACTGTACAATACAGAGTCTGAGCTCCCCACACTGTACAATACAGAGTCTGATCTCCCCTATACTGTACAATACAGGGTCTGATCTCCCCACACTGTACAATACAGAGTCTGAGCTCCCCACACTGTATTGTACAGTATAGGGGAGATCAGACTCTGTATTGTACAGTGTGGGGAGCTCAGACTCTGTATTGTACAGTGTGGGGAGATCAGACCCTGTATTGTACAGTATAGGGGAGATCAGACTCTGTATTGTAAAGTGTGGGGAGATCAGACTCTGTATTGTACAGTATAGGGGGGATCAGACTCTGTATTGTACAGAGTCTGATCTCCCCCATACTGTACAATACAGGGTCTGATCTCCCCTACACTGTACAATACAGGGTCTGATCTCCCCACACTGTACAATACAGAGTCTGAGTTCCCCACACTGTACAATACAGAGTCTGATCTTCCCCACACTGTACAATACAGGGTCTAATCTCCCCCATACTGTACAATACAGGGTCTGATCTCCCCCACACTGCACAATACAGGGTCTGATCTTCTCCACACTGTACAATACAGAGCCTGATCTCCCCCATACTGTACAATACAGGATCTGATCTCCCCACTCTGTACAATACAGTGTCTGATCTCCCCACTCTGTACAATACAGTGTCTGATCTCCCCACACTGTACAATACAGAGTCTGATCTCCCACATACTGTACAATACGGAGTCTGATCTCCCCTATACTGTACAATACAGGGTCTGATCTCCCCACACTGTACAATACAGAGTCTGAGCTCCCCACACTGTATTGTACAGTATAGGGGAGATCAGACTCTGTATTGTACAGTGTGGGGAGCTCAGACTCTGTATTGTACAGTGTGGGGAGATCAGACTCTGTATTGTACAGTATAGGGGAGATCAGACTCTGTATTGTACAGAGTCTGATCTCCCCCATACTGTACAATACAGGGTCTGATCTCCCCTACACTGTACAATACAGGGTCTGATCTCCCCACACTGTACAATACAGATTCTGAGTTCCCCACACTGTACAATACAGAGTCTGATCTTCCCCACACTGTACAATACAGGGTCTAATCTCCCCCACACTGCACAATACAGGGTCTGATCTTCTCCACACTGTACAATACAGAGCCTGATCTCCCCCATACTGTACAATACAGGATCTGATCTCCCCACTCTGTACAATACAGTGTCTGATCTCCCCACTCTGTACAATACAGTGTCTGATCTCCCCACACTGTACAATACAGAGTCTGATCTCCCACATACTGTACAATACAGAGTCTGATCTCCCCCACACTGCACAATACAGGGTCTGATCTTCTCCACACTGTACAATACAGAGCCTGATCTCCCCCATACTGTACAATACAGGATCTGATCTCCCCACTCTGTACAATACAGTGTCTGATCTCCCCACTCTGTACAATACAGTGTCTGATCTCCCCACACTGTACAATACAGAGTCTGATCTCCCACATACTGTACAATACAGAGTCTGATCTCCCCCACACTGTACAATACAGGATCGGATCTGCCCATACTGTACAATACAGGGTCTGATCTCCCCACACTGTACAATACAGGGTCTGATCTTCTCCACACTGTACAATACAGAACCTGATCTCCCCCACACTGTACAATACAGAGTCTGATCTCCCCCCATACTGTACAATACAGAATCTGATCTCTCCCTACTGTACAATACAGGGTCTGATCTCCCCCATACTGTACAATACAGGGTCTGATCTCCCCACACTGTACAATACAGAGTCTGAGCTCCCCACACTGTACAATACAGGGTCTGATCCCCCCCACACTGTACAATACAGGGTCTGATCTCCCCACACTGTACAATACAGAGTCTGAGCTCCCCACACTGTACAATACAGAGTCTGATCTTCCCCACACTGTACAATACAAGGTCTAAATACCAACACTGTACAATACAGGGTCTGATCTCCCCCATACTGTACAATACAGGGTCTGATCTCCCCCACACTGTACAATACAGAGTCTAATCTCCCCCATACTATACAATACAGGGTCTGATCTCCCCCACACTGCACAATACAAGGTCTAAATATCAACACTTTACAATACAGGGTTCTGTTTAATATTTTTCGGTAAGCTTTTCAAATGATTTAATATTGTTAAAATTATTTTAATATTTTAATTTTTTGTTGTGGATTTGATATATTTTTTTTATATATTAATATTTAGAATTTTATTAAGTGCATTCAAAAATATTAAATCATTTGAAGAGCTTATCCAGAGGTAAGTTATATTTAAGCACCTCTGTAGGTCTTACCGTCAATGTACACATCCTCCTTGAACCTGTGCAAACCAAGCTTATCTTATACATTCAACCTCTACAGAACTCATAACACATTTTGCAGATCAGTAAAAAATATAAAAAAAAAAAGAAAAATGGAAAGAGAAACTGATTAGGAATTCAGCATCATGACTCTAATCTTGCTGATAAATGAAGAAACTATAGCAGGAGAAGGTACATTTCCCATCCTACAAAAAGAGGATTAGTTGGAATATATGTCCTGAATAATTCATGCTAAGATCGCTTTCGATGCCAGCTCCAGTGAATTGTCTTTTCCACATAACGAATGGTGAAATCCGCTCGGCTCGTTGAAAAAATGTTTGATCGTTTTTTCCCCTCTGTATTATGTATACATACGCAGCAGGTTATGAACACAACAGAACCTGAATTGCACATTCTATTTTGTGCAAACAGAAATATTGCACAGAACAAAATATTGTTTGGAAGTGGCCAATCTCCGTCAGAGACCGGTTACTCACTGGAAGCAATCTTTAGACAATGTTATGTTTCTTGACTTGATTCTGAAATTGCAGGGGTTTCCAAGAGACATTGCGGAGTGAACATTCACAAAGGTTTCTGTTTGCATGTGACTCTACCAGTTTGAGGTTCGATGTTCCCTGTCAAGTGGTGCTTGGAACAAGATGGTCCATCGTACAAGTTAGAGAAGCTATTGTTCCACTTGCCAGAACACTGAGAGACCTCATTTCCAGACTTGTGTAACTGCCATATAATCACGTCCCAAAACAAACAAAACTAGGAATTAACGAGCCATTTTCTTAGTGACCTGATTCCGAATTCCATCCGTGGTGGCAAAAATTAAATGTTTGCTGGAAATAAGAGATAATTGATGGTTAGGGGAAAGCCACTAAATGTTGATTTTATCCACAGATCACATGAGAAGAGGAAAAATATTATAATAGTATAATTATTTAGTTAACAAATGTTTAATGTATAAATACATAGATTTCTTTTATAATGCTTCTCTTTTTTCTATTGGCTTCTTCTTCTCACTTGATCTGTGAACCAAATAACAGGGGAATCTGGCTATATTTGTGCGTACTTTTCAGTACACTAGTAGGTGCTTGTTTGTCCGAATCGTTTTTCACAAAACGTCTCCCTGGACAAAATTCATCCGATTCTAAACACTGCATGGACAGAATTGACCTGAAACGCCTATTTCTTTTTCGGACATATCAATTCTAATAAACTACATATTATTAGTAGTGAATTATATAAATTCTTTTTTTATTTCGGCATCACAACTGAATAATCGAAAAGGGGCAGTTGGATGGATGGTAGTATGAAGTAGGGGTTGGAAAACATAATTACATGGGAGTATGGAGCCGGGAAAGGATGATGACACAGAAATAGAATATTGGGGTAGGACATAGTTTGAGGTGATCCGAAGGGGAATTAGAAATATTGATGGCGCAGGCTATGGGAATTTGGAAAAAATGTTAACGTGGAATAAAAGTGTTTGGAGTGATGATGACATACGGAATGATGATGCGGAATAGAATGTCTGGAGTTATCTGGAAATTAAGATGATTCCTTTTTAATGCTAAATGCATGACCTATAGAAAGGCAATATAGAAGTTTTGTTTATTTAAAGCGATATTCCACACACTTAAAACACGTTAGTTTAGTTAAATTCTTTATGTGTGAAAGGTTTCCCCTCTTTTTTTGTTTTATTTTACAAAATATACGGATTTCTATAGCAATTGGCAATTTTATAAATTAACCTGTTTACACACCCGTAGCTGTCAATCTGTCGATACCTCGAGACCCAATACGCAGTAAGAATATGACAGTAGATTGACAGCGTTTACCTGTCCTTAGAATGGCCGGGTTATACGATGTTAGAGAAAGAATGGTCAAGGACAAACTGAGTCAGGGAAGCCAGAAATCAGGGAAGTGAAAAAAACAAGTCGAGTCAGGGAGAACAGAACGGATAATAGTCAGGAGAAAGCCAAGATCAAAATACCAAAGTAGACACAGAAATACAATGCACTCTTGGGAACTGATAACAGAAACCACAACAGGGCAATGATCCATACCATGAGTGCTCCTTTTATACCCTATGCCTTTAATTTATAGCCACGCCGCCTAAACGTTCAAATTCTACGTTTTGGCGGGCTGTGACGTAATTGTCGCCATGACATCGCCGATTACGTGTCGCATCATCAAAAAAGGGTGGAGCTATAGCGGCCACCGTCAGAACCACTGGAGACATGAGAGGGACCGTGGTTCTTCCCTTCCTGGTCCTCCCCAAGCTGTGTCACAGCCTGGACAACATAAGGTAATGTGACACAATCAGACAACAGGTCCAGTCACTTCCTGGTTTGTTTTGCTAAGTTGGATTGTTAAAATTATTCCAAATATTGGTCTTATATATATATATATATACATTATATAATAACATTATAAAATTCTAGTGAATTGTAAACCTAGGCCTCAATTTAATATTTCTAAATACACTTTTTAAAATGATTTCATATTTAAAATAATATTTACATATTTTGATGTTTTTGATATATTGATACACATTTTTTTTACATATGACACATTTCTGGATAATTTAGTATGTTGGAAAAAATATTTTTCAAAGTTTATCGAAAACTATTAAATGCTTTGGAAAGCTTAACAAACAATATAAAATTGTGGCCCTAGTTTGAAAATTTGGGCTATGTAGAATTTAGTATTCTGATGTTTACAATGCAATTCACTGATTCATCAATAACGTCCCTTTTATTTGAAATGTATTTTAATTTAAACATTTTGGCTGTGACAACATTTAATATAAAAGATACTTATCACAGGGCATGTTGAAGTAAATCATCGTGGATATCTTACAATTCCTAGTTCATTTTAGGTACATTCTTGAAGTTAGTCCTGATTAAAATTAACCCCTTAAGGACCAAACTTCTGGAATAAAAGGGAATCATGACATGTCACACATGTCATGTGTCCTTAAGGGGTTAATGTGGACTTGCTTAACACAATCACAAAGATTTGTCAACATAGCAGCCGGTACAAACTGATGAATTGAAAAAGTAGCTAAATTGTCATGCAGTCATTTAAAATGACAGCATTGTTTAACCTGTTCAACTGACAGAATTTATTTGATTATATATAGATATCTACCGTTCATGTCCAATGTCATGTCGCCATGTCGTATCATATCGCCAAATCCTGCTGCTTCCATCTCAAAAACATTGCGCGCATCCAACCCTATTTAACGCCTGATACGGCAAAGGTGCTTGTCCATGCTGCTGTCCTCTCCTGCCTTGAGTACTGTAATCCGCTTCTCAGTGGTCTACGTGCTCCCAACTTGCCCCGTTACAGTCCATAATGAATGCGGCTGCGATGCTCATCTTCCTGTCCGCCCACACCTCCCCCCTTTGTCAGTCCCTACATTGGCTTCCCATAAGATATAGGTGTGGCAGATCGCCTGGCACCCCGACTGGGTACCTCCGCCAATCGCACTTCCTATAAGCACCATACCAGACACCATAACCACCGCAGCTCCCCCCCCCCCCCCTTAGCCTTAGAATTTTTTCTTCCTTAGAATTATTAAAGGTAGGGCATCCTCTCCTCTTTCTTGTCACTCTCCCCTTAGGGCCTTAATTTGGTCCGCTATTATTCTTTTATCCTAGCAACCTACTTTTCTGCCCTACCATTACCTTTTGTGTCACTTTACCCCACTCCCTCTAGCATGTAAACTCACTGAGCAGGGCCCTCAATCCCTCTGTTACTGTGTCACTATACCCACTCCCTCTAACATGTAAACTCACTGAGCAGGCCCTCAATCCCTCTGTTACTGTGTCACTATACCCCACTCCCTCTAACATGTAAACTCACTGAGCAGGGCCCTCAATCCCTCTGTTACTGTGTCACTATACCCCACTCCCTCTAACATGTAAACTCACTGAGCAGGGCCTCAATCCCTCTGTTACTGTGTCACTATACCCCACTCCCTCTAACATGTAAACTCACTGAGCAGGCCCTCAATCCCTCTGTTACAGTGTCACTATACCCCACTCCCTCTAACATGTAAACTCACTGAGCAGGGCCCTCAATCCCTCTGTTACTGTGTCACTATACCCCACTCCCTCTAACATGTAAACTCACTGAGGAGGGCCCTCAATCCCTCTGTTACTGTGTCACTATACCCCACTCACTCTAACATGTAAACTCACTGAGCAGGGCCTCAATCCCTCTGTTACTGTGTCACTATACCCCACTCCCTCTAGCATGTTAACTCACTGAGAAGGGCCTCAATCCCTCTGTTACTGTGTCACTATACCCCACTCCCTCTAACATGTAAACTCACTGAGCAGGGCCCCTTAATCCCTCTGTTACTGTGTAACTATACCCCACTCCCTCTAACATGTAAACTCACTGAGCAGGGCCTTCAATCCCTCTGTTACTGTGTCACTATACCCCACTCCCTCTAACATGTAAGCTCACTGAGCAGGGCCCCTTAATCCCTCTGTTACTGTGTAACTATACCCCACTCCCTCTAGCATGTAAGCTCACTGAGAAGGGCCCTCAATCCCTCTGTTACTGTGTCACTATACCCCACTCCCTCTAACATGTAAGTTCATTGAGCAGGGCCCTCAGTTCCTCTGTTACTGTGTCACTATACCCCACTCCCTCTAACATGTAAATTCACTGAGCAGGACCCTCAATCCCTCTGTTACTCTGTCACTATACCCCACTCCCACTAGCATGTAAGCTCACTGAGCAGGGCCTCAATCCCTCTGTTACTGTGTCGCTATACCACACTCCCTCTAGCATGTAAACTCACTGAGCAGGACCCTCAATCCCTCTTTTACTCTGTCACTATACCCCACTCCCTCTAACATGTAAACTCACTGAGCAGGGCCCTCAATCCCTCTGTTACCGTGTCACTATACCTCACTCCTTCTAGCATGTAAGGTCACTGAGCAGGCCCTCAATCCCTCTGTTACTGTCACTATACCACACTCCCTCTCGCATGTAAACTTACTGAGCAGGGTCCTCAACCCCTCTTTTACTGTGTCATTATACCCCACTCCTTCTAACATGTAAGCTCATTGAGCAGGTCCTCAATCCCTCTGTTACTGTGTCACTATACCCCACTCCCGCTAACATGTAAGCTCACTGAGCAGGCCCTCAATCCCTCTGTTACTGTGTCACTATACCCCACTCCCTCTAACATGTAAGCTCATTGAGCGGAGCCCCCAATCGCTTTGTTACTGTATCACTACACCCCACCCCCTCTAACATGTAAACTCACTGAGCAGGGCCCTCAATCCCTCTGTTACTGTGTCACTATACCCCACTCCCTCTAACATGTAAACTCACTGAGCAGGGCCTCAATCCCTCTGTTACTGTGTCACTATACCCCACTCCCTCTAACATGTAAACTCACTGAGCAGGCCCTCAATCCCTCTGTTACTGTGTTACTATACCCCACTCCCTCTAGCATGTAAGCTCACTGAGCAGGGCCCTCAATCCCTCTGTAACTGTCACTATACCCCACTCCCTCTAACATGTAAACTCACTGAGCAGGGCCCTCAACCCCTCTGTTACTGTCACTATACCCCACTCCCTCTAACATGTAAGCTCACTGAGCAGGGCCCTCAATCCCTCTGTTACTGTCACTATACCCCACTCCCTCTAGCATGTAAACTCATTGAGCAGGCCCTCAATCCCATTGTTACTGTGTCACTATACCCCACTCCCTCTAACATGTAAACTCACTGAGCAGGCCCTCAATCCCTCTGTTACTGTGTCACTATACCCCACTCCCTCTAACATGTAAACTCACTGAGCAGGGCCTCAATCCCTCTGTTACTGTCACTATACCCCATTCCCTCTAACATGTAAGCTCATTGAGCAGGTCCTCAATCCCTCTTTTACTGTGTCACTATACCCCACTCCCTCTAACATGTAAACTCACTGAGCAGGGCCCTCAATCCCTCTTTTACTGTGTCACTATACCCCACTCCCTCTAACATGTAAACTCACTGAGCAGGGCCTCAATCCCTCTGTTACTGTCACTATACCCCACTCCCTCTAACATGCAAACTCACTGAGCGGAGCCCTCAATCCCTCTGTTACTGTGTCACTATACCCCGCTCCCTCTAATATGTAAACTCACTGAGCAGGGCCCTCAATCCCTCTGTTACTGTGTCACTATACCCCACTCCCTCTAACATGTAAACTCACTGAGCAGGCCCTCAATCCCTCTGTTACTGTGTCACTATACCCCACTCCCTCTAACATGTAAACTCACTGAGCAGGGCCTCAATCCCTCTGTTACTGTGTCACTATACCCCACTCCCTCTAACATGTAAACTCACTGAGCAGGCCCTCAATCCCTCTGTTACTGTGTTACTATACCCCACTCCCTCTAGCATGTAAGCTCACTGAGCGGGTCCTCAATCCCTCTGTTACTGTATCACTATACCCCACTCCCTCTAACATGTAAACTCACTGAGCAGGCCCTCAATCCCTCTGTTACTGTGTCACTATACCCCACTCCCTCTAACATGTAAACTCACTGAGCAGGCCCTCAATCCCTCTGTTACTGTGTCACTATACCCCACTCCCTCTAACATGTAAACTCACTGAGCAGGCCCTCAATCCCTCTGTTACTGTGTCACTATACCCCACTCCCTCTAACATGTAAGCTCACTGAGCGGAGCCCTCAATCCCTCTGTTACTGTCACTATACCCCACTCCCTCTAACATGTAAACTCACTGAGCAGGGCCCTCAATCCCTCTGTTACTGTGTCACTATACCCCACTCCCTCTAACATGTAAACTCACTGAGCAGGGCCCTCAATCCCTCTGTTACTGTGTCACTATACCCCACTCCCTCTAACATGTAAACTCACTGAGCAGGGCCTCAATCCCTCTGTTACTGTGTCACTATACCCCACTCCCTCTAACATGTAAACTCACTGAGCAGGGCCCTCAATCCCTCTGTTACTGTGTCACTATACCCCACTCCCTCTAACATGTAAACTCACTGAGCAGGGCCCTCAATCCCTCTGTTACTGTGTCACTATACCCCACTCCCTCTAACATGTAAACTCACTGAGCAGGGCCCTGAATCCCTCTGTTACTGTGTCACTATACCCCACTCCCTCTAACATGTAAACTCACTGAGCAGGGCCTCAATCCCTCTGTTACTGTGTCACTATACCCCACTCCCTCTAGAATGTAAGCTCATTGAGCAGGGCCCTGAATCCCTCTGTTACTGTGTCACTATACCCCACTCCCTCCAACATGTAAACTCACTGAGCAGGCCCTCAATCCCTCTGTGACTGTGTCACTATATCCCACTCCCTCTAACATGTAAACTCACTGAGCAGGGCCCTCAATCCCTCTGTTACTGTGTCACTATACCCCACTCCCTCTAACATGTAAACTCACTGAGCAGGGCCTCAATCCCTCTGTTACTGTGTCACTATACCCCACTCCCTCTAACATGTAAACTCACTGAGCAGGGCCCTCAATCCCTCTGTTACTGTCACTATACCCCACTCCCTCTAACATGTAAGCTCACTGAGCAGGGCCTCAATCCCTCTGTTACTGTGTCACTATACCCCACTCCCTCTAACATGTAAACTCACTGAGCAGGCCCTCAATCCATCTGTTACTGTCACTATACCCCACTCCCTCTAACATGTAAGCTCACTGAGCAGGGCCTCAATCCCTCTGTTACTGTGTCACTATACCCCACTCCCTCTAACATGTAAACTCACTGAGCAGGCCCTCAATCCCTCTGTTACTGTATCACTATACCCCACTCCCTCTAACATGTAAACTCACTGAGCAGGCCCTCAATCCCTCTGTTACTGTGTCACTATACCCCACTCCCTCTAACATGTAAACTCACTGAGCAGGCCCTCAATCCCTCTGTTACTGTGTCACTATACCCCACTCCTTCTAACATGTAAACTCACTGAGCAGGCCCTCAATCCCTCTGTTACTGTGTCACTATACCCCACTCCCTTTATCATGTAAGCTCACTGAGCGGAGCCCTCAATCCCTCTGTTACTGTCACTATACCCCACTCCCTCTAACATGTAAACTCACTGAGCAGGGCCCTCAATCCCTCTGTTACTGTGTCACTATACCCCACTCCCTCTAACATGTAAACTCACTGAGCAGGGCCCTCAATCCCTCTGTTACTGTGTCACTATACCCCACTCCCTCTAACATGTAAACTCACTGAGCAGGGCCTCAATCCCTCTGTTACTGTGTCACTATACCCCACTCCCTCTAACATGTAAACTCACTGAGCAGGGCCCTCAATCCCTCTGTTACTGTGTCACTATACCCCACTCCCTCTAACATGTAAACTCACTGAGCAGGGCCCTCAATCCCTCTGTTACTGTGTCACTATACCCCACTCCCTCTAACATGTAAACTCACTGAGCAGGGCCCTGAATCCCTCTGTTACTGTGTCACTATACCCCACTCCCTCTAACATGTAAACTCACTGAGCAGGGCCTCAATCCCTCTGTTACTGTGTCACTATACCCCACTCCCTCTAGAATGTAAGCTCATTGAGCAGGGCCCTGAATCCCTCTGTTACTGTGTCACTATACCCCACTCCCTCCAACATGTAAACTCACTGAGCAGGCCCTCAATCCCTCTGTGACTGTGTCACTATATCCCACTCCCTCTAACATGTAAACTCACTGAGCAGGGCCCTCAATCCCTCTGTTACTGTGTCACTATACCCCACTCCCTCTAACATGTAAACTCACTGAGCAGGGCCTCAATCCCTCTGTTACTGTGTCACTATACCCCACTCCCTCTAACATGTAAACTCACTGAGCAGGGCCCTCAATCCCTCTGTTACTGTCACTATACCCCACTCCCTCTAACATGTAAGCTCACTGAGCAGGGCCTCAATCCCTCTGTTACTGTGTCACTATACCCCACTCCCTCTAACATGTAAACTCACTGAGCAGGCCCTCAATCCATCTGTTACTGTCACTATACCCCACTCCCTCTAACATGTAAACTCACTGAGCAGGCCTTCAATCCCTCTGTTACTGTGTCACTATACCCCACTCCCTCTAACATGTAAACTCACTGAGCAGGGCCCTCAATCCCTCTGTTACTGTGTCACTATACCCCACTCCCTCTAACATGTAAACTCACTGAGCAGGGCCTCAATCCCTCTGTTACTGTGTCACTATACCCCACTCCCTCTAACATGTAAACTCACTGAGCAGGGCCCTCAATCCCTCTGTTACTGTGTCACTATACCCCACTCCCTCTAACATGTAAACTCACTGAGCAGGGCCCTCAATCCCTCTGTTACTGTGTCACTATACCCCACTCCCTCTAACATGTAAACTCACTGAGCAGGGCCCTGAATCCCTCTGTTACTGTGTCACTATACCCCACTCCCTCTAACATGTAAACTCACTGAGCAGGGCCTCAATCCCTCTGTTACTGTGTCACTATACCCCACTCCCTCTAGAATGTAAGCTCATTGAGCAGGGCCCTGAATCCCTCTGTTACTGTGTCACTATACCCCACTCCCTCCAACATGTAAACTCACTGAGCAGGCCCTCAATCCCTCTGTGACTGTGTCACTATATCCCACTCCCTCTAACATGTAAACTCACTGAGCAGGGCCCTCAATCCCTCTGTTACTGTGTCACTATACCCCACTCCCTCTAACATGTAAACTCACTGAGCAGGGCCTCAATCCCTCTGTTACTGTGTCACTATACCCCACTCCCTCTAACATGTAAACTCACTGAGCAGGGCCCTCAATCCCTCTGTTACTGTCACTATACCCCACTCCCTCTAACATGTAAGCTCACTGAGCAGGGCCTCAATCCCTCTGTTACTGTGTCACTATACCCCACTCCCTCTAACATGTAAACTCACTGAGCAGGCCCTCAATCCATCTGTTACTGTCACTATACCCCACTCCCTCTAACATGTAAACTCACTGAGCAGGCCTTCAATCCCTCTGTTACTGTGTCACTATACCCCACTCCCTCTAACATGTAAACTCACTGAGCAGGGCCCCATCCCCTCTGTTCCTGTGTCCAACTTGCCTGGTTACAAATACGTGTCTGTTAGTACACTCATTGTACAGCGCTGCAGAACTTGTTGGCACTTTATAAATGCTACTACTATTAATATCATCTTAATTTTGTAAAAACCAGGGACTGTGATCATCGCTTGATAGGACAATTACAAATTCTAAGACAAATCTGAGCTGGTAAAATAGCTGTGCAGATAATTTTATAGTCTCTTTTTATTTTGCCGTTGCTGGTTTAGGAAAACAGAAAATCTACAATACAATAATAACAGAGAAAAACATAGTGCAATAATGTTGCAACAATTATAAAGTGGAGAGTAGATGCAATAATCACACTCACAAACCAAAAATTGATTGTAGGCGTATCATAAACCTCAGGACTTGTGGAGCATCATGGCCAATATAGAGGAAAAGAAAAATAATAATAATAGTGCAGAGTATCTTAATCAAAATAGACACTTTAATAAAAAGACACACTGTAACGGATTGAAGTGAAAAACAGGCACATCATATAAAATGGGTTAAATCACAGGATCCCAGCAAACAGGAACACCGGAAAAATCAGCATCCAAAATAATAAATAAATGAAAATCAATAAAAACAAAAACAAGTAATAAAATAAAAACTCTGCACTAAGTTAAATAGCCCTACGCGTTTCGTTCAATAGCTTGAACTTCCTCAGGGGCCCTCTGTATGAGGCCACGTCTATACATATCAATAAATTGTGCGGTGTATACAGATCCCCTTGACTAACGTATCCACCACCATTTTCCCCTTCATTCAGCAGATAATTCCTCCTCTATTGCTTCCTGTGATTAACGAACCAGCCTAGCATTCCAGAAATAATTATTTAATTAGCTAGAGAAAATAAATCACGAGAAAATAAATCAATATTCATTCACGATTTCCCTTGTATAAAGGGGTATGAAAGTGGATGGGGCTCATCTACAGTAATCTGTCTGTGATAATTCTATTACATTCCGAATGACACTAATTTCCCTTTGAAGCCTCTGAGCTGTAGGCCGCATTAAATGGATTACTGGTCTTTGAAAAGAAAGTGCATGAGTTTATGTCCAGGAAGTGAATGTATCATTTTTACATTGACGTTTGTATGAAAGGGCTATTATGTTCCAAAAAATGACACGTATCCTGATACAATGAGCACATGTAAGCATGTATATATCCCTAAATGTCCGAGTTACTGTAATATTTAGAACTTCGAATGGAGAAAACATTACATGCAGGTACAATTACTACACAGCAGCATGAGAATATTAATTAGTATAACTCATTGTAACTCCTCCTATTAATCCCTATAACTCCTCCTATTACTATATATAACCTTTCTATAACTCCTCCTATTAATCCCTTTAAGTCATCCTATTACTCCATATAACCCTCCCTATAACCCCTCCTATTACTCCATATAACCCTCCCTATAACTCCTCCTATTACTCCATATAACCCTCCCTATAACTCCTCCTATTACTCCATATAACACTCCCTATAACTCCTCCTATTACTCCATATAACACTCCCTATAACTCCTCCTATTACTCCATATAACCCTCCCTATAACCCCTCCTATTACTCCATATAACCCTCCCTATAACTCCTCCTATTACTCCATATAACGCTCCCTATAACTCCTCCTATTACTCTATATAACCCTCTGTATAACTGTCAGGGTACCTGAGGTCTCTACCTCCGAGAGAGGTAGAGACTTAGTCGTTCATCCATCCGGACGGCCTGATTTCCCTCTTCCTCGCGGTCCATCCGGTCATGCAAAGCCGGCCGCGAGGGAGTGACTCCCTTTTATAGCATGACGCCCGGAGGTCGACGTCAGGACGTCAACCCGGAACGACCTGTCACTCAATTGGTTCAGGATCAATCAGGACTCGTCGGAGGTGTGTCTACTTATCTGAACAGGGCATTTAACAGTGCTTCTTTCATTATCTCATTGCCCTGTCGTGGTTCTAGCTTGTTCTAGTCACTCAGTGCTTGTGTATTCTATTATCCCTTTTGGTTTTGACCCGGCTTGTTTGCTCTATTCTGCTTATCTCTGTTACCCTTGATTCGGCTTGTCTATCGCTTACCTGTCTTCTGTTACCCTCGACCTCGGCTTGTCTTTGACTATTCTCTACTGTACTACTTACGTTAGTCCGGCCATTCTAAGGTCCGGTATACGTATCTGGCTACTGTTTGTACTCTGCGTGTTGGATCCCTGTCCCGATCCTGACATTACGACAGGGCCAATGGATCCTGCAAGTACAAACAGTCAGCTTGGTTCTCCTGATCCTAGGTTTGAAGCCATGGATCACAGAATGGATCAGATGGCGCTAGCGCTACAGGCGTTATTATCTCATGCCAATAATCCACCAGAGGAGTTACGTACTACTCCTATCTCTCCTGTAGGTTCAGGCCTAGAGGTAGCCACTGTAGGTGCTTCTTCTCGCATTACCCCACCAGTACGTTATGGTGGTGCTCCTGAGAAGTGTCGTGGTTTTTTTTTTTTGTAAATCTTTCTTTTATTGAGGCATTTGTGAGGGATACAGAATAGAAAAAGGGAAATGCGTGGGTAATCATCAAAGTGGATTTGTACAGCGAAAACAGTATGAATTACATTTCCATAATGGTATTGCCTCATTTTTATGTTTTTGTGAGTCAGTAAATGAGAACGCAATTTAAACAGGTTAACAGTAAGTGCTACATGACAGGTACGATCTTGTCATCATAGGCAGTTATACAGGAACGTATAGGCTGAGTGTCATGAGCTAAGGCTGATCTGTTAGAGCTAAACAAAAGCAGACGTGTTAAACAAGACAGAGCAAAGCAAAGCTCTACCAGAGAGAGTATATACAAAGTATAAGTTAAGTTATATGTGATTGGTGTGTGTGACAGGTTATCTCTCGCTTTAGTGTGTGTGTGACAGGTTATCTCTCGCTTTAGTCTGTGTGTGACAGGTTATCTCTCGCTTTAGTGTGTGTGTGACAGGTTATCTCTCGCTTTAGTGTGTGTGTGACAGGTTATCTCTCGCTTTAGTGTGTGTGTGACAGGTTATCTCTCGCTTTAGTGTGTGTGTGACAGGTTATCTCTCGCTTTAGTGTGTGTGTGACAGGTTATCTCTCGCTTTAGTGTGTGTGTGACAGGTTATCTCTCGCTTTAGTGTGTGTGTGACAGGTTATCCCTCGCTTTAGTGTGTGTGTGACAGGTTATCCCTTGCTTTAGTGTGTGTGTGACAGGTTATCCCTCGCTTTAGTGTGTGTGTGACAGGTTATCTCTCGCTTTAGTGTGTGTGTGACAGGTTATCTTTCGCTTTAGTGTGTGTGTGACAGGTTATCTTTCGCTTTAGTGTGTGTGTGACAGGTTATCTTTCGCTTTAGTGTGTGTGTGACAGGTTATCTTTCGCTTTAGTGTGTGTGTGACAGGTTATCTCTCGCTTTAGTGTGTGTGTGACTGGTTATATCTCGCTTTAGTGTGTGTGTGACAGGTTATTCCTCGCTTTAGTGTGTGTGTGACAGGTTATAAATTACATACATCTAGTTTGGAACTCAGAGAACTAGCTAGATAAGGAGGTATAAGTAATTAACACAGTAGGTTGACATGCTAAGTAACTATGACAAGCTAATATTCCACTGGGTCATGCTGTCATCATCCTATCCTCCTCGCTAGCATAAAAAAGTGGCCTAACTAGTGAGTTGTAAAGCATAACATAAAAATATAAAGGAAACATCAAATGAAAAAAAAAACAAAAAAAACAGAAAAAACTATAACATTTGCGGATAAAAACCGTATGGGGCATCAGTTATGTCTAAAGTCCCGGTCAGCCTACCCCAGCAAGAGGTATACCACAGTCCCACTCTGTTGCTTTTGCGAGTCCTGGTCTTGGTCGCGGCATGCGTTCAGGGGGTACACCGTGTTGTGGTTGTGGGACGTTGTTGCGCTGACCCGGTGTTGCTGCCATGTTGGGCCCTGTGCCTCTCCATCCCCGCTCCCGATTTGATGGCAAGGTGGATCCCATCCGGTGAGCCTTCTGCTTGCCCGAGTGCCTCATGTTCGTCTGACGCCCCAACGGAGCTGTGCTTGCTTGGTTGTGTCTCTCAGTCAGGGTCTGTTTGCAGTGGCCGCTGGAGACAGGCAGGTATATTAAGTTTTGGCGGGTTCGCCATTCCGTCCGGGTGTTTCCTCTGCGTCCCAGATTCCTGCCCCTCCGGCTCCGGGCCTTAATGAGAGCCCTTGCCTTGTGTCCATGGAGCCTCCCAATCTCGGTGGTTGGCTCGGGGGCCCGCGGGTTCTCCCTTTCCCGGGTGTCCCCACGGGTGTATGGACGGCTTGGAGTGAACTCCTGGTGGGTTCCCAGCCCAGAAAGGAGTCGGGCAGTCAGGACTGCAGTTTCGAACGCCCTCTTGGTGGGTGCTGCTGGTTTAATTCTCGGCTTGGTTTCGCAGGCTTTCCTCCGCTCTGGTGGTGGTAGGCCCAAGCTGCTCCGCTTCAGTTGCGGTATGGCGGCCATTTTGGTAGCACTGTGCTGGTTGCTCATGTGTCGCTCGCTTGTCTGTAATAAGGTAAGCGGTTGCAGTCTAGCCTCCAGCTTGCGCCAGAAATCATCGAAGATTGCATCCAACCTCTGTAGGGTCCCATGCTGTGGGTCTGTAGGCTTAGGGGGACGCGTGGCATCCGCCATGCTTGTTGCCGCTTCATGTTGTGTGCTTTTCAGTGCAGTCCCCCACCGCACCCTCTCTGGTCTCAGTTTGCCTCCCTGATGTGGACCGCGATCACCCCCGACGGTCCAGGGGGGGGAGTAACGGGGCTCCTGTTTGTTAAACATCGGAATCATGTGGCGCCGGACCGGGAGATCAGCCGCCTCTCCCGCTCTACGAGCGCCAGGCCTCATGTCAGAAGTCAGTCGGCTAGCCGGCCTCAGATTAGTTGCAGACCTCGGTGTCCGGTTAGTGCCCTTTTGTGGGTCAGGTAAGTCTATTTGGGTTGCCAGGTTTGAGTTATTTAGGGCCAGAAACTACAGAATTTGCTCTATTGTCTGAGGAGCTCTGCAGTAGCACGTCTGCCTTCCATGCTGGTCAGCGTCGTGGTTTTTTAAACCAAATTAGTATCCACTTTGAATTGCAACCTCGCTCCTATCCTATGGATAGGGCAAAGGTGGGATTTATTATCACCTTACTCATTGAGAAGGCTCTGAGATGGGCCAATCCACTATGGGAGAACGATAACCCGTTAGTATGTAACTATAACGCATTTGTAGCTACTTTTAGAAGAACTTTTGACCCTCCAGGTAGAAAGGTTAATGCAGCCAGATTACTGTTACGCCTGAGACAGGAGAACCGAACACTTGTGGATTATGCACTAGAGTTCAGGTCTCTGGCGTCAGAGGTCAAGTGGAATGAGCAGGCGTATATGGACGTATTTTTGAATGGGCTATCAGATGTAATCCTTGACGAGGTTGCTACTAGAGAACTTCCTGAGAATTTAGAGGATTTCATTTCGTTCATTTCTCGTATAGATGAACGTTTAAGATAGAGACAGAACACTCGAGAGAGGAACCGGAGACCTTCCTTTAGGTTAGCTCCCGCATTTCTAAGTCCTGACTCCACGGTCTCATTGCTCCCTGAACCTATGCAGGTAGGCTATACCCGCCTCTCTGAGGAGGAGAGACAGTACAGGAGAAAGGAGGGGTTATGTATGTACTGTGGAGCCAGAGGTCATTTACTCTCGAACTGTCCTAACCGCCCGGGAAACGCTCGCACCTAAGTTTCTCTAGAGGACAGGCCTTGGGTGTTTCTATTTTGTCCTCTACTCCTAATTATAAAGATCACAGGCTTCTGCTACCAGTTTCCTTAACCTGGGAGAAGGAAGTGGTAAAGGCTATGGCCTTGATAGATTCCGGAGCTGCTGAGAATTTTATCGACCAAGCCTTTGCTACTAGACACAATATCCCATCCCAGTTAAGGGAGACACCCTTGGCCGTTGAGGCCATAGATGGTAGACCATTACTGGACCCCGTTATCTTTCGTGAGACCATACCCATTAACTTAAATGTTGGTATCCTACACGTGGAGAATTTATCTCTCATGCTCATTTCGTCCCCTTCTGTTCCCATAGTTCTGGGGTATCCATGGTTGAAGAGACATAACCCTATTATCGATTGGGAATTAGGGGAGATACTCTCGTGGGGTCTGAGCTGCCAGGAGAAGTGTTTACGCAGGGTTTCTCCATTGGCCAATATTAATACACCAGGTAGTTCTACTCAGTCCACAGAGAGACAGATACCGCCCCTGTACCAAGACTTAAAGGCAGTATTCGACAAGAAGAATGCCGATTCATTACCTCCACACAGGTCATTTGATTGTAAAATTAAGCTTCTACCTGGTACTATGCCCCCGAGGGGTAATGTATATCCTTTATCTGTTCAGGAGAACTCTGTTCTAGAGGAATATATCCGTGAGAATTTAGAGAAAGGATTCATTAGGAGGTCTTCTTCTCCTGCCGGGGCTGGGTTTTTTTTCGTTAAAAAGAAGGATGGCACGCTGAGGCCTTGTATTGATTACCGAGGTTTGAATAAAATAACTATCAGAAATGCCTATCCTATCCCATTGATTACCGAGTTGTTTGATCGTCTTAAGGGCTCCAAAATCTTCACCAAATTAGATCTCAGAGGGGCATATAATTTGGTGAGAATCCAGCATGGATACGAGTGGATGACGGCGTTCAATACTCGGTATGGCCATTATGAATACACAGTTATGCCATTTGGACTTTGCAATGCTCCTGCAGTATTTCAGGATTTGATTAATGAGGTACTTAGGGAGTTTCAACATGATTGTGTTATTGTCTACCTGGACGACATACTGATACACTCTAGGGAGATTGAGACTCACCATAGACAAGTCAGAAAGGTACTACACAAACTTATGCAACATGGTCTATACTGTAAATTGGAGAAATGCAGCTTTGACCAGTCGCAGATAGACTTTCTTGGTTACGTGATTTCTGGGGAAGGCTTTAAATTGGACCCTGACAAACTCCAGTCTATTTTAGATTGGCCGTTGCCTAAAGGACTCAAGGCTATTCAGAGGTTTATTGGTTTTTCCAACTATTATAGGCGCTTCATTAAGGGATACTCTTCTATCATCTCGCCTATTACCAACATGACCAAACAAGGGGCTGATACTAAGACTTGGTCTACGGAGGCTCTTGTTGCGTTCAAGACTCTCAAAGAACTTTTTGCCTCTGCTCCCATTCTAGTCCACCCTGATACGACTCTGCCGTTCTTACTCGAGGTCGATGCCTCTGAGACGGGAGTTGGTGCTGTTCTGTCTCAAAGGTTAGGGGTGGACAAACCGTTACACCCTTGTGGGTTCTTCTCTAAGAAATTATCTGGGCCTGAAAGCAGATATGACATCGGTGATAGGGAACTGTTAGCGGTCATTAAGGCTTTAAAGGAGTGGAGACATTTACTAGAAGGGACATTACACCCTGTTACTATTTTAACGGATCATAAGAACTTGTCTTATATTGGGGAGGCTAAGCGCCTGTCCGCCAGGCAAGCTCGTTGGTCCTTGTTCCTTACTCACTTTAATTATGTACTTACTTATAGACCTGGTTCTAAGAACTCTAAAGCCGATGCTTTGTCTCGTCAATATGAACCGTTCACTATAACTGAGCCAGTCCTTTCCTCGATAGTTCCTAAGGGTAACATCATCGCTAACACGAATCTCAGGATTCACTCTCCGTTGCTTACTGAGATCATGAAATTACAGCATCTTGCGCCCAAACAGACTCCTGGGGATCGACACTTCGTTCCCGCCACTCTCCAACTAGAAGTGTTACGCTGTTTCCATAACAGCAAGGTGGCTGGGCATCCTGGCATTCGCAAGACGTATGCTTTGATCTCTAAAGATTTCTGGTGGCCTGATTTACGTAAAGATATTAAAGAATTCATCGGGGCGTGTGAAGTTTGTACCAAGACTAAGCTACCTCATTCGCTCCCATGCGGATTTCTGCACCCTTTAGAGGTTCCTGAAAAGCCATGGTCCTGTTTGGCTATGGACTTCATTGTTGATTTGCCTATCTCTAAAAAGCAGACTGTTATCCTCACTGTGGTGGACAGATTTACTAAGATGGCTCACTTCATTCCCTTACCTAAACTCCCATCTTCGCCCGAATTAGCAGAGATATTCGCTAGGGAGATCTTCCGTTTACATGGGATACCTTCCCAAATTGTATCTGACAGAGGTTCCCAATTTGTTTCCCGTTTTTGGAAATCCTTCTGCTCTCAACTAGGCATCAAATTTAATTTTTCTTCTGCCTACCATCCTCAGTCCAATGGAGCTGCTGAACGCACCAACCAAAAGGTTGAACAATATCTACGTTGTTTCGTTTCTGAACACCCGGACGATTGGGTCGGTTTGATTCCCTGGGCGGAGTTTGCACACAACAATCTCGTTTGTGATTCTACGCATTCTAGCCCCTTCTTCATGAATTATGGCTTTCATCCTTCCATTCTTCCTTCGGAGTCTTCTTCCCAAGGGGTACCGTCGGTTGATGTCCATGTTGCCAATTTGAGGAAGTTGTGGGACCAGACTCGACAAATTCTTCTGCACAATTCTATGCTGGTGAAAAAACACGCTGACAAACGTAGAAGGGCAGCACCGGTGTTTGTTCCAGGCGATAGAGTATGGCTAAGTACTAGAAACATTCGGTTCAAAGTGCCTTCCATGAAGTTGGCTCAAATTAACCCAGTTGCGTATCGTCTAGCTTTGCCTACTACCTTACGCATTCCTAACTCGTTCCATGTTTCGTTGCTGAAACCACTAGTTTGTAACAGATTCTCCTCCACGATCGCCCCTCCTCGCTCTGTTCAGGTGGAGGGTCAGGAGGAGTATGAGGTCAATTCCATCGTCGATTCTCGAATCTCCCGGGGGAAAGTACAATATCTGGTCGATTGGAGAGGATATGGTCCTGAGGAGAGAAGTTGGGTACCTCAGGAGGATGTTCATGCTCCCCGTCTCCGCAGGGCATTTCACTCTCGCTTCCCTTCTCGTCCTGGTTACTTCCGCCCGGTGGGCGTATCTGAGAGGGGGGGTACTGTCAGGGTACCTGAGGTCTCTACCTCCGAGAGAGGTAGAGACTTAGTCGTTCATCCATCCGGACGGCCTGATTTCCCTCTTCCTCGCGGTCCATCAGGTCATGCAAAGCCGGCCGCGAGGGAGTGACTCCCTTTTATAGCATGACGCCCGGAGGTCGACGTCAAGACGTCAACCCGGAACGACCTGTCACTCAATTGGTTCAGGACCAATCAGGACTCGTCGGAGGTGTGTCTACTTATCTGAACAGGGCATTTAACAGTGCTTCTTTCATTAGCTCATTGCCCTGTCGTGGTTCTAGCTTGTTCTAGTCACTCAGTGCTCGTGTTTTCTAGTTATCCCTTTTGGTTTTGACCCGGCTTGTTTGCTCTATTCTGCTTATCTCTGTTACCCTTGATTCGGCTTGTCTATCGCTTACCTGTCTTCTGTTACCCTCGACCTCGGCTTGTCTTTGACTATTCTCTACTGTACTACTTACGTTAGTCCGGCCATTCTAAGGTCCGGTATACGTATCTGGCTACTGTTTGTACTCTGCGTGTTGGATCCCTGTCCCGATCCTGACAATAACTCCTCCTATTACTCCATATAACCCTCCCTATAACTCCTCCTATTACTCCATATAACCCTCCCTATAACTCCTCCTATTACTCCATATAACACTCCCTATAACTCCTCCTATTACTCCATATAACACTCCATATAACTCCTCCTATTACTCCATATAACCCTCCCTATAACTCCTCCTATTACTCCATATAACCCTCCCTATAACTCCTCCTATTACTCCATATAACCCTCCCTATAACTTCTCCTATTATTCCATATAACCCTCCCTATAACTCCTCCTGTTACTCCATATAACCCTCCCTATAACTCCTCCTGTTACTCCATATAACCCTCCCTATAACTCCTCCTGTTACTCCATATAACCCTCCCTATAACTCCTCCTATTACTCCATATAACCCTCCCTATAACTCCCCCTGTTACTCAATATAACCCGCCCTATAACTCCCCCTATTACTCCATATAACCCGCCCTATAACCCCTCCTGTTACTCCATATAACCCTCCCTATAACTCCTCCTATTACTCCATATAACACTCCCTATAACTCCTCCTGTTACTCCATATAACCCTCCCTATAACTCCTCCTGTTACTCCATATAACCCTCCCTATAACTCCTCCTGTTACTCCATATAACCCTCCCTATAACTCCTCCTGTTACTCCATATAACCCTCCCTATAAATCCTCCTATTACTCCATATAACCCTCCCTATAACTCCCCCTATTACGCCATATAACCCGCCCTATAACCCCTCCTGTTACTCCATATAACCCTCCCTATAACTCCTCCTATTACTCCATATAACCCTCCCTATAACTCCTCCTATTACTCCATATAACACTCCCTATAACTCCTCCTATTACTCCATATAACACTCCCTATAACTCCTCCTATTACTCCATAGAACCCTCCCTATAACTCCTCCTGTTACTCCATATAACCCTCCCTATAACTCCTCCTATTACTCCATATAACCCTCCCTATAACTCCCCCTATTACTCCATATAACCCGCCCTATAACCCCTCCTGTTACTCCATATAACCCTCCCTATAACTCCTCCTATTACTCCATATAACACTCCCTATAACTCCTCCTATTACTCCATATAACCCGCCCTATAACCCCTCCTGTTACTCCATATAACCCTCCCTATGACTCCTCCTATTACTCCATATAACCCTCCCTATAACACCCCCTATTACTCCATATAACCCTCCCTATAACTCCTCCTATTACTCCATATAACACTCCCTATAACTCCTCCTATTACTCCATATAACACTCCCTATAACTCCTCCTATTACTCCATATAACCCTCATATAACTCCTCCTATTACTCCATATAACCCTCCCTATAACTCCTCCTGTTACTCCGTATAACCCTCCCTATAACTCCTCCTGTTACTCCATATAACCCTCCCTATAACTCCTCCTATTACTCCATATAACCCTCCCTTTAACTCCCCCTATTACTCCATATAACCCGCCCTATAACCCCTCCTGTTACTCCATATAACCCTCACTATAACTCCTCCTATTACTCCATATAACCCTCCCTATAACTCCTCCTATTACTCCATATAACCCTCCCTATAACTCCCCCTATTACTCCATATAACCCTCCCTATAACTCCCCCTATTACTCCATATAACCCGCCCTATAACCCCTCCTGTTACTCCATATAACCCTCCCTATAACTCCTCCTATTACTCCATATAGCCCTCCCTATAACTCCTCCTATTACTCCATATAACCCTCCCTATAACTCCTCCTATTACTCCATATAACCCTCCCTATAACTCCTCCTATTACTCTATATAACCCCGCCTATTACTCCTCCTATTACTCCATATAACCCTCCCTATAACTCCTCCTATTACTCTATATAACCCCGCCTATTACTCCTATTACATATAACTCCTCCTCATACTCTATGAGCCACATCACTCCTTATAATTCCTTTATTTCTATGTATAACCCTGATAGTGTTGCATATAATTTATTGTTGTATTCCATATACCCCCTTCTTATTACACCCTCATCAGAGCCCTCTCAGACTCTGTCATTATTCGCTTGTTGTGACTGTGCTCCATTGACTGTGAAAATCATTAATAAAAGTTTATTATAATTTCAATATTAAATTCTCACTTTGCCGTTTGAGAGTTGGGTGAGTGGACCAGTCAGATAATTTGTACTGAATGGATAGACAGGATTCCACACGTTCGGGCCAATCGTGCTCACAGTCATCACATAACGTACAGACAGAGTTTGCAGAGTGTTTATTAATATCCCGAATGCCTGTCTTTAGATTTTGCAAACAATCCATATTTGTCAAGTAATTACAGAAGGATTTAAAGAGGAATTTATTCATTTGATCTTTTGAAAAACCAATTAGATGGTTTGAAATAAACTCCAATTCTAATGCTGGTTTATGCAGCTCAATTAGCTGAATGGCGTGTAATGGGAAACAAACAACAGTTTTTTTTCGATTAGATTTTTTTTCTGGTAATAACAGAAGTGCAATAATAGGTGATAGAACTGCACCAATGTTGTATTGATTAACTGCACCAATGTTGTTGAATTAATAACTCCTCCTATTACTCCATATAACCCTCCCTATAACTCCCCCTGTTACTCAATATAACACTCCCTATAACTCCTCCTATTACTCCATATAACACTCCCTATAACTCCTCCTATTACTCCATAGAACCCTCCCTATAACTCCTCCTGTTACTCCATATAACCCTCCCTATAACTCCTCCTATTACTCCATATAACCCTCCCTATAACTCCCCCTATTACTCCATATAACCCGCCCTATAACCCCTCCTGTTACTCCATATAACCCTCCCTATAACTCCTCCTATTACTCCATATAACACTCCCTATAACTCCTCCTATTACTCCATATAACCCGCCCTATAACCCCTCCTGTTACTCCATATAACCCTCCCTATGACTCCTCCTATTACTCCATATAACCCTCCCTATAACACCCCCTATTACTCCATATAACCCTCCCTATAACTCCTCCTATTACTCCATATAACACTCCCTATAACTCCTCCTATTACTCCATATAACACTCCCTATAACTCCTCCTATTACTCCATATAACCCTCATATAACTCCTCCTATTACTCCATATAACCCTCCCTATAACTCCTCCTGTTACTCCGTATAACCCTCCCTATAACTCCTCCTGTTACTCCATATAACCCTCCCTATAACTCCTCCTATTACTCCATATAACCCTCCCTTTAACTCCCCCTATTACTCCATATAACCCGCCCTATAACCCCTCCTGTTACTCCATATAACCCTCACTATAACTCCTCCTATTACTCCATATAACCCTCCCTATAACTCCTCCTATTACTCCATATAACCCTCCCTATAACTCCCCCTATCACTCCATATAACCCTCCCTATAACTCCCCCTATTACTCCATATAACCCGCCCTATAACCCCTCCTGTTACTCCATATAACCCTCCCTATAACTCCTCCTATTACTCCATATAGCCCTCCCTATAACTCCTCCTATTACTCCATATAACCCTCCCTATAACTCCTCCTATTACTCCATATAACCCTCCCTATAACTCCTCCTATTACTCTATATAACCCCGCCTATTACTCCTCCTATTACTCCATATAACCCTCCCTATAACTCCTCCTATTACTCTATATAACCCCGCCTATTACTCCTATTACATATAACTCCTCCTCATACTCTATGAGCCACATCACTCCTTATAATTCCTTTATTTCTATGTATAACCCTGATAGTGTTGCATATAATTTATTGTTGTATTCCATATACCCCCTTCTTATTACACCCTCATCAGAGCCCTCTCAGACTCTGTCATTATTCGCTTGTTGTGACTGTGCTCCATTGACTGTGAAAATCATTAATAAAAGTTTATTATAATTTCAATATTAAATTCTCACTTTGCCGTTTGAGAGTTGGGTGAGTGGACCAGTCAGATAATTTGTACTGAATGGATAGACAGGATTCCACACGTTCGGGCCAATCGTGCTCACAGTCATCACATAACGTACAGACAGAGTTTGCAGAGTGTTTATTAATATCCCGAATGCCTGTCTTTAGATTTTGCAAACAATCCATATTTGTCAAGTAATTACAGAAGGATTTAAAGAGGAATTTATTCATTTGATCTTTTGAAAAACCAATTAGATGGTTTGAAATAAACTCCAATTCTAATGCTGGTTTATGCAGCTCAATTAGCTGAATGGCGTGTAATGGGAAACAAACAACAGTTTTTTTTCGATTAGATTTTTTTTCTGGTAATAACAGAAGTGCAATAATAGGTGATAGAACTGCACCAATGTTGTATTGATTAATCTGAATAATCAGCAGTATAATTTATAGATCATTTAATGATTTTATGATGAGAACGTTGCAGCTCGTTTATAACAGAAACAATTTGCCGATGAACATCTCTTCCTCAGATCCACATTTGCTATTTTGATTGTGTTGGAACGTGTGGCAATTTACTTTGGCAAAAAAACAAGATGCCAGATACACAATGGTATAACCAACAATGAAACAAATAACCTACTGAAACAGGAGAAATTAAGATACAATTACATTCACCCATTGCAGACATATAGAGAGAGATTCAGTAAATATAAAATGCCCTGCATGATAACAATAATTCAAAAATACATAATATGTGGGTATGAAAATGAACCAAAACACACAGAATTAAGGGATCTGTGACTATTGCTAAATGAATAAAACTCAGTCACTCGAGGGAGGGGGATTATTACTAGACTATGCTGCATTCTCACAAGGTAATTAAGTGCTATTCCTTACCCACTTCATAAAACAGATGAATTCAAATCTTAATCTACTAAATGCAGATATGTCATTAGGTGACACTGTATCTATGTGGGACTGTCTTTTTAACATTTTAAGAATGTCCCTGTCATTAGGTCACTTTGTTCCTACATGGGACCGTCCCTTTAACCCATTAAACATGTCCCTGTCATTAGGTCACTTTGTTCCTACATGGGACTGTCCCTTTAACCCATTAAACATGTCACTGTCATTAGGTCACTTTGTTCCTACATGGGACTGTCCCTTTAACCCATTAAACATGTCGCTGTCATTAGGTCACTTTGCTCCTACATGGGACTGTCCCTTTAACCCATTAAACATGTCACTGTCATTAGGTCACTTTGCTCCTACATGGGACTGTCCCTTTAACCCATTAAACATGTCACTGTCATTAGGTCACTTTGCTCCTACACGGGACTGTCCCTTTAACCCATTAAACATGTCACTGTCATTAGGTCACTTTGCTCCTACATGGGACTGTCCCTTTAACCCATTAAACATGTCACTGTCATTAGGTCACTTTGTTCCTACATGGGACTGTCCCTTTAGCCCATTAAACATGTCACTGTCATTAGGTCACTTTGCTCCTACATGAGACTGTCCCTTTAACCCATTAAACATGTCACTGTCATTAGGTCACTTTGCTCCTACATGAGACTGTCCCTTTAACCCATTAAACATGTCACTGTCATTAGGTCACTTTGTTCCTACATGAGACTGTCCCTTTAACCCATTAAACATGTCGCTGTTATTAGGTCACTTTGCTCCTACATGGGAATGTCCCTTTAACCCATTAAACATATCACTGTCATTAGGTCACTTTGTTCCTACATGGGACTGTCCATTTAACCCATTAAACATGTCGCTGTCATTAGGACACTTTGCTCCTACATGAGACTGTCCCTTTAACCCATTAAACATGTCACTGTCATTAGGTCAAATTGCTCCTACATGGGACTGTCCCTTTAACCCATTAAACATGTCACTGTCATTAGATCACTGTGCTCCTACATTGGACTGTCCCTTTAACCCATTAAACATGTCACTGTCATTAGGTCACTTTGCTCCTACATGGGACTGTCCCTTTAACCCATTAAACATGTCACTGTCATTAGGTCACTTTGCTCCTACATGAAACTGTCCCTTTAACCCATTAAACATGTCACTGTCATTAGGTCACTTTGTTCCTACATGGGACTGTCCCTTTAACCCATTAAACATGTCGCTGTCATTAGGATACTTTGCTCCTACATGAGACTGTCCCTTTAACCCATTAAACATGTCACTGTCATTAGGTCAAATTGCTCCTAAATGGGACTGTCCCTTTAACCCATTAAACATGTCACTGTCATTAGGTTACTTTGCTCATACATGGGGCTGTCCATTTAACCCATTAAACATGTCACTGCCATTAGGTCACTTTGCTCCTACATGGGACTGTCCCTTTAACCCATTAAACATGTCGCTGTCATTAGATCACTGTGCTCCTACATTGGACTGTCCCTTTAACCCATTAAACATGTCACTGTCATTAGGTCACTTTGCTCCTACATGGGACTGTCCCTTTAACCCATTAAACATGTCACTGTCATTAGGTCACTTTGCTCCTACATGAGACTGTCCCTTTAACCCATTAAACATGTCACTGTCATTAGGTCACTTTGCTCCTACATGGGACTGTCTCTTTAACCCATTAAACATGTCGCTGTCATTAGATCACTGTGCTCCTACATTGGACTGTCCCTTTAACCCATTAAACATGTCACTGTCATTAGGTCACTTTGCTCCTACATGGGACTGTCCCTTTAAACCATTAAACATGTCACTGTCATTAGGTCACTTTGCTCCTACATGAGACTGTCCCTTTAACCCATTAAACATGTCACTGTCATTAGGTCACTTTGCTCATACATGGGACTGTCTCTTTAACCCATTAAACATGTCGCTGTCATTAGATCACTGTGCTCCTACATTGGACTGTCCCTTTAACCCATTAAACATGTCACTGTCATTAGGTCACTTTGCTCCTACATGGGACTGTCCCTTTAAACCATTAAACATGTCACTGTCATTAGGTCACTTTGCTCCTACATGAGACTGTCCCTTTAACCCATTAAACATGTCACTGTCATTAGGTTACTTTGCTCATACATGGGACTGTCCCTTTAACCCATTAAACATGTCACTGTCATTAGGTTACTTTGCTCATACATGGGGCTGTCCCTTTAACCCATTAAACATGTCACTGCCATTAGGTCACTTTGCTCCTACATGGGACTGTCCCTTTAACCCATTAAACATGTCACTGTCATTAGGTCACTTTGCTCCTACATGAGACTGTCCCTTTAACCCATTAAACATGTCACTGTCATTAGGTCACTTTGCTCCTACATGGGACTGTCTCTTTAAACCATTAAACATGTCACTGTCATTAGGTCACTTTGCTCCTACATGAGACTGTCCCTTTAACCCATTAAACATGTCACTGTCATTAGGTCACTTTGCTCCTACATGGGACTGTCCCTTTAACCCATTAAACATGTCACTGTCATTAGGTCACTTTGCTCCTACATGAGACTGTCCCTTTAACCCATTAAACATGTCACTGTCATTAGGTCACTTTGCTCCTACATGGGACTGTCCCTTTAACCCATTAAACATATCACTGTCATTAGGTCACTTTGTTCCTACATAGGACTGTCCCTTTAACCCATTAAACATGTCGCTGTCATTAGATCACTGTGCTCCTACATTGGACTGTCCCTTTAACCCATTAAACATGTCACTGTCATTAGGTCACTTTGCTCCTACATGGGACTGTCCCTTTAACCCATTAAACATGTCACTGTCATTAGGTCACTTTGCTCCTACATGAGACTGTCCCTTTAACCCATTAAACATGTCACTGTCATTAGGTCACTTTGCTCCTACATGGGACTGTCTCTTTAAACCATTAAACATGTCACTGTCATTAGGTCACTTTGCTCCTACATGAGACTGTCCCTTTAACCCATTAAACATGTCACTGTCATTAGGTCACTTTGCTCCTACATGGGACTGTCCCTTTAACCCATTAAACATGTCACTGTCATTAGGTCACTTTGCTCCTACATGAGACTGTCCCTTTAACCCATTAAACATGTCACTGTCATTAGGTCACTTTGCTCCTACATGGGACTGTCCCTTTAACCCATTAAACATATCACTGTCATTAGGTCAAATTGCTCCTACATGGGACTGTCCCTTTAACCCATTAAACATGTCACTGTCATTAGGTTACTTTGCTCATACATGGGGCTGTCCCTTTAACCCATTATACATGTCACTGCCATTAGGTCACTTTGCTCCTACATGAGACTGTCCCTTTAACCCATTAAACATGTCACTGTCATTAGGTCAAATTGCTCCTACATGGGACTGTCCATTTAACCCATTAAACATGTCACTGTCATTAGGTTACATTGCTCATACATGGGGCTGTCCCTTTAACCCATTATACATGTCACTGCCATTAGGTCACTTTGCTCCTACATGGGACTGTCCCTTTAACCCATTAAACATGTCACTGTCATTAGGTCACTTTGCTCCTACATGGGACTGTCTCTTTAACCCATTAAACATGTCGCTGTCATTAGATCACTGTGCTCCTACATTGGACTGTCCCTTTAACCCATTAAACATGTCACTGTCATTAGGTCACTTTGCTCCTACATGGGACTGTCCCTTTAACCCATTAAACATGTCACTGTCATTAGGTCACTTTGCTCCTACATGGGACTGTCCCTTTAACCCATTAAACATATCACTGTCATTAGGTCACTTTGCTCCTACATGGGACTGTCCCTTTAACCCATTAAACATATCACTGTCATTAGGTCACTTTGCTCCTACATGAGACTGTCCCTTTAACCCATTAAACATGTCACTGTCATTAGGTCAAATTGCTCCTACATGGGACTGTCCCTTTAACCCATTAAACATGTCACTGCCACACTGTCATTAGGTCACTTTGCTCCTACATGGGACTGTCCCTTTAACCCATTAAACATGTCGCTGTCATTAGGTCACTTTGTTCCTACATGGGACTGTCCCTTTAACCCATTAAACATGTCACTGTCATTAGGTCACTTTGCTCCTACATGGGACTGTCCCTTTAACCCATTAAACATGTCGCTGTCATTAGGTCACTTTGCTCCTAAATGGGACTGTCTCTTTAACCCATTAAACATGTCACTGTCATTAGGTCACTTTGCTCCTACATGGGACTGTCCCTTTAACCCATTAAACATGTCACTGTCATTAGGTCACTTTGTTCCTACATGGGACTGTCCCTTTAACCCATTAAACATGTCGCTGTCATTAAGTCACTTTGCTCCTACATGGGACTGTCTCTTTAACCCATTAAGCATGTCACTGTCATTAGGTCATTTTGCTCCTACATGGGACTGTCCCTTTAACCCATTAAACATGTCACTGTCATTAGGTCACTTTGTTCCTACATGGGACTGTCCCTTTAACCCATTTAACATGTCGCTGTCATTAGGTCACTTTGTTCCTACATGGGACTGTCCCTTTAACCCATTAAACATGTCGCTGTCATTAGGTCACTTTGTTCCTACATGGGACTGTCCCTTTAACCCATTAAACATGTCGCTGTCATTAGGTCACTTTGTTCCTACATGGGACTGTCCCTTTAACCCATTAAACATGTCGCTGTCATTAGGTCACTTTGCTCCTACATGGGACTGTCTCTTTAACCCATTAAACATGTCGCTGCCATTAGGTCACTTTGCTCCTACATGGGACTGTCCCTTTAACCCATTAAACATGTCGCTGTCATTAGGTCACTTTGTTCCTACATGGGACTGTCCCTTTAACCCATTAAACATGTCGCTGTCATTAAGTCACTTTGCTCCTACATGGGACTGTCTCTTTAACCCATTAAACATGTCACTGTCATTAGGTCATTTTGCTCCTACATGGGACTGTCCCTTTAACCCATTAAACATGTCGCTGTCATTAGGTCACTTTGCTCCTACATGGGACTGTCCCTTTAACCCATTAAACATGTCACTGTCATTAGGTCACTTTGCTCCTACATGGGACTGTCCCTTTAACCCATTAAACATGTCACTGTCATTAGGTCACTTTGTTCCTACATGGGACTGTCCCTTTAACCCATTAAACATGTCACTGTCATTAGGTCACTTTGTTCCTACATGGGACTGTCCCTTTAACCCATTAAACATGTCGCTGTCATTAGGTCACTTTGCTCCTACATGGGACTGTCTCTTTAACCCATTAAACATGTCGCTGCCATTAGGTCACTTTGCTCCTACATGGGACTGTCCCTTTAACCAATTAAACATGTTGCTGTCATTAGGTCACTTTGCACCTACATGGGACTATCCCTTTAACCCATTAAACATGTCACTGTCATTAGGTTACTTTGCTCCTACATGGGACTATCCCTTTAACCCATTAAACATGTCACTGTCATTAGGTCGCTGTGCTCCTACATGGGACTGTCCCTTTAACCCATTAAACATGTCACTGTCATTAGGTCACTGTGCTCCTACATGGGACTGTCCCTTTAACCCATTAAACATGTCGCTGTCATTAGGTCACTTTGCTCCTACATGGGACTGTCTCTTTAACCCATTAAACATGTCGCTGCCATTAGGTCACTTTGCTCCTACATGGGACTGTCCCTTTAACCCATTAAACATGTCGCTGTCATTAGGTCACTTTGCACCTACATGGGACTATCCCTTTAACCCATTAAACATGTCACTGTCATTAGGTTACTTTGCTCCTACATGGGACTATCCCTTTAACCCATTAAACATGTCACTGTCATTAGGTCGCTGTGCTCCTACATGGGACAGTCCCTTTAACCCATTACATGTGTCGTTGTTCAGTCACTTTATTTCTTGCATGGGACAAGCTCCATTATGCCCACAGTAAAACATATTCATTTAGTTAAACATTCGCAAAAGTATCAGAAACACAGACTGTTTGTTCAGCTACCTGTAAATGAGGATATCATCTGACGAGCTATTGTACTGAACTTGGTACATCCTTATCCTGGGGATGTGACTCTGGGGAAACCACTGGATGAGAGCCGAGGATGAGGTCAGCTCTGCAACCACAACCTTCTTATCGTGGAGAGTTTTAGTTTCATTAGACTTGGCTGGCGTCAGTATATCTGAGAGGCCTGACTCTGCTTCCTTATCACAGTTGGTGCTGTTGGCAAGATTAGGGAATGGGTTTACAATGAGTTCCACGGTAGCAGTAGATTCCCCTGCTGGATTGGATGCAATACAGGTAAAGTTCCCACGATCTGAGAACAGGGTTGTGAGAATATCCAGGGTTCCATTCTCATAGGACATAGTCCTTGTGCTGTTGGGAACAAGCTTTCCATCTGGTGAAATCCATCGCACATAGGGATCAGGATCACCAACAGCTTTGCATTTCAATGACACATTTTGGCCTTCCATGACTATCTGTTTAGGAGTTCGGTGGGTTATCATGGGAGATTCACAAACAAATTCTTCCTCTTTTATTGACCAGAAGTACTTGCCCATCAACTCTAAGGGTGAAGCACATGTTTCCAAGTCATCTTCTCTGGTCAGACGTCGAAGCCACATTAACTCACAGTTGCAATGAAGTGGATTTCCTCCAAAGCTGAGCACTAGGGAGGTTATTGGGGAGCCTTTAGATTTGGCATAAACAGGGATTCTGGAAAACAAAGGATCTGGTGGAATCTTTTTCAGTTTGTTGGAGGTCATATCCAGTCTAGCCAGTTTGTGTAAATTGGAGAATATCCCTTCAGGAACATAATCAATGAGGTTGTGATCTAACGCTACATTGTTAACACTGGAAAGTCTACCAATGGTCTCCCAAGGTATGTTCACTAAGTTGTTGTAGGATAAGTCCAAATCCTCAAGTGTGTCTATAAAATCCTCAAATGATCCCGGAGCAATGTAACTTAACTGGTTGTTATTCAAGATTAAATGTCGGAGGTTGAACAGACCCTTAAAATGTTCCTCATTGACAAAAGTTAGCCTGTTGCTATCCAACTGCAAGGCATGGAGGCCTTTCAAATCAAGGAAAGCATAAGGCATGACTTGACTAATGGTATTTCTAGTTAGAGTTAAGTGTATAAGTTCTGTCATGTTTGCAAAATCTTTCCTTCTAATTGTAGTTATGAAGTTGTCCATGAGTCTCAACTCTGCTGTCCTCCTGTCAATGGTAGGGGGCACAAACAGAAGGCCAGTCTTGGTACAAAGGATTGTGAAGGATGGAGACACATTTTGGCATGAACATCTCTTGGGGCACATCATGGCCTTGAGAGACGTGCTTATCATCAGCAGACAAATGGCCAACCTTTCCATGGTCAGGTGTAGAACCTGTAAATGAGACAGAATTGTTGGATTAAACTTCTGAAAGTGCACTGGCAAATATATTACCTATGATTAACACATGCTTAAAATCACATGCCTAATACCTCACTGTAATTATTAAATTATGCAAACCCAATTTGCACTGTCATATTGAGGACACGTTATGCAGAAAAGTACTTTGTTAACCATCATACTTTAATATTTGTCTATGTTCTTCTATGTTGAATTTATAATCCCAACCTTTAGTGAAAACATCAACAGTAAACATGATTCAGAGACGCTTTGATGTTTATTGAACGTATATCTTGGAAGATCTTTCACATTATGTATTTTATTAATTTTATGAATAATATCATGACTTGTGATGCATTGGGAGAACAAACATATTCTTTATTCATTTATTTCAGCTTTTGGTTCAAAGTTCTTTATTCATGGATCAAATAGTTAAAATATTTACTTTGCTGTAGTCAAGTATTCAGAGGAGCTTGTAATCCATTATCAATCGCTTAAAAATATCCTGGCTTAAATGGATGAGAAACTAGACCTTGCCTCTACTGTTCTCACCTACAGGGTCTTGGTTGTTGATTGGATTGTTTACATTTTTAATAAATATATTAATGAAAGAAATGTTAAATGATTTGATCATGCAATATCTGAGCTCTAGCACTAGATGGTAGTGTTGTACCACTGTGGTTGTAGAACGAACCCTCAAACATTTGGCTTCTGCTCCTACATGCCTGTTGAGATACTCCGTAGCCCTGGGCTCCCTGGTTAGAACTGGTAAAAGGTTGCATGCCAAGCTACACTGCAGTCTTCTGACTCCAGATTAGTGCTGGAGGATCTAGACATGCGGCAACTGACAGTAGACAGATTTTAATCATAGAAACGCGTATGCCGTATGTAAGATGTGAGGCCCACCTGATAATTCCCCCTCTTTACTCCTAATATTATACATTTCCAACAATTAACCATCCTCATAGCTTGTGCATTAACCAGCTCATCGGGAGCTATGTTTTGCATCTACTGCCATTGTTGCCATGAAGGATTTGTGTCTTTGTTTGAAATTCCCAACAATCAGAGACAAAGCATAAGCTCTCTTTATCCTTCCTGCTCAGTGTCTGCATTTAACTTGTTAGAGGAATAATTAAACATGTAGGCACACACAGATAGGCACTAAAGACATACATATACACACATACGCATACATACTGATAGACATACACACAGATATAAGCACACATACAGATATATACATTCTGATACACACACAAACACACACACACACACACACACACATATATACTGTTACCCATACACACACAGATACATACATTCTGATACACACACACACATACATAGATAGATACATACCTACACACACATACACAGACATACACAAGGATACCCATACACACAGATACATACATACTGATACCCATACACACAGATACATACATACTGATACCCATACACACAGATACATACATACTGATACCCATACACACAGATACATACATACTGATACCCATACACACAGATACATACATACTGATACCCATACACACAGATACATACATACTGATACCCATACACACAGATACATACATACTGATACCCATACACACAGATACATACATTCTGATCCACATACACACAGATACATACATACTGATACCCATACACACAGATACATACATACTGATACCCATACACACAGATACATACATTCTGATCCACATATACACTGTCCCTCCCAAATGCTCCACCCCAGGAACCCATATTTAATTGCAAAATTGCTCTGACTAAAACAGACAGACCTTCCAATAATTTTGGAGAAATATACACTCCATCCATAACAATGCCTTGCACTCTGTCACAATACATAGATAAACATACACACAGATACATACATACTGATACACATACACACAGATATAGCATACATACTGATACACATACACACAAATATAGCATACATACTGATACAAAAACAGATACATACATACTGATACACATACACACAGATATAGCATACATACTGATACCCATACACACAAATTTAGCATACATACTGATACACAAACAGATACATACATACTGATACACATACACAGAGATACATACATATGGATACATATGCACACAAATACATACATACTGATACACACAAATACATAAATTCTGATACATACACATAGGTATATACATTCTGAGACACATACATACAGATACATGCATTCTGATACATACACACAGATATATACACACTGATACACTCACACACAGATGCATACATACTGATACATACACACAGATACCTAAATTCTGATACATACACATAGGTATATACATTCTGATACACTTACACACAGATACATACATACTGATACACATACACACATATACATGCATTCTAATACAGACACATATAGACACATACACACTAATACACACGTACAGACATACATATTAATGCACAAACATACTGATAGATACACATGCACACATAAAGATAGACACACATACTAATACACACTGATACACACACAAACTAAGAATCAACATAACTAATATGTTTATACATCTTTGGACTGATAGACAAGTTCTCCATTATGGTTACTCACCTGCTAATACACACTGGCACAGAGAGAGACACACATCTTGAAATACAACCGTAAACATCCATCTGTAATTAGTGGCGTTTTTCAAATTGCCTTAATTTTCTGTGTTTAGCTATATCTCTGTTGGTGATGTTTTACATGTATACACACAGTGTGTCCAGGAGATACATGTACAGTTGTGAACACTGAAAATGATAGACACATACACACAATACACACACATACACACAATGCATTTGTTCCGACACTGTATTCAAGTACACTTGGTATTAAAGGGGACACAGGTCATTGCATGGTTAAAAATGTGAATTAATCAGACGAAGATTTAGCACTAACCTCAGTCCCAAAATCAGATATGGGATCCACGCAAAGAACCAAGAATGTGTATGTGAGCTCAGCGATTGCAAGCAATTTGTCTGACCAAAGTGGATAGGCAAAACATACTTGAAAATATGAATAAAACCCCCTTTTTAACTATAGGATCCACAATGTTTTTCAGAATTGCTGCATACACGTGTCCGGACTGACATGACCCGGCGTGATTCGTAACAGACAGGAAGGATTACTAGAGACGTTTGCAGAAATATCATTAGTTTGAATCGATTCGCCCAAATCGGTTTTGTTTTGAACAATTTTGGTTTGTCCATGTGGCCTTTTCGGTTAGGACAAATTTTGTTCCTGTGATCGTTTTGCGAAAAACTATTTGGACAAGCCAAAAGGGCGTGAATAAATACTGCCAAATATACACACAATACAAATATTAATTATATATAAACTCACATAACAGAAAATGAACAGCATTGCTGCATCACTGGTGACGCCATATTCAGCTCTATCAATGACGACAATGTTAATGCAACACACTTTAACCAAGATACTTATATAGACATCGGCATCCTGCTTCGCTATAAAGCGCGGGTCTCCACAACGTCAGTCAAGCGCCATTTTTTCTGAACATTTTGGTATAGGAACATGATGCCAACCAATAGGGAACTTTCTAGCGCTTTTTAAACTGTCCTCTCCATCACTGTGACGCCCTGTGGTGGCCTTTGTGCCGGATAGTGTATCTCTGTTTAATTCCATAGAGGAGATTTCAGCTAAAACCTGTGTAGCCGCACTTCACATACTGATACACTTTGTCTATTACATACTAACATGAACAGGCAGACAGTCAGAAACACACACACTGGTACCTACAGAGAAATCCACCTCGATGTGTAATGTCCACACAAACTCTCACACTCAGCATACTGATACACATTGTCTATTACATACTAACATGAACAGGCAGACAGTCAGAAACACACACACTGGTACCTACAGAGAAATCCACCTCAATGTGTAATGTCCACACAAACTCTCACACTCAGCATACTGATACACATTGTCTATTACATACTAACATGAACAGGCAGACAGTCAGAAACACACACACTGGTACCTACAGAGAAACACACCTCGATGTGTAATGTCCACACAAACTCTCACACTCAGCATACTGATACACATTGTCTATTACATACTAACATGAACAGGCAGACAGTCAGAAACACACACACTGGTACCTACAGAGAAACACACCTCAATGTGTAATGTCCACACAAACTCTCACACTCAGCATACTGATACACATTGTCTATTACATACTAACATGAACAGGCAGACAGTCAGAAACACACACACTGGTACCTACAGAGAAACACACCTCAATGTGTAATGTCCACACAAGCTCTCACACTCAGCATACTGATACACATTGTCTATTACATACTAACATGAACAGGCAGACAGTCAGAAACACACACACTGGTACCTACAGAGAAACACACCTCGATGTGTAATGTCCACACAAACTCTCACACTCAGCATACTGATACACATTGTCTATTACATACTAACATGAACAGGCAGACAGTCAGAAACACACACACTGGTACCTACAGAGAAACACACCTCAATGTGTAATGTCCACACAAACTCTCACACTCAGCATACTGATACACATTGTCTATTACATACTAACATGAACAGGCAGACAGTCAGAAACACACACACTGGTACCTACAGAGAAACACACCTCAATGTGTAATGTCCACACAAGCTCTCACACTCAGCATACTGATACACATTGTCTATTACATACTAACATGAACAGGCAGACAGTCAGAAACACACACACTGGTACCTACAGAGAAACACACCTCGATGTGTAATGTCCACACAAACTCTCACACTCAGTAACACTGTACAAAGCACAAAGCATTGGTTTGTCAGATAAATGAATGGAAAGATAACCACGGAGCATTGATCCATTGTCAGGATCGGGACAGGGATCCAACACGCAGAGTACAAAGAGTGGAAAGGTACGTATACCGGGCCTTAGAATGGCCGGACTAACGTACCGAGAGTAATAAAGAATAGTCAGAGACAAGCCGAGGTCGAGGGAACGAGAAGACAGATAAGCGAGAGACAAGCCGGGTCAAGGGATAACAGAGAAGCAGGGAAGTACAACGAGCCGAGTCAAAACCAATAGAGCAAACTAGAATACCAGAGCACTGAGTGACTAGACAAGCTAGAACCACGACAGGGCAATGAGCTGAAGTGAGAAGTAAGCTTAAATACCCTGGCTCTGGATGGTAATCACGCCTCTGACAAGTACCGATTGGATATCGGACACTTGAGTGACAGGTCGCTCGTGATAGCGTCATGACGTCACGTATTGAGCGTCCTGCTAGAAAAGGACGTGGATTCCTCGCGGCCGGTGTTTAAGTGACTGGATGAACCGCGAGGAACGGAGGAAACAGCTCGCCTGGACGGATAAACCACCAAGTCTCTACCTCCCTTAGAGGTAGAGGCCTCAGGTACCCTGACAGTACCCCCCCTCTCAGATACGCCCACCGGGCGGAATGAACCGGGGCGAGATGGGAAGCGGAGGTGAAATGCTCTGCGAAGGCGAGAAGCATGAACGTCCTCCTGAGGTACCCAACTCCTCTCCTCAGGACCATATCCCCTCCAGTTGACCAGATATTGCAATTTTCCCCTTGAAATTCTGGAATCAACGATGGAGCTGACCTCGTACTCCTCCCGACCCTCCACCTGAACAGGACGAGGCGAGGAGACCTTAGAGGAGAATTTGTTGCAAATAAGAGGTTTCAACAAGGAGACATGAAAGGAGTTAGGAATGCGTAAGGCAGGTGGCAGAGCAAGGCGATACGCAACCGGATTGATACGAGTGAGAACCCTGTAAGGGCCTATGTAGCGAGGAGCAAATTTCATAGATGGAACTTTTAGGCGAATATTCTTAGTACTCAACCATACCCTATCCCCAGGAACAAAAACAGGAGCCGCTCTTCTATGCTTGTCAGCGTGTTTCTTGAACAGCGAGGAACTATGTAATAGAATTTGCCGAGTCTGATCCCATAATTTCTTCAGGTTGGCGACATGATCATCAACCGACGGTATCCCCTGAGAAGAGGAAACCGAAGGAAAAATCGAAGGATGAAAGCCATAGTTCATGAAGAAAGGGCTAGAGCGAGTTGAATCGCAAACAAGGTTATTGTGTGCGAACTCTGCCCAAGGAATCAGACCGACCCAATCGTCCTGGTGTTCGGAAACAAAGCAACGCAGATACTGTTCGATCTTTTGATTAGTACGTTCAGCAGCTCCGTTAGACTGAGGGTGATAGGCAGAGGAGAAGTTCAATTTGATACCCATTTGAGAACAAAAGGATCTCCAGAAACGTGAGACAAATTGAGAACCTCTATCAGAAACAATCTCCGAAGGAATCCCATGTAGGCGAAAAACCTCTCTCGCAAAAATCTCCGCCAATTCAGGAGAAGTCGGAAGTTTAGGTAATGGCACGAAATGGGCCATCTTAGTAAATCTATCCACCACCGTGAGAATAACAGTCTGTCTCTTGGAAGCAGGCAAATCAACGATAAAGTCTATGGACAAACAGGACCAAGGTTTCTCAGGAATGTCCAAGGGGTGTAACAGGCCACATGGAGATGCATGAGGTAGTTTAGTCTTGGCACAAGTCTCACAAGCTGCGACGAACTCCTCAATATCTTTTCGGAGTGAAGGCCACCAGAAATCCTTGGATATCAGAGAGTATGTCTTGCGAATACCAGGATGACCAGCTATTTTACTTTCGTGAAAGCATTGTAAGAGCTCCAGTTGAAGTTCAGGAGGAACAAAGTTTCTTCCCTCAGGAGTGTTTCCGGGAGCTAGATGTTGTGACTTCAAGATCTGGTCAAGTAGCGGAGAATGAATTTTGAGACTGGTATTAGCAATAATATTGCATTTGGGTACAATGGAGGACAACAGTGGTTCAACTGAGGCAGAGGGCTCATATTGGCGAGATAGCGCATCGGCTTTAGAATTCTTTGACCCAGGTCTGTAAGTCAGAACGTAATTGAAATGGGTAAGAAACAACGACCAACGAGCCTGCCTGGAGGACAGACGCTTGGCCTCTCCGATATAAGACAAGTTTTTGTGGTCTGTCAGAATGGTAACAGGATGTAAAGTACCTTCCAATAAATGTCTCCACTCTTTCAAAGCCTTGATAACCGCTAGTAATTCTCTGTCACCAATGTCATACCTGCTCTCAGTACCGGTCAATTTTTTAGAGAAAAATCCACATGGATGTAATGGTTTATCAATACCCAACCTTTGAGATAGGACAGCACCTAAACCAGTCTCTGATGCGTCTACCTCAAGTAAAAAAGGCAGAGAAGTGTCGGGGTGAACTAAAATTGGAGCGGAAGCGAAAAGCTCCTTGAGAGTTTTGAACGCCAGGAGAGCTTCAGTAGTCCAATTCTTAGTATCAGCCCCCTGTTTGGTCATGTTAGTGATAGGTGCGATAATGGAAGAATAGCCCTTAATAAAGCGCCTATAATAATTAGAAAAACCAATAAATCTCTGTACGGCTTTAAGACCTTTGGGTAAAGGCCACTCTAGGATGGATTGGAGCTTCTCCGGATCCATCTTAAATCCCTCCCCAGAGATCACATAGCCGAGAAAGGTTACCTGGGTTTGATCAAAGCTACATTTCTCCAACTTGCAGTACAAGCCATGCTGGAGTAGCTTGTGCAAAACCCTCCTGACTTGCTTGTGATGAATCTCAATGTCACTAGAATGAATGAGTATATCATCTAGGTATACAATGACGCAATCTTGCTGAAATTCCCTAAGAACCTCATTTATCAGATCCTGGAATACAGCTGGTGCATTGCATAACCCAAAAGGCATAACAGTATATTCATAGTGACCATATCGAGTATTGAATGCCGTCATCCACTCATGTCCCTGCTGGATTCTCACCAAGTTATATGCCCCTCTGAGGTCTAACTTGGTGAAAATTGTAGAGCCCTTCAAACGATCGAAGAGTTCGGTAATCAAGGGGATCGGGTAGGCATTTTTAATGGTTATCTTATTTAGGCCTCGATAATCAATACAAGGTCTCAAAGAACCATCCTTCTTTTTAACAAAAAAAAATCCAGCCCCGGCAGGGGAGGAGGACCTTCTAATGAATCCCTTGTCTAAATTTTCGTGAATATACTCCTCTAGAACTGAGTTCTCTTTCGTAGATAACGGGTATACATGACCTCTGGGCGGCATGGTACCAGGGAGTAGGTTAATTTTGCAATCAAAGGACCTGTGTGGGGGTAAGGTATCGGCTTTCTTTTTGTCAAATACAGCCTTTAAATCTAGATACTGAGACGGAATTTGTGTCTCTGTAGGATTGTCAGAGTTAGCCGATGTATTGGTTAAGCCGAGAGGTGAGACTTTCCGCAAGCATTTCTCTTGACAATTCTGTCCCCACGAAACTATCTCCCCTGACTCCCAATTAATAATAGGGTTATGTCTCCTCAACCAGGAGTACCCCAGAACTATGGGAATAGACGGAGAAGAAATGAGCAGTAAGGATATGTCTTCTCTATGTAGGATGCCAACAGTTAAGTTAATCGGTATGGTCTCATGGAAAATAACAGGCTCAAGTAACGGTCTACCATCGATGGCCTCAACGGCCAGTGGTGTCTCTTTTAACTGGGATGGAATAGCATGCTTGGCAGCAAAACCCTGATCTATAAAGCTCTCAGCAGCTCCAGAATCGATTAGTGCCATAGTCTTAACTACTCCCTTCTCCCACTTTAAAGAAACGGGTAACAGAAGCCTGAGCTCTTTGTAGTTGTGAATAGAGGACAAAGTAGAAACACCCAAGGCCTGTCCTCTAGAGGAACTTAGGTGCGAGCGTTTCCCGAACGATTGGGACAATTTAGGCGTAAATGACCCCTGACTCCACAATACATACATAAACCCTCCCTTCTCCTGTACTGTCTCACCCTCTCTGTGAGATGAGTACTGCCTATCTGCATAGGTTCAGGAATACGTAAGTCCTCGAACTCAGAAATTTGAAAGGTAGGCGCTAGTTTAAAGGAGGGTCTACGGGTCCTATCTTGAGTGTTCTGCCTCTCTCTTAAGCGTTCATCAATACGAGATATAAAAGAAATTAAATCCTCCAAATTTTCAGGGAGTTCTCTAGTAGCAACCTCGTCAAGAATTACATCTGATAACCCATTCAGAAACACATCTATATAAGCCTGTTCGTTCCACTTAATTTCTGCCGCCAAGGACCTGAACTCTAGTGAATAATCCACAAGTGTTCGATTGTCCTGTCTAAGGCGCAACAGTAATCTAGCTGCATTGACCTTTCTACCAGGAGGGTCAAAAGTTCTTCTAAACGCAGCTACAAAGGCATTATAATTATAGACTAGTGGATTATCATTCTCCCATAAAGGATTGGCCCATCTCAAAGCTTTTTCAATGAGTAGAGTAATAATAAATCCAACCTTCGCTCTATCTGTAGGATAAGAGCGGGGTTGTAATTCGAAATGGATGCTAATCTGGTTTAGAAAGCCACGACACTTCTCCGGTGACCCGCCATAACGTACTGGTGAGGTAATACGGGAAGAAGCACCTACAGTGGCTACCTCTAGACCTGAGACTGCAGGAGAAATAGAAGGAGTACGTGTCTCCTCAGGTGGATTACTAGCACGAGACAAAAGTGCCTGTAGTGCCAAAGCCATCTGATCCATCCTATGCTCCATGGCGTCAAACCTGGGATCAGAAGAACCAAGCTGACTGTTTGTACCTGCAGGATCCATTGGCCCTGTCGTAATGTCAGGATCGGGACAGGGATCCAACACGCAGAGTACAAAGAGTGGAAAGGTACGTATACCGGGCCTTAGAATGGCCGGACTAACGTACCGAGAGTAATAAAGAATAGTCAGAGACAAGCCGAGGTCGAGGGAACGAGAAGACAGATAAGCGAGAGACAAGCCGGGTCAAGGGATAACAGAGAAGCAGGGAAGTACAACGAGCCGAGTCAAAACCAATAGAGCAAACTAGAATACCAGAGCACTGAGTGACTAGACAAGCTAGAACCACGACAGGGCAATGAGCTGAAGTGAGAAGTAAGCTTAAATACCCTGGCTCTGGATGGTAATCACGCCTCTGACAAGTACCGATTGGATATCGGACACTTGAGTGACAGGTCGCTCGTGATAGCGTCATGACGTCACGTATTGAGCGTCCTGCTAGAAAAGGACGTGGATTCCTCGCGGCCGGTGTTTAAGTGACTGGATGAACCGCGAGGAACGGAGGAAACAGCTCGCCTGGACGGATAAACCACCAAGTCTCTACCTCCCTTAGAGGTAGAGGCCTCAGGTACCCTGACATCCATTGATGCAGTTTCAAAGTACTTGCTAAAAAAAAAACCAAAAAAAACATTTTGAACAGAATAACCGTGACCTTATAGGGGGTTATTTCAATCATAAGAGATAAAATGTGACAAACACAGTTGAGGATTATGCTGAGATGACATTTCATGTGCTTATTTTGTAACATTATTTATTTGCGACTATGTAGAAAAAAGTCTAAACCAATGAATTCCCTTCTGCTCCTGTACCACATTTTGTTTTTGTGCTGCTTTCATTCTTGGTTTGAGTTCTGAATTTCGGTGCTGCCAATCTTTAAACATTTACCACTACTGTCACAGTGACGGATATTTCAGGCCACTAAAACATGTGAAAAATGCGGAGATTACATTTAATACGAAAGAAGACACGCACACGCACAAATATAAGTCAAGAGTTACTAAAAGATATTCCTCCACTTCACCCCCTAACCTTCATGGGATCCCCTAGACATCTCTGCTCCATATTACCAAGACAACACTAGTATGTTATGCTAATGTTCCAATAAAACGAAATGTCGATGATATGCTGATGAAGACACCGAGGTCAAGATGTGAGATATAACGCAGTATTGGCGTGTTAATTGTCAGGGCTCCGCGGGCAGCGGTGAGGGGAGGCTGCAATCCTCTCGCAGCACTCACCCTCGGTCCGTCGCCGCCCGCGGTCCCCTCTCCCCTTACCGTTAAGCGAGCGGCGTCCTCTCCTCCTGACACGCCACTCGCGTCCTCCTCTCCTCCTCCCAGCGGCAGCATGTCTAACGCTGCACGCTGGGAGCCGGCACTATTATCTAAGCGCCGGGGTCACTCACGTGACCCGGCGTTAAAGCTACAGTGCAACAAACACAGTGGGGGGTATAGATATCCCCCACGTGTGTTTGTTAATACTGATTGGTGGTTAGCCAATCAGGATTCAGGCTAGGATTTAAATACTTACCTTTCCTGTCTATCTGTGCCCTGTTGTGGTCTTTGCTTTATAGTATCGATTGTGAACGTGTGCTTTCTGGTTACGTACCCTCTGGCTTGTTATACTGACTTTGTGACTTTCTCCTACCCTTTGACCTCGGCTTGTTTCTCGTTATTCTGTTTTCTGGTTCCCCTTACTCGGCTTGTCTCCTGACTATTCTTTGTGTGCTTAGCCCGGCCACTCTAAGGACCGGTACAGCACACTTTCTGTGTGTGTGTCTGTGTGTGTGTTAGCGTGTTGGGTTCCCCGGGATCGTGACATTACAACAGGGCCATAATGGAACCTGCTGACATACCACAGCTCCTAGTTAATCAGGAGGCTAGAATGGATGGCTTGGACCACCGTATGGATCAGTTTGCTCAAGCTTTGCAGACCATACTGGCTCGTACTGCACACCTGCAGCCTGCCGTCCAGGAGGCGGTTGCTGCTGTGTCCGAACCCATTGCCACTCCAGTACCCGTTCCTGCCCATGTAGTCCATATGACACCGCCACAGCGCTATAGTGGTGACCCAGCATTGTGTCGTGGTTTCCTCAATCAAATTGACATCCATCTGGTGATGAATCCACGTTCCTATCCCACCGACAGATCCAAAATTGCCTTTTTGATAAACCACCTGTCTGGGAGAGCTTTAGCATGGGCAAACCCCATGTGGGAAAATATGTCTCCTATGTCCTTTGCGGATTTTTTGTCCGCATTCAAACGCACGTTTGATCAACCCGGTAGGGTTGCCTCTGCTGGCAAAGCTCTGCTTAGGGTTCGACAGGGTAACAGATCTGTAGCGGATTATACTATCGAATTCCGCACTCTAGCAGCTGAAGTGGTTTGGAATAACGACGCCCTCGTAACAGCCTTTCAGGAGGGTTTGGCCGCTTACATACTGGATGAAATAGCATCCAGGGAACTGCCTGTCCTTCTAGATGATATTATAGACTATGTAATCCTTATTGATAACCGCATTAGAGAGAGACGTAGTCAAAGACGGCTGGATACACGGGTGTTACCTGCTCTACCCAGTACTGCATTACTAGCGTTACCCGCTCCTAGGCAACCATCCCCCGAACCCATGCAATTGGGTGCTACGGGGTTAACTGAGGCTGAAAGAACGTATCATAGAAGGGAGGGGTTATGTCTCTATTGTGGAAAGAGGGGTCACCACTGTAATACATGCCCTAAATTACAGGGAAACTCCAGCACCTAAGGCCTAGAGAGGGGTCGGCCTCGGGTGTTATGACTTTGTCCCCTCATGTGTCCATCTCCAGACCATTTATTACGGTCTCTCTTTTGGTCAATAAAACCACCATAACAACTAAAGCCTTGATCGATTCAGGTGCGGCTGACAACCTTATGGATGAGACCTTTGCCAGAACCGCAGCCTTGACTTTGATCCAAAAGGCCACACCCTTGGCCGTTGAGGCCATAGATGGTAGACCCCTTGAGAGACCTCTGGTGACCCATGAGACCCAAGATATAGAGATGTGTGTGGGTGCTTTACACAAGGAAAGGTTAACCTTCCAAATAATTGACTCCCCTACTGCTTCCATAGTTCTGGGTTTTCCCTGGTTAGTGAAACACAACCCAGTACTTGATTGGGGTTGTTTAGACATACTCTCCTGGGGGGAATCTTGTCAACGAGACTGTATGGCCCAAGTACGTCCCATTTGTTTACTTAACGTGCCCACGGCTAAACCGCTTTCTGTTTCTGTCCCTTCTGTGTATGCAGACCTTGCTTTGGTTTTCGAAAAAAGGGAGGCAGATAAGCTACCCCCACACCGTGAGTATGACTGTGCCATAAACCTATTACCGGGTACTATGCCTCCTAGGGGTAAGGTCTACCCTCTTTCTGAGAAAGAAAACCAGGTCATGGAGGAGTACATACGAGAGGCCTTAAGTAAAGGTTTTATTAGAAGGTCCTCCTCTCCTGCTGGTGCTGGTTTCTTTTTTGTGGCAAAAAAGGAGGGCGATTTGAGACCGTGTATAGACTACAGAGCCCTAAACAATATAACGATTAAAAATGCCTATCCGATTCCCCTCATTACCGAATTGTTTGATCGTGTCAAAGGTTCTAGATATTTTACTAAACTAGACCTCAGGGGGGCTTATAACCTTGTTCGTATTAAGGAGAATGATGAATGGAAAACGGCGTTCAATACGCGTAGTGGGCATTACGAGTATCTGGTCATGCCTTTTGGATTGTGTAATGCTCCTGCCGTTTTTCAGGACCTCATAAACGATGTCCTTAGAGATCTACTGCATGTCTGTGCTGTAGTCTACCTAGATGACATACTTGTATATTCTCCAGATTTGAAGACACATCATACTCATGTTAGGATGGTGCTTAAAAGGTTGTTGCAGAATGGTCTTTATTGTAAATTAGAGAAATGCTTATTCGACCAAACCTCTGTACAATTCCTGGGTTATGTTATTTCTGAACAAGGATTCAGCATGGATCCTTCAAAATTGGAAGCTATACTGTCCTGGCCCCTTCCCCAAGGACTTAAGGCAATACAGCGATTTATAGGGTTTGCCAATTATTATAGAAAGTTTGTTAAAAACTTCTCATCCATTATTTCCCCTATCACTAAACTGACAAAAAAGGGTTTACACCCCAGGGTTTGGAATCCTAATGCTATTGTGGCCTTCGAGACTCTAAAAAAGGCATTTGCCACTGCCCCTGTGTTACACCATCCTGATCCTTCCCTTCCCTTTGTACTGGAAGTAGACGCCTCTGAATCAGGTATAGGAGCAGTGTTGTCACAAAGACAATCGTATGACGAACCCCTCCTTCCCTGTGGTTACTTTTCAAAACGCTTGTCAGAGTCTGAAAAGAATTACGACGTTGGGAACAGGGAATTATTAGCTATAGTGATGGCATTTAAAGAATGGAGGTACTTGTTAGAGGGAGCTAGACACAAGATTTTGGTTATAACCGATCATAAAAATCTATCCTATATCGCAGATGCTAAGAGGTTATCCTCTCGTCAGGCTAGATGGTCTTTATTTCTCTCACGTTTTCAGTACATAATCACATACAGGCCTGGTTATCGAAATGTCAAGGCTGATGCCATCTCCCGCCAGTACGAACCTGTAGATTCTATTACCTCCACTCCTGAGCCCATTGTACCCACAACTAATATAATAGCTACTACCCGTTTGGTTATCTCGTCTCTTTTTCTTGATGGTATCAAGTCATACCAACCCCAAGCACCCTCTGAGACACCTACTGGTAAGCTGTACGTGAAAGTAAAAGACAGAAAGAAGTTGTTGACTTTATTTCACACAGCCAAAACGGCTGGTCATCCAGGGGTTACCAAGACTTACAAGGGTCTTCTCCAACAGTTTTGGTGGCCCTCACTCAAAAAAGACGTGGTAGATTACGTGCAGGCTTGTCGTGTCTGTACACAGTGTAAGTCCCCTAATGTTAAACCCCTGGGACTCCTTATGCCCCTATCTGTACCCAAGAAACCGTGGACACACTTATCCATGGACTTTATTGTGGATCTTCCTTCATCTGATGGGCAGACAGTAATTTTGACTGTAACGGATAGGTTCTCCAAAATGGCGCACTTCATTCCGCTTAAGAAGCTACCTTCTGCGGTTCAGTTGGCTCAGGTGTTTGCCAAAGAAGTGTTCCGCTTGCATGGTATACCACAAGTTATCGTATCTGACAGGGGCCCTCAGTTTGTCTCTCGGTTTTGGAGAGGCTTTTGTGCTGAGATGGGGGTCTCCTTATCGTTTACTTCCTCCTATCATCCGCAATCTAATGGAGCTGCCGAACGAGCAAATCAGTCTGTGGAGTTGTATTTACGCTGTTTCACGAATGCACACCAGGACAACTGGTCCCGTCTCCTTCCCTGGGCTGAGTTTGCCAGGAACACTGTGTCTCATTCTTCTACTGGCGCAAGTCCTTTTATGGTGGCTTATGGGTTCCAACCCGCTGTCCTTCCCGGTGTATTCTCCGACAAGGGAATGCCCGCTTTGGACGAGCACCTCGCCTCCTTACGGAAGATGTGGGATCAGGTCCATGCTGCTCTTTGTCGTGCTGCTGCTACTCAAAAGAGGTTTGCTGATCGTCGTAGGTGTGCGGCTCCTTCTTATGCTCCGGGTGATAGGGTTTGGTTGTCCTCTAGGAATCTCCGCCTTAGGGTTCCCTCGATGAAGTTCGCGCCCAAGTTCCTTGGTCCCTATAAGGTGTTGCGTAGGGTGAATCCTGTATCCTACTCCCTGGCCTTGCCCCCTTCCATGCGCATACCTAACACCTTTCACACCTCCCTTTTGAAGCCCTTGCTCTGTAATCGGTTCTCTGGCTCTCTCAGGCGTTCCGATGCCCTCCGCGCGGTCTCTAGTGACGTATATGAGGTGGCTGCTCTCCTTGATTCTCGTTTCTCTCGAGGTCGGTTGCAGTATCTGGTTGATTGGAAGGGTTATGGCCCGGAGGAGCGGTCGTGGGTTTCTGTCTCTGACTTGGACGCCCCCTCCTTGATCCGCTCCTTTCATGCGCGGTTTCCTTTGAAGCCTTCGGCTTCCCGCCCCCTGGGCGGTCTTCGAGGGGGGGGTTATGTCAGGGCTCCGCGGGCAGCGGTGAGGGGAGGCTGCAATCCTCTCGCAGCACTCACCCTCGGTCCGTCGCCGCCCGCGGTCCCCTCTCCCCTTACCGTTAAGCGAGCGGCGTCCTCTCCTCCTGACACGCCGCTCGCGTCCTCCTCTCCTCCTCCCAGCGGCAGCATGTCTAACGCTGCACGCTGGGAGCCGGCACTATTATCTAAGCGCCGGGGTCACTCACGTGACCCGGCGTTAAAGCTACAGTGCAACAAACACAGTGGGGGGTATAGATATCCCCCACGTGTGTTTGTTAATACTGATTGGTGGTTAGCCAATCAGGATTCAGGCTAGGATTTAAATACTTACCTTTCCTGTCTATCTGTGCCCTGTTGTGGTCTTTGCTTTATAGTATCGATTGTGAACGTGTGCTTTCTGGTTACGTACCCTCTGGCTTGTTATACTGACTTTGTGACTTTCTCCTACCCTTTGACCTCGGCTTGTTTCTCATTATTCTGTTTTCTGGTTCCCCTTACTCGGCTTGTCTCCTGACTATTCTTTGTGTGCTTAGCCCGGCCACTCTAAGGACCGGTACAGCACACTTTCTGTGTGTGTGTCTGTGTGTGTGTTAGCGTGTTGGGTTCCCCGGGATCGTGACATTAATGAAGCCAAGCAGTCCATCGGCTACTAGAAACTAACTATGTGTGTAATGCACAAAATAAAACATATTAACTTGCAGTGACATTAACCAGCTCCTTGTGTTTTCACACCAAACGCGCTCGTACTCTACGCAAAGCTCATTAGAGGGGATCCCTCACGCAGCTCGCAAGCTATAACTTTATGGCTTCTCACTGTTTTATTACCCGCGCGCCAGGAAGCGTAGGGAGGCTGAAATTAAGGACAATTTTCCCAGTTTCGTTGCTGTGAAAACATTCAAGAAGATTCTCTACGGCTCGAAATCAATGAAGGAGGGAATTTTAACTACAGCACGAAGAGACAGCATAAATAGCCCAGCCTGTACACCATTAGCCTGTAAATCTATAATCGCTTTTAAAAAAACAACAGGAAATGTAGATACTAAACAGAGAATCAGCAGTTTAGTCAAGTTAATTCAGACAAGTCATATTGTCGGATTTAAGGAAAGAGTAAAACAAACACAGAAAAAATGTATGAACCGGAGAGAAACATACTGAGAATGCAGACACAACACACAAACCACACACAGTATTCCAGTGATTGGAAATGTAACTATTTTCACACTTTATTACCACGTTTTTATGGAATTTGTGTTGATTAATAACATTGTATTTTGGCAGAGTTAAAGTAAATGTGTAACTATCGAGTTATCAAACGTCATAGCTTTTTATGTAAATTAACCTCATGTTTATCAAAACGCCTGTCTCTGAGCAGGATAGGGGATTCATTTGCATAAAAAGTACATAAACTTCTGAAGAGTGAAACATATCAATGTATTCTAATAACCTTGAGAAGGTTTATGATTTGCTTTTAAAGCATTCCATTATTATTAATTTGACACTCTAAGAATGGAATTGACCCCCATGTTTTTAGAAATAATACAGAAATAAATAGATACATGTATTTTTAAATACCCCTCTCAGACCAGGAAATGACTCAGCCAATCAGGGCACTGTCATTCTGGTGTCTGAACCTTAAAATCTCTATCCAATTCCACTCATTCCATAACTGCTATTAGTTCATTATTATATTCACACGTTGTATTTTATGTGAATTTTATGTGATGGATCAGAACACAATTGTCTAAGTTGGTGAAGTGAAAAGAGAAAAATATATACATGTATGGAGGAAGGTGCTCTGGTCTGATGAGACAGAAATTGAACTTTTCGGCCATCAAAGAAAACGCTGTGTCTGGCGCAAACCCAACAAATCACATCACGCAAGGAACACCATCCCCACAGTGAAACATGGTGGTGGCAGCATCATGCTGTGGGGATGTTTTTCAGCAGCCGGGACTGGGAAACTGGTCAGAGTTGAGGTAAAGATGGATGGTGCTAAATACAGGGATATTCTTGAGCAAAACCTGTACCACTCTGTGCGTGATTTGAAGCTAGGACGGAGGTTCACCTTCCAGCAGGACAATGACCCCAAACACACTGCTAAAGCAACACTTGAGTGGTTTAAAGGGACCATGTAAATGTGTTGGAATGGCCTAGTCAAAGCCCAGAGCTCAATCCAATAGAAAATCTGTGGTCAGACTTAAAGATTGCTGTTCACAAGCGCAAACCATCCAACTTGAAGGAGCTGGAGCAGTTTTGCAAGGAGGAATGGGCAAAAATCCAAGTGATAAGATGTGGCAAACTCACAGAGACTTATCCAAAGCGACTTGGAGCTGTGATTGCCGCAAAAGGTGGCTCTACAAAGTATTGACTTTGGGGGTGTGAATAGTTAGCACATTGACTTTTTCTGTTATTTTGCCCTATTTGTTGTTTGCTTCAGTATAAAAAAAAAACAAATCTTCAAAGTTGTGGGCGGTGAAACCGACCTCGCCACTTGTCCTTGGAGGGGGCTGCTTGCCCGCCTCTTGCCTTCTGACAATGGCCTGGGAAGATGTGGCCCTTTAATTACAAGAGCTGGGCATTATGGACTGTGGATTATCTTACTGGCCCTTTAAGAACCAGCCAGGGACATTTAATTTGCAGGAGCTTCTGACTATATAAAACTATACCACCCAGGACATTAAGCTGGCTAACCAAATTTGTGTATCTTAAGATGCTTTCGTGTATTGCTATTTTTGGGTATTCACCTGTATGCAGCATTCGTCTGATTGTTCGGTAAAATCACTCCGTTTATTATACGGGTGAAACTACCGAACGATCAGACCACCCCAGGAATAAGTGTGCCTCCAATTACCGTTTGCAACAATGTTGCAAACAGGTAATTGGCAATCAGTGCAGTGTGGGCTTTGTCCTCTGGGTGGCCGCCATTCGGGAAATGAACACGTGGCGGCGGCCATCTTAAACTCCCGAATAGCGGGGTTTTGCCATCGAGTGTCTGGAACTAAAATCGGACACTCGACTAGTCAAACACCGCTGAGACCTCCAGACTTCCGTGGATTTGTGCCGAAACTACCGAAAGAGCCGCCGTTCGGTAGAAAGACCAATGCTAACATGGGGATTCTAATGAACACCAGGAAACCCACGGATGGCAAGCCGTTTGGGACTTTTTATAGCACTAACAGAGACCGACCGCAAGGCCAAACCTCATGGAACTATTTTCGGCTACTTTGCCTGTGCGGTCGGTCAAAACTTTAACCCTCCATAGCTCCCGAACCCCTGGTCTGATCTGGGTGATTTTTGAGTATGTTGCTCACCCAGATCAGGGCTATCAGGGGATTTTAGAGGTGTATCCTAGGCATTTGGGGTACATCTAAAACTTGGGGAAAATTGTGCACAGTTTAATTATGTTAACAGATAATGTGGTGGGAGGAGATGTGTGGGTTGTACCTTATACTGCATTAGTTAATGTACTAATTGTTGTGGGTGCCTCCCTTGCATGGGAGAATCCCATAAAAGCAGGGGTTGTGTGATTAAACTTGAGATTTCTGCTTGACCCTCAAAAGGAAGTGTCGTCTCGATATTGGGGAAATTGGATTGTATGCTGACTGCCAGGAGTGTTAACCTTTTGTATGGTTTTTCCTGTTCGGCTATTTCCAGTGTTCATGTGTTTTCTGTTCGGGAGTTGGAGAGTTCGTGTAGTTTGTAGTTCGGGGGATTGGTGTTTGCAGTAAAAGGGCATCTGAAAGGGGAATATCGCCTAAATGGGTTTTTAACCCCTGGTGAGCAAAACGGTCCATTACATGGGCATGTTCTGTAAATTAAATGATGCAAATCCTAGATCCAGATGCTTGGTCCAGGGGTGGGAAGGGGCAGCGAGACCACAGCCAAGCTGCAGCGGCTAAGGGGACTACAGTGATTATGGTGTCTGGTGCGGTGCTTATGGTACTCTGTGTGCACTAGGAAGCATGATTGACGGAGGTACCCAGTTAGGGTGCCAGGCGGTCCACCAGAACCCCATACATGAAGCTCTCTATGTACACACATTGCCCCCACTATGTATTGTCATCTTATTCTGAACTTACAATCTATCAGGAGTGAGGGTACACAGGAAGTACAGACTATGTGGGGAGTCCAAATATTCTAACTTATCCTTTAGATATATCCCGTAAACCTGTACATCCTGCGCATCTCAATTGCAGAACTCTAATTATAGAAAATATATATCTTGTCTTAATGTGCAGGCATCACATTGCTCAGAGTTACAGCAAATATAAGTTACATTTTAGGACTTTTATTCTGTAAGTTATAGAATAATCTTTGCCTGTGGATATTTGTTTTAGCTAAAGAAAGATACATTTTCAACATTCATCATAAAAGCACAACACTAAGTGGGTACTTTATAACATTCCTTAGATCATTTCATGACAAACATAAAAGCATAAAGTCTAGCATTGAGTCCTCCCCCACCACTCTAATTGGACATTTCCTACATAAAAATGCAATCATTTACACCAAATCAAGGCAGTATGGCGATTTAGTCACTTGTAGTTTGGCATAAAACATCATTTGTTTGTTTTTTTTTACATGAGGTTATATGCAAATTTATGTAAAAATATACATTTCTCTAACCTGTGTAGGATTGTTTTTTTTTTTTTTTAATTAAGCATCATATATAAAATAATCATAATAATAATAATGATAATTCATTTAAAGTAATTCACGTCTCAAATTAATTTACCCTTAGCAACCGTCTCTAACGATGTGACGTAAATAAAAAAACTAAGATTTTATCAAATGGTCCCAGTTTTGCATTGTTATTAAATCATTATTCTAGATGGCTATCTATGTAGATGTTATAAACATTAATTAATCCAATAATTTGAGGCAGGTTCTGACAAATTGCTATATCTACTGGAGATAAGAGAAAACTGTTTCAATGTTAGTGAATCAATAAACATCATCAATGTATCTGCTCAAGGAACGCCAGACCCATTGATATTATATAAAACTTATCAGCTGCTACTTTGAATAAGTAAGTATTACATCATAGCTGAAAAGTCACTGAGAAACTACGAGCTTCTAGGAAGGTATTTTTAGGTAAGATTCCAGGTACTACCTTCATAAGCATTCTACTTAAAGTATGGATCCTTGGGCACAATCAGGTTTTTGGGGCTTCATCTGGTGTCTCCATGTCAATATAGCTGTCTTTAAAATCATTGTGAGCTCCGTTGTCTTATCCTGGTATAATATCTGACCCTGGAAACGTCCTACCTGGTGCTGTTCATTCTGGGTTTGGCATTTGCCATTTATGAGTTTCTGGCTATGATGCATCGTTTATGCATGTGCTCTCGGTTATTTTTGAAAAGATGGAAAAAGATCCTTTGTGGTTCTAGCAATCTCCCAGTACATTTCTTTTTTCTCCAGTTTCACCAAATCAGTCTTATTTTTCGTTATTGTGTACTTCTCAAATCCTTACTTTTTCTCATTATTATTCTACTCTAATGTTCACCTTCACTCTCTTCACATTTTAAATGGCATTTTGTTAATGTCTTATAATACATTTTTCTGTCCCGTTCTTTTTAGTCTTCTAGTTTGGCTTTGGACTACACTTTGCACTTTAGACTGGGCAAGATTAATCCATTACTTGACATCCCAGACGGAAGACATCAGAAGAACAAACTAGAACAGTAGAACAGGGGCGCCAAAATGTGATTGTCCATCTAGATCAAGGCCGTGGAGAGGTGTGAAATCTTCTGAAATAGAAAGTCAATAAAGGGGCATAAATTCTCGGGATGAAAATATAATTTTGCCTCTTTATAAATTGCTGGAAAGACCACACCTTGAATATGCTGTGCAATTTTGGGCACCTGTTCTAAAGAAAGATATCATGGCACTAGAAAAAGTGCAGAGACGAGCTACAAAATTGATAAAAGGAATGGAGCATTTTAGTTATAAAGAAAGGTTAAAAAAATGACATCTGTTTAGTTTGGAAAAACGTCGTCTGAGAGGGGCTATGATAACATTATACAAATATATTTGGGGCCAATACAAATCACTAGAACCTATGGGATTGAATGTAGATATTGATATGGTCTGTTTTTTTACAAGTTACATTAGTTTTGATCTCTTTTTGCTTTACTTATCTACTTTTCTTTGGATATTTATCCTTAATTTATTTTCTCTCTTTTGAGGGTCTGCAAAGATACATTCTGTGATGAAGTGCCCTTCGCCACTTGTGCCTGGAGGGGACTACTGGCTAGCCTCCTGCCTTCCGACTATGGTCCCTGTGCTGATAGCTGTATTTTCCCCTGCAGAAAGGTTTATTTGTGTATTTCTGCTGGGGCATTCGGGACTTTCAGTATGTGAGTAGTGCTACCCCAGATAGCTATGCCATGGAGCCAATTTGTGTAACAAAAGACTATGGAAAAGACTTTGGCTCCATGGCGATTGAACTGTATGTATGTGATCTGAGTGACATTTGGTAATAATGTGCGCTCAGATCTAAGCTATCTGGGGATATGTTGCATGTATATGTTTTATGTAGTAATTGTAACATTGTGTAATTGTATGTCTTTTTGCAACCATGTGGTTAATGGAGTCTTGCCTCTGTCCTGGGAGATAATTTGATTACTTCCCAATTATCTCCAGGATAGAGAGGAGGGATTGTGATGTCACGGTGGGAGTTTTGTTTGTATTGTCTGTGATTGGCTAATATCCAATTTGTGTCCCATTGTTCCATCAGGTCCCCTAGGGGAGTGTCCACCTGGTGGACACTTACATAAATACAGGCAGGTAGCCCTCAATAAACCAGATCATCTTGAACCTTTCTTGAAGCCTTGGTTCATGTCTGGGGGAAGGGATACCTACACTCTGGGGATTGCTATACTCACTTACTCCCCAGAGTAAGCTCTTGCAATAGCTTGATTTGTTCCTGCTACGCTCTCTGGATTTAGGAGAGGTTCACCCACTGGGAGCTGGATCCTGGTCGTGGATCCAGAGTGGGTGGAGACGGCGAGACCCCGGCGCAGCTGCATCGCTGGAAGTGGGGTCTGCAGTGCTGATTGTGTCGGTTGGAGTGCTAGGAGTCCTCAGCGAGCACTAGGAGCATCGATTGGCGGAGGTACTCAGTCGGAGTGCCAGCGTTCCGTCACACATTCTTATGGACATGAAGTTCTTATATTACTCTTTATATTATGTACATCTAATAACAAAGATCTATATTCATTGTACCATTTAATAAAGGGTATTTGATTTGAACAATTATAAATTAACATACAGAGGAGGTCACCCAACTATAGATATGTATGTATTTTCTTAGTTCACACTTAATATATTTGTGAACTAACCAATAACTTCCAAGATTAAACAAAATGTAATAAATATTAAATAAAAATAAACACACACACAAAAAACTTTATACACTTTTATATACATTTATTAATTCACTATTCACAATTATATATTTAACACTTGCCACTTCAAGATTACGTTCCAATGCGAATAAAATATCCATATAGAATCTTAAATGGTAAAATTGATGCCCTGATGATGTTTCACTAATATATTTCACCATGTTACTGCCGATGTTATTGTGCTTTATTTCAATAGATACATAATTATCTTCAACATGAATTTTGTCATTGGACTGCTCTTCTGGCAACCACCAGAGGGCTGTATTCATATACAACTTGATCTCCCTCGTTGGAGCGCACGATGTAATGGAACATGGAAGTGTGTGTCCACTTCCGGTTCCAGTTTCGGCTGATCTCGGACACAATTTTGACCGGGATGAAAATTGAAAATATGAACAGCTGAATGAGATTGAACAATGCACCAATGAGGAGAAGAATCCAAGAAGACACCCATGTATCCACCAATAAACTTAGGGGGTAGCCCTATATAACAGGACTGATGGGATAGGGGGGATTCGGCTGCATTTTATACTCTGTTATTGTTTTGTATACTTTATTTTATATTTCAGTCCCTGAGGAAGTTCCAATATTGTGAACGAAATGCGTAGGACCTCTGCTGTTTTACATTTTATATATTTTTTATTATTGGGTGAATATTCATCCGTAATAAAGTTGCTGAATTTAACCTGCCATCCTTGAAGTCCTGTTTTGTATCCATATCCTTGGAACAACTGGAGGAATATTTTAGCCCCCACTACTATCGGGGGAGGCACCCTTGGGCGCTATTTTCTACGTAATCTTGTGAGTGCATTTCATTAACACTAATTTATTTACTAAACTGTATTACACTATGTATATTTTTGTTTTTGAATTTTAGATCCCAAATGTATCTGGTTGTTTTGTATTTTGCTGTGTAAAGGTCATTTATTCTGGGTAATAACCTGGGAGGCTGTCTCTCTTGAATATTGAGATACGTATTTTTTTCACTTGTATTCACTATACACTAAGTGGTGATATAGATTTTTTTCTGCCAATACAAACAATTATCTAGAACAGGGGTAGGCAACCTACGGCACTAGTGCCATGCACGGCACTCGAGGTGCCTTTGCACGGCACTCAAGGCTACAAGAGCCAAATAGGCTCTGGCCTGTCAGGAGTCCCAGTGAAAGTTCAGATATCTGCTAATACGAAAAGGTGGTGAAGGACAATCCTCCATTTATGCATTGCAGCACGTAGAGGAAGTGATGTCAGATAACTATCTCATATCACTTCCTCCCAGCACTTGTGAATTGGAATCCACAATGAAGTAGAGCAGCCCACAGCCTCCTGTTGCAGCTTCTGTCCTTGAGATGTACCTGGCCAGCCTGGTCCCCACTAAAACCCAGGGAAGCTTTAGAGCTGCAGAATAACCCCCCCCCCCCCCTCATACAAATAATACAAACTAACACACAGTCTGCACAAACACAACACCACCAACAATCCACATACATGCACACAACCCCACATGCAGCCTCTCACATGCAGTACCCCAAACAGCCCCACACATACACACACTACCAAATACACAATGTGACATATCCATCCACACACAATTCCACAAGCAGCCCCCATACACAGCCCAAATTCATAGGTATCATACACGATACCACAAACTATTAATGAACATATACAATATAATAGCTCATAGACGCACAAATACAATGATACAAAGCAAATGCAGTATGAATATCACAAGCAGAATACGACAACATACACACCTCAATTTAAAGAAATAGGACCGACACACTACAGGACATCACAATCACATTTCGGCACAGTGCTGCTAAAAGGTTGCCTACCCCTGATCTAGAATGTATGGGCTATACATAGGACACGAGGTCACACATTTAGGCTGGAAGAAAGGAGATTTCATCTAAGGCAAAGAAAAGAGTAATAATGATATGGAATTCTTTGCCGGAAGAGGTGGTTTTATCAGAGTCCATTCAGATGTTTGAACTGCAATTGGATAAATACTTGCAAAAACATAACATACAGGGATATAATTTCTAATTAGTGGGGTAATAGCTGATGTTCCAAGATATCTGACTGCTATTTTGGGGTCAAGAAGGAATTCTTTCCTAGTTTGTGGCAAAATTGGAAGCGCTTCAAACTGTGTTTTTTGCCTTCTTTTGGATCAACAGCAAAAACAAATGTGAGGAAGGCTGAACTTGATGGACGCAAGTCTCTTTTTAGCTATGTAACTATGTAACTATGTAACTATGTTACTATGTAACTATGTAACTATGTAAATATGTAACTATGTAACTATGTAACTCTGTAACTATGTAACTATGTAACTATGCAATATAACTATGTAACTATGTAACTCTGTAACTATGTAACTATGTAACTCTGTAAATATGTAACTATGTAACTATGTAACTATGTAGCTATGTAACTATGTAACTCTGTAAATATGTAACTATGTAACTATGTAACTATGTAACTCTGTGACTATGTAACTATGTAACTATGTAACTATATAACTATGTAACTATGTAACTATGTAACTATGTAACTATGTAACTATGTAACTATGTAACTATGTAACTATGTAACTCTGTAACTATGTAACTATGTAACTATGTAACTATGTAACTATGTAGCTATGTAACTATGTAACTATGTAACTATGTAACTCTGTGACTATGTAACTATGTAACTATGTAACTATGTAACTATGTAACTATGTAACTATGTAACTATGTAACTATATAACTATGTAACTATGTAACTATGTAACTATATAACTATGTAACTATGTAACTATGTAACTATGTAACTATGTAACTATGTAACTATGTAGCTATGTAACTATGTAACTATGTAACTATGTAACTCTGTGACTATGTAACTATGTAACTATGTAACTATGTAACTATGTAACTATATAACTATGTAACTATGTAACTATGTAACTATGTAACTATGTAACTATGTAGCTATGTAACTATGTAACTATGTAACTATGTAACTATGTAACTATGTAACTATGTGACTATGTGACTATGTAACTATGTAACTATGTAACTATGTAACTATGTAACTATGTAATGTAACTATGTAACTATGTAACTATGTAACTATGTAACTATGTAACTATGTAACTCTGTAACTATGTAACTATGTAACTATGTAACTATGTAACTATGTAACAATATGTAACTATGTAACTATGTAACTATGTAACTATGTAACTATGTAAATATGTAACTATGTAACTATGTAACTATGTAACTATGTAACTATGTAACTATGTGTGACGAACCCTACTGCATAGACCTGTATTGCGGGTTCATCTGTTTCCATGAGATTCGTGGATTTCCTGTCCGTACGCTATTGGTTTTTCGTTTCCTAAAGTACCGAATAAAACTACCGAACATCGGCCACCCAGGAGAGGAGTGTGCGGCTCATTAACACCTTGACCACAAATTAGAACGCTGTGGTTAACCGCAAACACCTCTCCATTCCATTTCATACGGGTGGTCGTCGTTCGTATGCCGACCACGAGGCGGCGGCCATTTTGGACACGAGGCGAATCAGCGGTGTTCGGTGCAAAACCCATGGATCTAAAAACGGACTCTTTATCTACCGAACACCGCTGGAGACGGCCGTCCCTCCTTCTATTCCCTTGGAGGCATACGAACCCTGTTCCGTTCGGGGGTTTTCTTCATCCGTATGGACTTACCCAGATAGCCGGCCCATGGAGTCATTCGTACACCGAAAGACTTATGAGAGACTTTGACTCCATGGCGATTGGACTGTGTACTTCGGATCTGAGCGCTATTCGGCAGGAATATGCCTTCAGATTCAGGCTATCTGGGGATACGTTGGACGAACACTATATCTTCGGTATTTCGGATTTTATGTATTTTATTGCATTTTGTATGTTTGTGTTTAAAATGGCGATGGTTCCTATCCTCGGAGTTAATTAGATTTCTCCCTAATTATCTCCGGGATAGGAAGAAATGTCTTATGGGTAAAATGGGGAGGGCTTGTGTTATGGCCACTGCGATTGGCTACTGTTAAATATATTTTACAGTCTTCCACCAGGTCCCCTAGGGGAGTGTCTACCTGGTGGAGACCTGCATAAATACTGGGCAGGTAGCCCCCATTAAACACATTCTGCTTGACCTTCAAAACGGAGCTTTGTCTCGTTTGTGGAGGGATTGACTATTGGGACAGCGTTTTCGTTTATTTCTAGCTGTGGAAGGATTTCGGATGGATTGCTGATCGGGAGTTACCGTATTCGTATGCTCCGGTCGGGAGTCTTATGATCGGTAATGCTGGAACTGCATTTCTGGAGAAAGGGGATTATCGGCTAAACGGCGGCTTCACTCCCCAGGCGGCGAGTGTCGTAACAACTGGTGGCAAGCGACGGGATGAATCCCACCGCCCTGAAGGCCAGCTACACACCCCGGATTGGAAATGCAATATGAGGAGTTAAGGCGTGCTACCCTTAAAGACATTTTGGAGCGCAGAGGACGATCAGCGAGCAATCTCAAGAAAAGAGAGATTATTGCTATATTGGTGGAGATGGATACAGCACAGGGAAGGGAGATAGCTAATGTGCCTGGCCTACTGGATCTAACACCCGAGGAAATAGCGTTTAACCGGGCAGTTCAGATCAGGCTGGCACACTTTGGCCCCAACCCTGCAGCGGATATTGTGGTTCAAGTACAAGCCGCAGTAACAGCACAACAGGCGCTCCAGAGAAGCGGAGCTGCAGCAGCAGAGGTACCCCATAATAACAATGGGAAGAAAAAGGTACCATTTGCTGCTTTTAAAAACTTTATTGAGACGGAAGGAGAGATAGACGGGTTCCTGGCGGACTTTGAACGACAGTGTGCTTTACACCAGGTACCCGCAGAAGAATGGGTTCCTATCCTCTCTGGGAAACTATCCGGCCGGGCTAGTGAAGCTTTTCGGGCCATCCCAGAGGAGGAACTCACTAGCTACCGGACAGTAAAAGATGCTCTTTTGACCCGGTACGCTGTTACCCCTGAGGCGTACCGGAGGCGATTCCGGGACAATAATAAACAGGCTGGTGATTCCTATGTGGAATGGGCATGCCGGGTACACCGCACGGCAGCCCACTGGATGACAGGATGTCGAGCGGTAACTGGGGAAGAGGTGCTGCAAGTGTTCCTGCTAGAACACTGCTTTGACAAATTACCTGCAGGAGTTCGAGAGTGGGTCAGGGACCGCAAACCCGCTACCTTCCACGAAGCTGCTCGTCTGGCTGACGAATACACTGATGCCCGTAAGCTCGATCAGACAGCAGCCAAGGTCCCTGCCCGAGTGGAATACAAACCGGCAGCACCTCCAACCACCAACCTATATCACCCCCCAGCACAACGTACCCCCGCTATACCGCCAGCAACCAACCATGGGCAGTCAGCCCGATTCAACAAACGGGGTTACTCCAACCAGATCCAGTGCTTTGGGTGCAAACAGATGGGACATAAAAAACAGGAATGCCCTTTAAACCACGCCAACCAAGCGCCATCCTGGAGAAACCCAGCCGGCGGAGCCCAGCAACCACCTCAGCCTTCTGCTCACTGCCTGGAGCAGGAGGAATTTTGGGGTTTCCTGCACGAAGCAGACCCAGTTCACGCAGCTCAGCAGGACAACCGCCAACACCACAGACAGACCGTTAAGTTGAACGGGAAAGAGGTCACTGGTCTAAGAGACACCGGGGCTACGATGACCTTGCTCCAAAAGAACCTGGTTTCGGAACACCAACACACCGGGAACACTGTGGCAGTAAGGGTGGCAGGAGGCGCCGTGTTCCGTCTGCCTGTTGCCCGAGTTCATTTGGACTGGGGAGCGGGAGCTGGACATGTGAATGTGGGGGTTATGAAGGACTTGCCTGCCGATGTTTTGCTGGGAAATGATTTGGCCCCTTTGATTTCCGCCTATGCTACTATGGGACCTGGCGAAGCCAACCCAGTGACTACCCGTGCTCAGACCCGTGCTGCTGGAACCGGCCCACCTGCTGCTGAGACCCAGGTAAAGACCGATTCCCCGACTGACACCTCAGGGCCGACGTTAGCTAGTTGGGATTCCCCGGAGGAGTTCGGGAGGGAAACCCAGACAGACCCATCTCTCCAGAGGTATAGAGGCAGAGCAGACACTGGAGAGGAGGGAGCAGAGGGGGAGCGGTATGAGTGGGTAGGGGACAGGTTATATCGGATCCCTAAGCCATCCCAGAAAAGTGTTGCCCCTCCGCCGAATCGACAGCTGGTAGTACCCGCGAAGTACCGGCGAGAGATTCTGCGGATAGGGCATGATGTCCCGCTAGCCGGACATCTAGGGTCCCGCCGCACAGGCCATAGGATTATGCAGAATTTCTTTTGGCCAGGAATTAACCAGGCTGTGCGGATATATTGTAGCACGTGTGACACTTGTCAACGGGTAGGGAAGCGGGGGGACCACCCAAAAGGTAGGCTTATGTCGATGCCTATTATTGGGGAGCCCTTTGCCCGCATAGCCGTTGATATTGTGGGTCCACTGGCCAGGGCTAGTCCATCTGGTAAGAGATACATTCTCACCGTGGTGGACTACGCCACTCGCTATCCAGAGGCAGTGGCGCTGTCTAACATAGAGGCAGAGACAGTTGCTGATGCCCTGGTTAGGATTTTTACCAGGGTCGGGTTCCCTCAAGAGATTCTCTCTGACCAGGGAACCCAATTTACCGCTGTGCTCACCCAGCAGCTGTGGAGGGTATGCGGCATTAAACCGATACTTAGTTCCCCATACCATCCACAGACTAACGGTCTCTGCGAGCGATTTAATGGCACCCTCAAACAGATGCTGAGGACCTTTTCTGACACTTGCCGAGACTGGGAGCGATTCCTGCCTCATCTGTTGTTTGCCTACAGAGAGGTGCCCCAGGAATCTACTGGGTTCTCCCCCTTTGAGCTGCTTTATGGGAGAAGGGTCCGCGGACCTCTAGATCTCATTAGAGGCCACTGGGAGGGGGAGACAGAGCAGGAAGGTACCCCCATAGTACCGTATGTTCTGGAACTTCGGGACCGCATGGAGAAACTGTCTCTGATGGCAAGGGAGAATCTCCGGGTGGCCCAGGGGAGACAGAAGGAATGGTATGATCGGGGTGCCCGACAGCGAGTATTCCAGGTTGGGCAGAAGGTACTAGTGCTCAAACCTGTGAAGGCGAACAAGATGCAGGCATCTTGGCAGGGCCCGTATAAAGTATTAGCCCAGGTGTGCGATACTACGTACCTTATAGCCAGCTGTTCAGATGACAGGATCCAGCGATCCTTTCATGTGAACATGCTAAAGGAATATCAGGAACGACCGGAGGATATAGCCGCAGTGTGTGCCCCCGCTGCAGACGATACCGAAAGCTTACCCCTACCCGACCTATTAGCCAGAGGTGCCCAGACGGATCTGACTGAGCTCGTACAGCTAGGGGACAGGTTAAGCCCCACGGAGAAGGAACAGGCGAAACAGCTTCTGTGGGAGAAGCAGGCGACGTTCTCCCAAGAACCCGGCTACACTACCCTAGCTGTACATAAGGTAGAGACCCCTGGACAGAACCCCTTACGACAGCCCCCTTACCGTATCCCTGAAGCAGTCCGAGAAGGAATGCGGAAGGAGATAGAGGAGATGACCCAGCTTGGGGTCATCGAGCACTCCGATAGCCCTTGGGCCTCCCCTGTAGTCCTGGTGCCTAAGAAAGATGGGACCACCCGGTTCTGTGTGGACTACAGGAGGCTCAACGAGCGGACCACCACTGACGCCTACCCGATGCCACGGGTAGACGAGTTATTAGACCGCATTGCCAGGGGACGCTACCTGACCACCATAGACCTGTGTAAGGGCTACTGGCAGATTCCCCTGGCCAAGGACGCCATCCCCAAGTCGGCCTTCGTCACCCCCTTTGGCTTATACCAATTTAAGGTTATGCCATTTGGGATGAAGAACGCCCCGGCTACCTTCCAACGAATGGTGGATCGGCTCCTTGATGGCTTCCAGGACTTTGCTTGTGCATACCTGGATGATATTGCGATCTACAGTGAGTCCTGGGAGGAACACCTGGTACACATAGGGGTAGTACTGGATAAAATTCGGGCCGCTGGCCTGACGTTAAAGCCAGAGAAGTGTCATCTAGGTATGGCTGAGGTACAATACTTGGGTCACAGGGTAGGGTGTGGGAGCCAGAGACCAGAGCCGGCCAAGATAGAGGCAGTAGCGAACTGGCCCACACCTATAACCAAGACCCAAGTATTGGCCTTCCTAGGGACTGCAGGGTATTACAGACGCTTTGTCCCCGACTATAGCTCGATAGCTAAACCCCTGACCGACCTGACTAAGAAGAACCTCCCTAAGCAGGTCCTGTGGTCTCCAGCTTGTGAAGCTGCGTTTCAAGCACTTAAGCAGGCCCTCGTGAATGCCCCTGTCCTGGCTGCCCCACTTCCTAACAAACGTTTTCTCGTCCATACAGATGCTTCCATGTATGGACTGGGGGCTGTGCTAAGCCAGGTCGGGGAAGATGGAGGAGAACACCCTGTTGCATACCTCAGTCGAAAGCTGTTACCCCGGGAAGTGAGTTATGCGGCAGTAGAGAAAGAGTGTTTGGCCCTGGTCTGGGCATTGAAGAAATTGAGCCCCTATTTGTATGGACAGGAATTTTCCCTTATCACGGACCACAATCCCCTTGTTTGGCTTAACCGGGTCTCGGGAGACAATGGTAGACTGCTGCGGTGGAGTTTAGCATTACAGCCATATAACTTCACCATCAGTTACCGACCCGGTAAGCAGAATGGGAATGCAGATGGGCTATCCCGGCAAACCGACGTCCTTACTACTTCCTAGTCCGGTCATCCCCACGTTGACCCGCTAAAGGGCCAAGCCGGGTCTGCCGGAGTGTTCCACAAGGGGGGAGCCGTGTGACGAACCCTACTGCATAGACCTGTATTGCGGGTTCATCTGTTTCCATGAGATTCGTGGATTTCCTGTCCGTACGCTATTGGTTTTTCGTTTCCTAAAGTACCGAATAAAACTACCGAACATCGGCCACCCAGGAGAGGAGTGTGCGGCTCATTAACACCTTGACCACAAATTAGAACGCTGTGGTTAACCGCAAACACCTCTCCATTCCATTTCATACGGGTGGTCGTCGTTCGTATGCCGACCACGAGGCGGCGGCCATTTTGGACACGAGGCGAATCAGCGGTGTTCGGTGCAAAACCCATGGATCTAAAAACGGACTCTTTATCTACCGAACACCGCTGGAGACGGCCGTCCCTCCTTCTATTCCCTTGGAGGCATACGAACCCTGTTCCGTTCGGGGGTTTTCTTCATCCGTATGGACTTACCCAGATAGCCGGCCCATGGAGTCATTCGTACACCGAAAGACTTATGAGAGACTTTGACTCCATGGCGATTGGACTGTGTACTTCGGATCTGAGCGCTATTCGGCAGGAATATGCCTTCAGATTCAGGCTATCTGGGGATACGTTGGACGAACACTATATCTTCGGTATTTCGGATTTTATGTATTTTATTGCATTTTGTATGTTTGTGTTTAAAATGGCGATGGTTCCTATCCTCGGAGTTAATTAGATTTCTCCCTAATTATCTCCGGGATAGGAAGAAATGTCTTATGGGTAAAATGGGGAGGGCTTGTGTTATGGCCACTGCGATTGGCTACTGTTAAATATATTTTACAGTCTTCCACCAGGTCCCCTAGGGGAGTGTCTACCTGGTGGAGACCTGCATAAATACTGGGCAGGTAGCCCCCATTAAACACATTCTGCTTGACCTTCAAAACGGAGCTTGGTCTCGTTTGTGGAGGGATTGACTATTGGGACAGCGTTTTCGTTTATTTCTAGCTGTGGAAGGATTTCGGATGGATTGCTGATCGGGAGTTACCGTATTCGTATGCTCCGGTCGGGAGTCTTATGATCGGTAATGCTGGAACTGCATTTCTGGAGAAAGGGGATTATCGGCTAAACGGCGGCTTCACTCCCCAGGCGGCGAGTGTCGTAACACTATGTAACTATGTAACTATGTAACTATGTAACTATGTAATGTAACTATGTAATGTAACTATGTAACTATGTAACTATGTAACTATGTAACTATGTAACTATGTAATGTAACTATGTAATGTAACTATGTAACTATGTAACTATGTAACTATGTAACTATGTAACTATGTAACTATGTAATGTAACTATGTAACTATGTAACTATGTAACTATGTAACTATGTAATGTAACTATGTAACTATGTAACTATGTAACTATGTAACTATGTAACTATGTAATGTAACTATGTAATGTAACTATGTAACTATGTAACTATGTAACTATGTAACTATGTAACTATGTAACTATGTAATGTAACTATGTAACTATGTAACTATGTAACTATGTAATGTAACTATGTAACTATGTAACTATGTAACTATGTAACTATGTAACTATGTAACTATGTAGCTATGTAACAATATGTAACTATGTAACTATGTAACTATATCTTGACTAACTGAACTTAAATGAGTATACAGTCTCATTCTTTCCCCTAGTGGTTGATGATAAATGTACGCCATCTCTGTGTGGTAGCTAATGGCATATGATACATTTGTTTTTCTCTGACAGTTGATGTGATATGGAAGTGCTGCTCCCTTGAGCTATGTTACTCTGGCAGTTGATGGTAAATGAGAGCTTGGTGTCTCTCAGTTATTGGTGTCTTCCGACTCTTTCATAGCTGGCTCTGAGAATTGTTCTGCCTCTGATATTATGAAAGCTCTGTCTGTGGAGGCTGATTTTACAAATTATAGAAGGTGATGTTGAACTGAGAGCTTTCTGTCTCGGTGTGGAAGTATTGCTTACCATATCAATGTCTATATTTTAATTAACAGATTAATCTGTCAGTTACTGATTGATCTGTCTCTCTATATCTCTTTATATCTTCTCGTACCACCTTATTTCAGTTGAACTATTGACGTTCCGGAGATTTGACTATCACTGACCCATACTTTTACTGCATAGGTATAGAGCAGTACTGAGAGTACAGCACACTATAAATGGTAATGGGGCACCATGTCCGCTGCAGATAATATATTCCTAATTACATCGCCTATATAATTTATTGTCATTGAGAGCAATCTTTTTATTTTTACTGCAGAATAAGTCCCTAAACAGTAATACCCTGATATCCGACAAATTTATTGCCTTTTAGCACAACTACCCATTTTGTTATACGAACCAAAGCCCTTTACAGATACAAATTAAAAGATTATTGCCTATACACAATTAGAATGGAACACATTACGTCTTCCACTGAACAATGAAAGGCACCGATACATTTTATAAACCACATTAGATGAAGCTACAAAGATCTGGATTTTCATAAATTTCTCTGTAATTTGGGCATTTATCGGAAAAATGACATCTTATAAGTAAAAGGCTCTTTTTTATAACTTTTATTGCTCGAGGGACGCAACGTACACTACCTTTGATACTTACCGCTCCTCATTCACAGGAAATAAAAAGTTAAACTATTTTAATTTAAAACGGTTGTAGGTCAAAATATCAAGGCTAATTAGTGTAATAACAAGCAGCATATATTATTACTGCAAGTATGAAAGGTAGGATAAGCGCTAAGGAATCAATTAATATGAACAGTAAATTAAGCTGCAAAAAGTCAAAGTAAGGAATACCCCAACACCTTATTTGGCGAAACGCGTTGTGTGTGTTTTAATATTATTTTTAAGCATTAAAGTTTATTTGGTTTACACCTATTTTATAGTGCAAGACCATATATTATACTTTTTATGCTTTTTATTACTTTTTTTGTTTTTTATTGTACCTGGCACATTTAACTCCTGAAGTATCTACTCCACTCTTCATCCAAGGATTGCCCTTAGGAGAATCTATTCAACATTATATCCCTGGTGGTGATCATACCACCAAAGTGCTGTTTCTTGAGCGGTGTTAAATAGTTACATATCTAGTCTAGTTCAGCCTTCTTCATATTTTTTTTTTGCTGTTGATCCAAAAGAAGGCAAAAAAAACCAACCTAGTTTGAAGCACTTCCAATTTCTCAACAAACTAGGAAAAAAATCCTTCTTGACCCCAGAATGGCAGTCAGATTTATCCTTGGATCAAGCAGTTATTACCCTACATTGAAAGATTATGTCCTTGAATATTCTGGTTTTGCAAATATGCATCTAGTTTCTGTTTAAACATCTGTACGGACTCTGATAAAAACACTTCTTCAGTAGTTACTGAACTGTTACTGCTCTACTAAATGTGAGTAAATTACCATTTATATTTTACCCGTTTTTGGTTTTACACAGTAAGCACTATTGCTTGTTTTTTATGTTTTACTATTTTATATTCATCTGGATGCTGTGAGACTTACCTCTAAGGAGCTACATATTCATCAGCCTGGATTATACCGCTGTTCACTGTTTTACTCAGAGCTGGTCTATAGCTCTAGCAAATGTGAGTGTGATCCCACGTATCCTTGTTAATTATCTGGCTTGCTACGCTATTACTAGTTATTTTCTGTTTTATTACATATACTTACTACCAACTGAAGCCTGGACAAATCCAAGCCAGGATCTTCCAAAGAATTGAACTTTATACACACAGTATTCAACGCAGCCTGGTTTTTGTGTTTTGTGATATTTTATTACTGTCTGCAAAGTCAGAATGTAAGAATAATCTGTCTTAGATTATAGGGATAATTGCACACTGTGTATATCAGTACTAAGTATACAGAATATATACACCCATACACTCTGAACTGTCTCTATTGATACAGAGTATTATTACTCAATATAGACAGTGCGGTGAATCTCAAATCGTCATGGTGAATGGACAGATTCCTTGGTTTTTGGAGTCACTCAGGGTTATTCACTAAAGTGAGAGTTCAAAGATGTGCACTCTCTCGCATTTAAGGCTAAAATAGCAGAACTGGAAACACTCTCTTAGTCGGCTCTTCTTTCAGTTTGACTACTCTGGACTTAAACTTGAAATTCACTTTGAATTCTCACTTTTGTAAATAACCCTGATAGAGAAATGGTGATTCTTAGCGCGTCAGAGCGACAAGGCAGATGTTCACGCTTTCATGATGAATGGGCAGATTCTCAGACTGAATGGGCAGATTCTCAGACTGAATGGGCAGATTCTCAGACTAATTGGACAGATTATCAGACTGAATGGGCAGATTCTCAGACTGAATGGGCAGATTCTCAGACTGAATGGGCAGATTCTCAGACTAATTCTGCATTTTCTCGTGATAATTGGGTAAATTCTCAGACTGAATGGGCAGATTATCAGACTAATTGGACAGATTTGCAGACTGAATGGCCAGATTCTCAGGATCACTGGGTAGATTTGCAGACTGAATGGGCAGATTCTCAGACTAATTGGACAGATTTGCAGACTGAATGGCCAGATTTTCAAGATCACTGGGTAGATTCTCAGGATCACTGGGTAGATTCGCAGACTGAATGGGCAGATTCTCAGACTGAATGGGCAGATTCTCAGACTAACTGGACAGATTCTCAGACTGAATGGGCAGATTCTCAGACTAATTGTACAGATTTGCAGACTGAATGACCAGATTCTCAGGATCACTGGGTAGATTCTTAGACTCAATGGGCAGAGTCTCAGGATCACTGGGCAGATTCTCAGGATCACTGGGCAGATTCTCAGGATCATTGGGTAGATTATCAGACTAAATGGGCAGATTTTCAAGATAATTAGGTCAATTCTCAGACTAACTGGGCAGATTATCAGACTGAATGAGCATATTCTCAGACTGAATAAGCAGATGCTTGGGTTGGATAGACAGATTCCCATGGTCTCACGATGACTGAATAGATTCTGGAAGTGTCTTAAGGGAAAATGTGAAGATTGTAAGACTTCCTTGTTTATTACAAGAATCTAAGAGTTTCATAGCAACTCTTAAGGTGAATGAGCAAATTCGCAAACTCTCAGCTGAGTACGAGATTCTCACAGTCTTGGGGTACAGGGGTATATTATCAGAGTGAATGAGATTCTCAGGTTCTGTGGTGAGAAGGACATTCTCACAGTGAATGTGTGAATTCTCAGGGTCTCGGGGTAAATGGGTATATTATCAGAGTGAATGAGATTCTCAGGTTCTCTGGTGAGAAGGACATTCTCACAGTGAATGTGTGAATTCTCAGGGTCTCGGGGTAAATGGGTATATTATCAGAGTGAATGAGATTCTCAGGCTCTCTGGTGAGAAGGACATTCTCACAGTGAATGTGTGAATTCTCAGGGTCTCGGGGTAAATGGGTATATTATCAGAGTGAATGAGATTCTCAGGTTCTCTGGTGAGAAGGACATTCTCACAGTGAATGTGTGAATTCTCAGGGTCTCGGGGTAAATGGGTATATTATCAGAGTGAATGAGATTCTCTGGCTCTCTGGTGAGAAGGACATTCTCACAGTGAATGTGTGAATTCTCAGGGTCTCGGGGTAAATGGGTATATTAGGAGAGTGAATGAGATTATCAGGTTCTGTGGTGAGAAGGACATTCTCACAGTGAATGTGTGAATTCTCAGGGTCTCGGGGTAAATGGGTATATTATCAGAGTGAATGAGATTCTCAGGCTCTCTGGTGAGAAGGACATTCTCACAGTGAATGTGTGAATTCTCAGGGTCTCGGGGTAAATGGGTATATTATCAGAGTGAATGAGATTCTCAGGTTCTCTGGTGAGTAGGACATTCTCACAGTGAATGTGTGAATTCTCAGGGTCTCGGGGTAAATGGGTATATTATCAGAGGGAATGAGATTCTCTGGCTCTCTGGTGAGAAGGACATTCTCACAGTGAATGTGTGAATTCTCAGGGTCTCGGGGTAAATGGGTATATTAGGAGAGTGAATGAGATTATCAGGTTCTGTGGTGAGAAGGACATTCTCACAGTGAATGTGTGAATTCTCAGGGTCTCGGGGTAAATGGGTATATTATCAGAGTGAATGAGATTATCAGGTTCTGTGGTGAGAAGGACATTCTCACAGTGAATGTGTGAATTCTCAGGGTCTCGGGGTAAATGGGTATATTATCAGAGTGAATGAGATTCTCAGGTTCTCTGGTGAGAAGGACATTCTCACAGTGAATGTGTGAATTCTCAGGGTCTCGGGGTAAATGGGTATATTATCAGAGTGAATGAGATTCTCAGGCTCTCTGGTGAGAAGGACATTCTCACAGTGAATGTGTGAATTCTCAGGGTCTCGGGGTAAATGGGTATATTATCAGAGTGAATGAGATTCTCAGGTTCTCTGGTGAGAAGGACATTCTCACAGTGAATGTGTGAATTCTCAGGGTCTCGGGGTAAATGGGTATATTATCAGAGTGAATGAGATTCTCTGGCTCTCTGGTGAGAAGGACATTCTCACAGTGAATGTGTGAATTCTCAGGGTCTCGGGGTAAATGGGTATATTAGGAGAGTGAATGAGATTATCAGGTTCTGTGGTGAGAAGGACATTCTCACAGTGAATGTGTGAATTCTCAGGGTCTCGGGGTAAATGGGTATATTATCAGAGTGAATGAGATTCTCAGGCTCTCTGGTGAGAAGGACATTCTCACAGTGAATGTGTGAATTCTCAGGGTCTCGGGGTAAATGGGTATATTATCAGAGTGAATGAGATTCTCAGGTTCTCTGGTGAGTAGGACATTCTCACAGTGAATGTGTGAATTCTCACGGTCTCGGGGTGAATGGGTATATTATCAGAGTGAATGAGATTCTCAGGCTCTCTGGTGAGAAGGAAATTCTCACAGTGAATGTGTGAATTATCAGGGTCTCGGGGTAAATGGGTATATTATCAGAGTGAATGAGATTCTCAGGTTCTCTGGTGAGAAGGACATTCTCACAGTGAATGTGTGAATTCTCACGGTCTCGGGGTGAATGGGTATATTATCATAGTGAATGAGATTCTCAGGCTCTCTGGTGAGTAGTACATTCTCACAGTGAATGTGTGAATTCTCAGGGTCTCGGGGTAAATGGGTATATTATCAGAGTGAATGAGATTCTCAGGCTCTCTGGTGAGTAGTACATTCTCACAGTGAATGTGTGAATTCTCACGATCTCGGGGTAAATGGGTATATTATCAGAGTGAATGAGATTCTCAGGTTCTCTGGTGAGAAGGACATTCTCACAGTGAATATGTGAATTCTCACGGTCTCGGGGTGAATGGGTATATTATCAGAGTGAATAAGATTCTCAGGCTCTCTGGTGAGTAGTACATTCTCACAGTGAATGTGTGAATTCTCACGGTCTCGGGGTAAATAGGTATATTATCAGAGTGAATGAGATTCTCAGGTTCTCTGGTGAGAAGGACATTCTCACAGTGAATGTGTGAATTCTCAGGGTCTCAGGGTAAATGGGTATATTATCTGAGTGAATGAGATTCTCAGGCTCTCTGGTGAGAAGGACATTCTCACAGTGAACGTGTGAATTCTCAGGGTCTCGGGGTAAATGGGTATATTATCAGAGTGAATGAGATTCTCAGGCTCTCTGGTGAGAAGGACATTCTCACAGTGAATGTGTGAATTCTCAGGGTCGTGGGGTGAATGGGTATATTATCTGAGTGAATGAGATTCTCAGGTTCTCTGGTGAGTAGGACATTCTCACAGTGAATGTGTGAATTCTCACGGTCTTTAGGTAAATGGGTATATTATCTGAGTGAATGAGATTCTCAGGCTCTCTGGTGAGTAGGACATTCTCACAGTGAATGTGTGAATTCTCAGGGTCATGGGGTGAATGGGTATATTATCAGAGTGGATGAGATTCTCAGGCTCTCTGGTGAGTAGGACATTCTCACAGTGAATGTGTGAATTCTCAGGGTCTCGGGGTAAATGGGTATATTATCAGAGTGAATGAGATTCTCAGGTTCTCTGGTGAGTAGGACATTCTCACAGTGAATGTGTGAATTCTCAGGGTCTCCGGGTAAATGGGTATATTAGGAGAGTGAATGAGATTATCAGGTTCTGTGGTGAGAAGGACATTCTCACAGTGAATGTGTGAATTCTCACGGTCTCGGGGTAAATGGGTATATTATCTGAGTGAATGAGATTCTCAGGCTCTCTGGTGAGAAGGACATTCTCACAGTGAATGTGTGAATTCTCAGGGTCTCGGGGTAAATGGGTATATTATCAGAGTGAATGAGATTCTCAGGTTCTCTGGTGAGAAGGACATTCTCACAGTGAATGTGTGAATTCTCAGGGTCTCGAGGTGAATGGGTATATTATAAGAGTGAACAAGATTCTCAGGTTCTCTGGTGAGTAGGACATTCTCACAGTGAATGTGTGAATTCTCAGGGTCTCGGGGTGAATGGGTATATTATCTGAGTGAATGAGATTCTCAGGCTCTCTGGTGAGAAGGACATTCTCACAGTGAATGTGTGAATTCTCACGGTCTCGGGGTGAATGGGTATATTATCAGAGTGAATGAGATTATCAGGCTCTCTGGTGAGTAGGACATTCTCACAGTGAATGTGTGAATTCTCAGGGTCTCGGGGTGAATGGGTATATTATCAGAGTGAATGAGATTATCAGGTTCTGTGGTGAGAAGGACATTCTCACAGTGAATGTGTGAATTCTCAGGGTCTCGGGGTAAATGGGTATATTATCAGAGTGAATGAGATTCTCAGGTTCTCTGGTGAGAAGGACATTCTCACAGTGAATGTGTGAATTCTCACGGTCTCGGGGTGAATGGGTATATTATCAGAGTGAATGAGATTCTCAGGTTCTCTGGTGAGAAGGACATTCTCACAGTGAACGTGTGAATTCTCAGGGTCTCGGGGTAAATGGGTATATTATCAGAGTGAATGAGATTCTCAGGCTCTCTGGTGAGAAGGACATTCTCACAGTGAATGTGTGAATTCTCAGGGTCGTGGGGTGAATGGGTATATTATCTGAGTGAATGAGATTCTCAGGTTCTCTGGTGAGTAGGACATTCTCACAGTGAACGTGTGAATTCTCAGGGTCTCGGGTAAATGGGTATATTATCAGAGTGAATGAGATTCTCAGGCTCTCTGGTGAGAAGGACATTCTCACAGTGAATGTGTGAATTCTCAGGGTCTCGGGGTAAATGGGTATATTATCAGAGTGAATGAGATTCTCAGGCTCTCTGGTGAGAAGGACATTCTCACAGTGAATGTGTGAATTCTCAGGGTCTCGGGGTAAATGGGTATATTATCAGAGTGAATGAGATTCTCAGGTTCTCTGGTGAGTAGGACATTCTCACAGTGAATGTGTGAATTCTCAGGGTCTCGGGGTAAATGGGTATATTATCAGAGTGAATGAGATTCTCAGGTTCTCTGGTGAGAAGGACATTCTCACAGTGAACGTGTGAATTCTCATGGTCTCGTGGTAAATGGGTATATTATCAGAGTGAATGAGATTCTCAGGCTCTCTGGTGAGTAGGACATTCTCACAGTGAATGTGTGAATTCTCAGGGTCTCGGGGTAAATGGGTATATTATCAGAGTGAATGAGATTCTCAGGCTCTCTGGTGAGTAGGACATTCTCACAGTGAATGTGTGAATTCTCAGGGTCTCGGGGTGTCAGGGTACCTGTAGTCTCTACCTCAGAGGAGGTGAGAGACTTAGACGTTTATCCTCCCAGAGGGGTTGTTTCTTCCGTTCCTCGCGGTCCTCTCGGCCATTTACAAGCCGACCGCGAGGGATCCACTTCCTTATATGACGCGACGCTCAGTAGTCGACGTCATGACGCCAACCCGGGTCGACCTGTCAGTCAAGTCCCGAGCACTAATCAGGACTCGTCGGGGGCGTGATTACTCTCTAGAATCAAGGTATAAAGTAAGGCTTTCGGCATCTGCTCATTGCCCTGTCGTGGTTCTAACCTGTCTAGTCACTCAGTGCTCTTGTATTCTAGTTGTCTCTTTGGTTCTGACCCGGCTTGTTTGTACTACCCTGTTTATCTCTGTTACCCTTTGACTCGGCTTGTCTCTCGCTTACCTGTCCTCTCGTTCCCTCGACCTCGGCTTGTTCCTAGACCATTCTCTACTTACTCCTTACGTTAAGTCCGGCCATTCTAAGGTCCGGTATACGTACCTACCACCTGTTTGTACTCTGCGTGTTGGATCCCTGTCCCGATCCTGACATTACGACAGGGCCAATGGATCCTGCAGGTACAAACACTCAGGTTGGTCCTTCTGACTCTAGGTTCGACGCCATGGATCACAGAATGGACCAGATGGCTCTAGCACTACAGGCGTTACTATCTCGTTCTAGTAATCAACCAGAGGAGATGCGTAATACTTCTATCTCCCCTGTGAGTTCAGGTCTAGAGGTAGCCACTGTAGGTGCTTCTTCCCGTATTACTCCACCTGTACGTTATGGTGGTTCTCCAGAGAAGTGTCGTGGTTTCTTAAACCAAATAGGTATCCATTTCGAATTACAACCCCGCTCCTATGCTACAGATAGGGCGAAGGTTGGATTTATTATCACATTACTTGTTGAGAAAGCTTTGAGATGGGCCAATCCATTGTGGGAAAATGATAATCCGTTAGTATATAATTATAATGCCTTTGTAGCTGCTTTCAGAAGAACTTTTGACCCTCCAGGTAGAAAGGTCAATGCAGCTAGATTACTGTTGCGCCTTAGACAAGATAACCGAACTCTTGTGGATTATGCACTAGAGTTCAGGTCCTTGGCGGCAGAAGTTAAGTGGAATGAACAGGCTTATATAGATGTATTTTTAAACGGGTTATCAGACATAATCCTTGACGAGGTTGCTACTAGAGAGCTTCCTGAAAATTTGGAGGATTTAATTTCTTTTATTTCTCGCATTGATGAACGTTTAAGAGAGAGGCAGAACACTCGAGAGAGAAACCGTAGACCTTCCTTTAAACTAGCTCCTTCATTTCAAAGTTCTGAATCCACAACCTCACTTTTTCTAGAACCTATGCAGATAGGCAATACTCGCCTTTCAGAAGAGGAGAGACAGTACAGGAGAAGGGAGGGGTTGTGTATGTACTGTGGAGTCAGAGGTCATTTACGCCTAAATTGTCCTAATCGCTCGGGAAACGCTCGCACCTAAGTTTCTCTAGAGGACAGGCCTTGGGTGTTTCTATTTTGTCCTCTAATCATAATTATAAAGATCACAGGCTTCTGCTACCCGTTTCTTTAACTTGGGAGAAGGGAGTACTAGAAACTATGGCATTGATAGATTCCGGAGCTGCTGAGAGCTTTATCGACCAAGTTTTTGTTACCAAACGCGCTATCCCATCCCAGTTAAGGGAGACACCCTTGGCCGTTGAAGCCATAGATGGTAGACCTTTAGTTGAGCCTGTTATTTGTCGTGAAACCATACCCGTTAAATTAACTGTTGGTATCTTACACGAGGAAGACATATCTTTATTGCTTATTTCGTCTCCTTCTGTTCCCATAGTCCTGGGGTATCCTTGGTTAAAAAAACATAACCCTATTATTGATTGGGAATTAGGGGAGATAGTCTCATGGGGTCAGGGTTGTCAGGACAGGTGCTTATGGACAGTGTCACCGCTTTGCGCAGTTAACACACCGATTAATTCTACCTACTCTACAGAGGTACAAATACCGCCCCTGTACCTGGATTTAAAGGCAGTATTTGACAAAAAGAATGCTGATACTTTACCTCCACACAGGTCTTTTGATTGTAAGATTAATCTACTACCTGGTACTATGCCTCCCAGGGGTAATGTATATCCTTTGTCCACTAAAGAGAACTTAGTCTTAGAGGAGTATATTCGTGAGAACCTTGAAAAAGGATTCATTAGGAGATCCTCCTCTCCTGCCGGGGCTGGGTTTTTTTTTGTTAAGAAGAAGGATGGTACACTAAGACCTTGCATTGATTATCGAGGTTTGAACAAAATAACCATTAGAAATGCCTACCCAATTCCTTTGATTACCGAGCTCTTTGATCGTCTAAAAGGCTCCAAGATTTTCACCAAGTTAGATCTCAGAAGGGCGGCTCCGGTTTTTGTTCCAGGTGATAGGGTATGGTTGAGTACAAGAAACATTCGTTTAAAGGTTCCTTCTATGAAATTCGCTCCTCGTTACATTGGCCCTTACAGGGTTCTGACTCGAATTAACCCAGTTGCGTATCGCCTAGCTCTTCCAGCTGCCTTACGCATTCCTAACTCCTTTCATGTTTCCTTACTGAAACCGCTAGTCTGTAACAGATTTTCCTCCACTATATCCTTTCCTCGCTCTGTTCAGGTTGAGGGTCAGGAGGAGTATGAAATCAACTCCATCATCGATTCTCGAATCTCCCGGGGGAAGTTACAATATCTTATTGACTGGAAGGGATATGGTCCTGAGGAGAGGACTTGGGTACCTCAGGAGGATGTACATGCTCCTCGCCTCCGCAGGGCTTTTCACTCCCGTTTTCCATCTCGTCCCGGTTCCTTCCGCCCGGTGGGCGTTTCTGAGAGGGGGGGTACTGTCAGGGTACCTGTAGTCTCTACCTCAGAGGAGGTGAGAGACTTAGACGTTTATCCTCCCAGAGGGGTTGTTTCTTCCGTTCCTCGCGGTCCTCTCGGCCATTTACAAGCCGACCGCGAGGGATCCACTTCCTTATATGACGCGACGCTCAGTAGTCGACGTCATGACGCCAACCCGGGTCGACCTGTCAGTCAAGTCCCGAGCACTAATCAGGACTCGTCGGGGACGTGATTACTCTCTAGAATCAAGGTATAAAGTAAGGCTTTCGGCATCTGCTCATTGCCCTGTCGTGGTTCTAGCCTGTCTAGTCACTCAGTGCTCTTGTATTCTAGTTGTCTCTTTGGTTCTGACCCGGCTTGTTTGTACTACCTTGTTTATCTCTGTTACCCTTTGACTCGGCTTGTCTCTCGCTTACCTGTCCTCTCGTTCCCTCGACCTCGGCTTGTTCCTAGACCATTCTCTACTTACTCCTTACGTTAAGTCCGGCCATTCTAAGGTCCGGTATACGTACCTACCACCTGTTTGTACTCTGCGTGTTGGATCCCTGTCCCGATCCTGACACGGGGTAAATGGGTATATTATCAGAGTGAATGAGATTCTCAGGCTCTCTGGTGAGAAGGACATTCTCACAGTGAATGTGTGAATTCTCAGGGTCTCGGGGTGAATGGGTATATTATCAGAGTGAATGAGATTCTCAGGCTCTCTGGTGAGAAGGACATTCTCACAGTGAACACTTGAATTCTCAGGTTCTCACAGTTAATGTGTGAATAATAAAAAAAATATATATATTTTTAATATGAGCCATTTGTTTGTTGATGCAACAGATTTGTCAATATTTCTGCCACTTTTTTCCGTCAGAATTTTTCCGCTACTCTGAATTTGATGAAAATGGAAATTTCTGTGAAAACTGTCTGAATTCACTCTGATTACACCTGCAATAAAACCACACGAATTGGAGAGCTTGTTGACTCGTGCCACCTCGGGTATAAATATAAGTAAAATCATCTAAAATACTTCTCTCACTCTCTTTATATCCATCTCACACGCCACGCAGTTCTCTTGTCTTGTTCTATTCATTCATACATCGCTAATGCAGTGTTACTGTACTAATTGACTAATTAATTGTTGAGAGAGAATCCGGGAAGATGCAGTAAATTAACAGCAATTAATTGCTTCTGCCGTAGTGCATGTCCATGGTCAGAACACGACAATAATTTAATTCTTAATACAATGTGAAAAATAACTGACAGGAGATAACGCTCTGAGAGCTATAAGGTTATACGGCTGTCACTGGCACGGGCTATTTAAATTCAGTGCATCGTGGCAAGATGGCGGATTCTTCAAAATGGAGGCTGATGATCAAGCCACGGGCTATTTAAATTCAGTGCATCGTGGCAAGATGGCGGATTCTTCAAAATGGAGGCTGATGATCAAGCATAGAAACTTGTAATGCATCCAGTGGGTTTATCAGGAAAAGCTAGTTAGCACCCACCATTGAGTTTATGCCTAAATAATCTTTGAGAAGTGGGTGAAAATATGACATGAGTAATATTTTTTCATATGTTTCATGTTTTGGTTTAATACACCTTTTATTGCTTCCATTCAGCGGGGTCATTTGCTGCTCAATCCTTCGGCACACCAAAGGTTAATGCAGTGTATAAGTCTCTCTGGAGATGAGAATGATTTTACATGACCGCATATTCACCCAGAAGAGATGGTAAAAGTGAACTCTGGGCACAGCTCTCTGAGGACATAAGAAATCTCTTATTTTTTTTATAAAAAATGTTTTAGCAGTTAAATATGGCTGCAATGCACGAGATCCATTGACGTTTATTCAGAAGCTGGGCACCTGGAGAATTGACAAAGCAACCGTATATCTATTTCTAAAAAAACTGAACTGGAGTTAAAAAGATTTTCTGTCCAAATTTTGCAATTTGGTATTTAATTTAAACAAGACCGATGTAATAACAGGGGTCTTATTAAAAAAAGGAAAAAATATAACCCCTCAATTTATTCTTATAGATCTTAACCGTCTCTAGACATAGGATATTCTAGAACCATTCCTGGTGGAGTTTAATGAAATGACCACATAAGTCCGTAATGACTGAGCCAGACACAGTGCTAATATTTTGCCCAGAGAAGACCTAATAATCTATTATCTCCTAACTTCGTCAAGTATTCCGTGAAAGATTCCATGAATCACGAAGCCCGCACTTATACATTTATTCTCATGTCTATGTGAATGTAGTCCAGCATTGTCTCCCAACAAGGCCTCTCATGGAATCTTGTCGACCGAGGTTCTTACAGCTTAGCCCTCCTACAAAAACATACTGGAAATAGTTTGATGTCACTCAACAAGCAGTTTTTCTAAATTTTTCTCGCCTTATTATTTCCTATTTCCTGTTCCTTTAACTCTATAGCACTTCTAGAGAGGTATCGACCTTAATAAAAATGGACATTTATGAAATCTATACAAGGTAGGTTAAGCGCCGCCAGGCAGTATATATAATTCATGCAGTGTCAGGATTAAGAGAATACATTTGACCACGTATGAATTAAACATATCACTGAGCTGCATTTGGCCTCTTCCAACCTTTATTGCTTTTCATTTATGAATCCATTTTCAAATGGGAGATCTGGCAATTAACCTGTAGCCCTAGGTTAACCTTGGATCTAAGAATTATGGGAAATACAGTTCAAATAAGTCTGCAGCCCCAAGATTAGACTTCACTGTCATCAGCTAATGTATATCTTAATATTTGTCTAGCGGTTACAAAAAATAGATATGTATGCAAAGTAGTTAATGCATGTTTGTAGTGTGATTCAAATAAATCAGGGTGTTT